>NW_020884872.1:38972188-39081297 GCF_003945725.1 Corapipo altera
AAAGTCTCCTAGAATGCATAAATCATTAACCATTTCAGTCTCTGACAGCAGTTTGCAACATGAGATTGAAGAAGACAGGACACTGCTCTACCCAGCATCCTATAAGGGGATAAGTGGTGAAATCACGCTCAGCTCCACATCATATGATGTGTCTGTGGTAGGAGGGTAGTACCCAGCTGTTCTATTAGTCACTCACTGGAGAGATGAGGACTCAGGCTGCACTGTAAATATCTAAAGTGGAATCACAAGAATCCTCCCCTCTTTGTTACATGGTCTTCCACTGCTCTTTCTCCTTCCAATGTGCTCTCTCTTCTTTCATGACTAAACTCATTTATTCAATTAATCACTTGGTAGTGAGAAAGTACCATTCTCAGACAGCTTGCTTTTCCACATTTTTTGAAGTGATGAGGAAATTTTGCATGTCTATAAAGACACCTAAAAGCTTACTGTGGTCATTTCTATTGAATCAAAATCAGGAACCTTGAGCAAACATTTTGTTTAGGGTTAAGGTAAAGTACTTTCATGCACAATATATTTCCTTGTATTCACTTACTATGTATTTTATTATTCCTGTAGACTATAGCAAAAAAATCTTCCACCAATGCACATCCTTTCCCTTAAACAATGTGAGACTGACTTGTCTTGTATTCAACCTCTGCCAGTGATTGCAGCAGCCAGTCTTCACCAAATGCAATAGCACATACTCTAACTCTTGGGCAGCTTTTGTATGCTGTTTTGTTATTTATGATCCATCTACCATGCTGGGGGGATTGAGGGGGTGAGAGTATCCCCATTCTATTCATAAGTGCAAGAAAATTCTGGTGTTAAATTCTGCTTGACCCCTTAGCGCTTCTGTAGCTGTGTTCAGGCAGCCAAACCCGTCAGTGTTGTATACAAACCAGCCCTTTGCAGCAGATACAGAATATAAGAATCCCCTTGTGGTAGCTGTCTCGTTTTTATGATGGGGCATGTAGACAGTAAAAGTGTCTTCTGTGTTCAGCATTACCTTTTCAGAGTCAGGTACAGATTGTTTCCTGCTTACTGTCTCCCTAAATATCACCACCCCTATGGCAACCAAGGAGGAACATGGTGTTCTAGATATGCTATGCATAATGCCTTCTAGGAAAGAGTTAGTTTGGATTCACCACTGATGGTTCTGATTGTGTATCTATAAGGCCCCTCACCTGCCACTGCTGAGGGGAACTAATGAAATGCAGCACAAGTCAGCAAGATGGAAGGTATAGGCAGGTACTTCAGCTGTCACATAGCTTTTGTTTTGATATTTCAATTCACCAGGATTACTCTCCTTCTTAGGAAAAAGAAACATTTGCTGCCACATTTGGTGTCACATATCTTTTTGAAGATATGAGTGCACTTTTGGAGCTCTCCAACACAGTTACCATAGGGAAATAATTTTGTTGCTGGAGTTATCTCAACTGTAGAACTGTTTGTACCATTTAGCAACCCCTACCCACCCCGACTATTCCTTTTCTTGCTTCACTACAGCATGGCTTACTAGGCAAATCTATTATCCCAGATCACCATTATGAACACTTCCCTACTATTCATCAGGATTGGCTCTAACATCCACCTATGGGGGAGAATCTGGTGGCAGATTAATATGATTCTGCTGCTGAGAAGTTAATACATACACTGCCATAAATACAATTTTACCTAACTATGCTCCTTGCCACCATCTAGTGGGTGGCTGGACATTTTGTTTATCCCTAGAAATTACTGGGTTATCTTTTGGGAGAAGGTACACAAATACTTTGCATATGTGCTGTACTTAAAATGTGTTTGTCAAAAATAACTTCTTTGCTAGCTGGTTCAATAACGAATCTATCTCCTACATGTTTTCATCATAAGTCAAATATGACAAGTCTTTCCTCTGTATTTAGTTTATCAAAGCTGTCTTTGAAAATATCAGCCCACTGAAAGCCCAAAGGAATGTATGACTGTTTTCAGATGGAGCAGTATTTGCTTCAACTTTGCTTTTTATTTTTCTAACAAAATACATTGTATATGGACCAAACATATGTATATACAAAGAGAAACCCAGTCATGATTCCTTACTCAAATTTGCTTCTGACTTCAGCCAATTAAAACTACTCTCTGGCATTTCATACATTTGTGCATAAGTTCCCCTAGCCCTTCTGGAGTTCCATGAAAGCACTTCTTCTGTCTACTGAAGAACTTCTTCTAAACTGAAAGCTTAACAGAATTAAAAATTGATGCAGCCTTAAGAATACACTAACTGTGCATAAAAGTGTTTTGCTACTCTGTCCAGCCACAGTTCTGACTTCCTCTTACACTAACAAGCACTATCTCCACTGCAGAAGATTTTCAGCTGAATCAGTCCTCTGAAATTACGGTCAGTTGCGTGACAGACATTGAGTTCTGAGAACCACAAAACTTCCACTCTCTTGCAATGAAGCAGCTTAAAATTTCTACTGCCAAAGTCACAAAAACTGCAGCATCGATATAACAGAAAAGAACAGCAGTATGATCAATGCTCAAAAAAAACAATGAAGTTATCAGGACATGGTTAAGAAGTTGTTTGTATTCCCCTCCAAGCATGTTTCCAGAGCTATTTTGAGCAGTCATTACACTCACTCACTCACTCATATATATATATATGTATAGATATATAGATATATATGTATGTATGTATGTATACACACACATACATATTTCTCTGTGTGTGTATATCTGTGCATATTTATGTATACATGCGTCTACACACATACATATATTTTCACACACTTCAGCTGTCCTGACCTATTGATGATTCCTTATCCAACCCTATTCACAGTGATAAGGATTTCCTCAAGTCTTCCAGCTGATCTTGGTAGTCTTTCTCTTAAGTGACTCTTGCCAACCTCCTATAAGAACTCTTTTCTTGCTAAGATATGACATAATTATTACTAATAATACATATTGTCAAACAATACTGAATGAATTCACAATGATTAGGCTTTCCCATGTTTAAAAATTAATAACGAATAATTTGCTACAGTTTTAGCAGGCAAAACAAGACCTTCTTTCAAAACCTGAGATTCATCAACAACAAAAATGAAGTTGGTGTACACATGTAAAGCAGGCAATTTTCATAGAGTCATAGAATCACAGAATGATTTGAGTTGGAAGCAACCTTAAAGATCACCTAGTTTTTGCCCACCTGCCATGGGCAAGGAAACCTTCCACAAGACCTGGTTGCTCAAAGCCCCATCCAACCTGACCTTGAACACTTCCAGGGGTGAGACAGATACATCTTCCCTGGGCAACCTGTTCCAGTGTCTCATCACTCTCAGAGTGAAGAATTTCTTCCTAATATCTAACCTAAACCTATCCTCTTTCAGTTTAAAGCCATTCCCCTTGTCCTTTCACTATATGTCCTTGTAAGAAGCCCCTCTCCAGCTTTCCTGTCAGCTTTTAGGCACTGGAAGGCTGCTCTAAGGTCTCCCTGGAGCCTTCTTTTCTCCTGCTGAACAACCCCAACTCCCTGAACCTCCCCTCATCAGAGAGATGCTCCAACCTTCTGATCATCTTCATGACTCTCCCCTGGACTCACTCCAACAGGTCTACATCATCCTTATCTTGGGGGGCTCAGAGCTCAACACAGAGCTCTCATGAGAGTGGAATAGAGGGAACTACCTCCCTCGAAGTGCTGGTCAATTTTTTTTTACGCAGCCAGGCATACAGTTGCTGTTCTTGATGCACTAGATCTCACCTGAACCAAAACTTGCATGAAGCAACAGCAGTGCCCTCTTGGGAAGAGCCTAGAATGCCTAAACGGATCATATGTCTGCCTACAAGATTCACCTGCAGAAAGCAGCTCCTCAACTAGCTGGTTTTGTAACAAACTGTTACTGTTGCTTTTGCATTTAAAGATTTAGAATATCACTCATAATAATAATATTCATATGTGTTTTTCTTTGCTGCTTATTGGAGAAATAGGTACACTTTATTTGGCAGTTTGTTTATTTAACTAGTTAAATTACCTGAGCCAAAATGAAAATAGTTAGATGTGATAATATGCAAAAAATATCCCTTCTTATGAGAAACACCTTTTGAATTTGACAGATGGCATAATGTGAGATCTCAACATCCCTTCAACAGCAAAATAAATCAAATAAAGGTGGTAATAAAAGTAGGTGGCCTAGAGGCATGTTATTTGCATAGGATTCAGAAAATTAGTTTTTAGTTTGTGGTGGGAATTAACAGTAGCCTAATAAGCTTAGTCTCATTAGTCTCTACTCATAGGCACGCACGGGAATTTAGAGCAAGAGGAAAGTTAGCCATTGGTAAAAACCTCTTCCCTTCATCCACGTCTTTCTTTTCCCTTCCTCATTGGACAATCAAAACCATAAGCAGGAAAGGGTAGTCCTGCACTGATAGAAGTCAAGCTGAAACTAGGGATTTTATTGCTCATCTCTCAGTGTTAAGATTGGTGCAATGATGTGTGAAGATAGTGCAAATGAACTGTGCCAGAAGCTTTGGTGCTCAAGAAGTTGAAATCCCTTTTCCAAAACTGTTGAGGGTACAACAGAATGGACAGCCACTGATACAACCACATCAGTATGCTTGGACACTACACAGTCTTAACAAATCATTTTCTATCTACCATTCAGAAGAAGCCTGCAGCCTTTTAAAAAATATTTTAGAAATTCTTTCTCAAAGTTGACTTTTTTTTTTAATTTCCAAGATAGATAAATGTCTAAAATAAATCTTATAATGTTTGAACCAGCTTTAATGTACTACTTAAAGGATTTGATACAGATCATAATGGACCATTCCAGAATGAGGTTTGGTGAACCTAAACATAAAATAATGGTTCCTGAAGGAATTATAAAATCAATGACATGAGCACAAGGGATTTGCACAAAAAAAATGTATTATTATGGCAGTCAACAAATATAACTCTTTTGCCACATATTTAGGGGAACACAACTGCATGAAAGCAAATGCTTTAAAATTCATGTTATAGGATTTTCTGGGACAACACAGTTGGAATTATTGTCTGCTATTATTATTGTCCTGGGTCTTAATTTTTCTCACCTTCTTCTACTTTTCCTTTTTCTCTTGTTCCACAAAATAGAGGAGAAACAACTCTTATTCATGTTTCAGTATGCAATTTGTTGACTACTGCCCAGTATTTCAGACAATGTGATATGCTAATAAAACACACAAATAAAGTAAAATATTTTAAAGTACATTTTCAGAATACAGAGTTCCAGTATCATCTGTCATGAAATCCAGAATTTAAGAGTAATAACACAGCTAAATCCTTGTCTTATTATTTTACATCAAACGGGTTTAGTGGTCTTGTATTAGACTCTTTGCCTTTAGTTCTGCTGTTAGTGAGCACCCTAAAAGTCTTGTAGGAACAGAAAATTTCTCTTTCTGGATTAATTTGCTCCTTCATAAATGTTTGTTTGTTAAAGCTACACAAGTATATTTCCTGACATTTCTCTGTAGTGTTGCACCAAGGGATAATTTAGTCAAGAGAGTCCAGGACTGCATCTTCATAACACACCAGATTGCTGGCATTTGAGGTCAGGGACATAGCACCACTAGGGCTTGATCCTGTGAAACACAACAAGCTTGCTCAGAAACAGCTGATATCTTGCAAAATGGTTTTCAAACTAATTGCATTTGGAAAAGGAAGCTTTGGAAGATAATGCCAATATATTTAAATACATACTGTCACCTTTAATGTCTGTAAATACTAGCTATGGCTACAGTTTCTGCCTGGCTCCAATCTTCCTCACCAAAGTGTTGATCTGCTTTCATACAACTACTGCCACTGAACTCAACACATACAATTTAAGAGCACTTGGCACTTTTCAGAAATGGGTCCTCAAGCAGATACTGAAAAAAACATGTACGTGCTGCAAATGCATGTGGGTTGTCAAGTGTTCTTTAAAGCCCCAGATATATGTAATAAAAATAACTAATGCCTGGGCTCTGTTCGATCATTTCCTAGCATGCAGGCCACTGCATCTGTGGAACAATTTCTTGATGTTTCTGACTCACTTGGAAGGCTAAAAATACAAAAGTAAGACACAAGAGTAGAAATGTCCTTCCACCAAGACGTGGTCAAGAAATCTCTTATGTCTCTGAATTCTGCGTGAAGATTTCTGAACAGAAAGTTCAGAGACAAACTTGCTGAATGTTCTCCATGTATTTGCCTCAGGGAGTTGCATGGGAGTGCATTGCTGGCATTTTTAGTTCCAATTTGTAGACTGGAGCCATTTCTTCTTCTTTTTATCTTTTTTTTTTTTTTTACATTTATTAACTTTATTTTTGATGTGTTAAGAAAAGAGTGAGAAAATAGGCAGTAAGGTTTTTGTTTCTCTTTCTTTCTCAGTAAATCAAACTAATAATTGCAAGAGATGCTTATTATTAGGCAGTCCTTGATTTGTGATGTACTGAGCCATCTATCTTTTGCTGTGGTTACAAGAATAACTTGCTATGGGTAAGCCAACACGATCTTGTGGGGCATCAACTCTTTTGCAGCCACTGTCTGTGCACACATTGATACTCTGACATACCCTGGGGTAGGTGCGAGCAAGTTTACCCTCAGTGAAGTTATTTTTCCTTCATTATCCTACTGCAGAACCTATCACAGCTCAAAAATCCCACAATTGATTTGCTGGCAGCCGAGCCCTGGGGCTTGGAATGTAAATAAGACACAGAATGAAAGTCACGTGCACTGCAGCAGCCGACATCGAGTGCAGGTACTTCATCAATTGACCTGATTTCTGGAAAATCTGCTTGCAGCCTCGAAACTAGCTTGCAATTACAATTTTTGCTATAAAATATTAGTCTCCATGGTAATGAGAAGTGCTTTACTAACTTATTTAGGGAAAAAAAACATGAGGAGATGACAGTATCTCTGAGAAAATGAAATTTTCAGTATTATTTCACAGTTGAACAGCTTCGTGCAGACTTGTCAACAGATTAGTAGCATTCTGCCCATTTTATATACGGAAAAACAGAGTAATTAATAGCCCCCAGGCCTTCCTTTCAGAAAGGAGATTTAATGAGCTCTGTAGCAGTATCAGAACAGAAGAGCACATAAATAGTTTGCCTGTGTCCATGCAAAAGAACACCACCAATGGAAGGATGGCCCCACCTCACTCCCTATAAGATCCACCAAATGTTATTACTCAAATGCTGCTCTACCAACTTAAATGTTGCAAAATTGTGGGGTACAAATGGGCAGGAAATGGGGCAGGAATTCTGTCTTTCCTATGCTTTTGCATAATATCCATCACAATGGGAGTCTGATCCACAAGCCCTAGCTTACTGGGGGGAAAAAAAGTAATTATGGTCTAGTAGGCAACAGAAGAATAAGAAAAATGTGTCAGGCTCTGTACAAAGGCAGTATCTGCTCAACAGATAATGTATTAGTCAGACTAACTTATGAATAAGGGGCTGTTTTAGAGCTACATTAACAGGCTCCCAAAGTTGGTTGTGATATCTTTCTGAATAACTTCCTCACAGAAAACACAGTGGGTAAAAATCTTTAAGTCTGGGAACCACAGATCTGAAGTCAGGGTGGGGAGAGAGAAAAGAACTGTCTTTTTTCTGCCTAGTTAGAAGGTCAGAGAGAGAGGCACAGAATTCAAACTGTGGCAGCCAGCCCAAGGGTGTCCTATCAATTCTACTTTCCAGTGTACAAGAAGTCTTCTAGAAGATAAATGGTTAATCTAATAACTCAGTCTTATTTCTTCTGAGATGGAGCTCTCTTGGATGGGCAGCAGCAGAAGAGCACAGTTTGTGTCCTATGAAACTCTTGGGGTTTTACCTTTCTTCTGTCAACTCAAGTTTTTCTGAAACCTCATAGTTCCTCGTAGTAAGGAAAACGCTATAACAAGCTCTGTTGGGTTCTATTTCTTGTTCTTCCCACTGAATTACTGTGCAAGCATGGATAAGCGACTTTATCTCATTATTCCTCAGGTTTTTCTCCTCCATAGCGAGATGCTTTCATTTGCCAAGCACTCTAGATGAAAACAATATAAAGTATTCCTTCTTAAATTTCTTATACAGGCCATAATTACCCTGAGCAAGAAGGGGAAGAAAGAAAAATGTTGTTTACAAATCACAGCTGGAAATTATCTAAAAGTAGCCACTCTAACTACACTCCACAGTAACTCATACGTCTTAAATATCTCAGTGCTTTCTTGGGTAGACACTAAAAATGCAAGCATTACTGTACAATCTCATGCTTCTAGCCAGAGCTGCATGAAACAAAATTATTTTAGCAAGAATAAAAAATTAATTTCACAAATACAAGTAACAAGAAAAGTTTAAAATAATTTCTGCATTTTATGGCAGCGTTACTGTCTGACGTCCTGGCCTGCAGTCTGATGTCGTCTAATGGCTGTTGGATCATGCTACTTGCCAGGTATACCTCAAACACTGATGCAGCTTTAAGGTCTTTCAATAAAGCTTTTGATTTAAGAATTATAAACTGAGTTCATATGAATCATGAACTATTAATTTCTCTCTTTTTTTCATTATATAATAGTGTTTCATGGTATGTATTTCCCTGGAGCTCTCTTATCTTTTAGGGTTAGCTTCAAAGATCCCTTTTTGCCTCCTACTTTTTAAATATAGGCCATGGTCATGGAGTTCTTTAAATGTGGATGAACTTTCAGGATTCAATGGAACCCATTGTTAGGTTAGCTGATCTGCGAAAAAGAAAGAAAAGGTTAGACACATAGTCAAAAAGTTAAAAATAGCACTAAAACGTACAGGTCCCAATTCATTCTTTCCTGTATCTCACATCATCATTTCATACCACTCAGTAAAAAATGACATCATCTGACTGACTTATGACATTCAGCACCATATTTCACTTAGGCAAATGACTATGTGAGTGCAAAACAAAGATCCACTTTACTAAAATTAGGTAATTCAAGGAAAGGCAAATAATTTTTCTGGTGCCCTGACCATGGTTTCAGATGCTTTTCAAGAGAAGCTACTTTAGATGCTGTTGGATTTTTTCAGCAGATTATAATTTTCCTTATTTGTTAATGTATTGCCCCATACAACTTTATATAGAGAGTAATAAAGTTTCAATCAATTTAACCCTAAGACTGATATAGCTGTCTTTAAAAGTGTCTATTTTTATTTATATTTGTATGTGTATGTGCAGTTAAAAGACTATTTACAAATTGATTCTGACAGCAGAGATGCTTGTACAGCCTTTTCATTAGGACAATACAATTTTAAGATGTAAAACTTGGAAATATTCTTAAATTATAATGTTACCACATGCAGTCATTCTGACTATGTCTCCAACCTTTTCCTTGTACAGCTTGAAATAATTTTAGGAAGGGAATTTGAGTAGTTTTGAAAATTATTTAAAAGTTCCACTTTCCATTTAAATTTTCATTTTTTTATCTTCTGTTTCTTTGTGTCAAGCACAGACAGTTATTTTAATTTCAATGTCTAGTGAACAAAAGCACAGAGTGAAGTAGTTCAGTATTAATGCTGAACTTGCAACAAGTTGGCATAAATGCATTGGTAATTTCCTTGAAAGGCTTAGGTTGATTATTGATAGAGGGTTCTGTATTTTTCCTATAAAAGCTAAAGTATAGTTTGTACTATGCCTAAAGTACTATAGTGAGTAGTAGTGATGAGGATTCTTATGGTTCAGAGATCAACAGAATAGCAGAATCTTTGTTATCCAGAAGTGTTTGACCTGCTACATTTTCATTTTATGTTGGCAAGAACACATTCCACAAACACCTGTATAGCAAAGCATAATTCTCACTTTCAGAATTAAATTTTTTAAAGTGTACTTCTTATCTACCTATTTAGGGGAGGGAGAGTGTGTGATTAAATATACACTTTAACATAATTTAAGACTGCAAGCCATAGTCCTTCAAATCTATCCTAAACATTTTAGTAGCAACAAAATATCAGTCACTGTTGGTCAATGGACCTGCTCATTCTCAACCAGTGAGCAAGGATATGTCTACAGTAGCAGGGCCAATGGATTCAATCCTTCACTGAAAACCTCGATTCTAAGGAAAATTAAAGTTGTGGGGTCTATCTGTCGATCCTCTTCCGATAACTTCTGTTCCATTTATTCCAGAGTTATCAAAGAACAGCAGCTTCAAGCATGTTCAGTTCCTGCATGTTCCATAAAAAAGCCTATAATGACTGCATAAATGACAGCAATCCTATAGACACTTTCACTGAGAGACTGAGCTGTCACTAATCCTATGTGGTGGCTGGCTGGCTAGGAAGTCTGGGCAGGCTGTTCACCAGGGAACACATTCATAGCTCTGGTCAGTTATAGTATAGACTGAACCTGGAACAGGTGGCAAGACAAAAAGCAAAGTGAGAAATATCAAGGGATCTTAATGAAGATGTTTTATATAGGTCACAAGGGGAACTGCAGTTAGTAAAGCAAGGAGGTATAAGAATATGAGACACATAAAAAACACGAAACAAGCTCCATTCATTAGATCCTTGTTGCAACAATCTTGTTTAACTTCTGTTTCATTTGTTCCTTGGTTTTATGACTTAAGGTTGATCAACACTGCCAACAGGCATATGAGTTTGGCTGTCTCTACATGCGTATGCGTGTGCATATGAACACACACATACAATACATTACATACAAAACAAGCTATCTAAGACATTCTGCTACTTAAAGTGCCTCATAGCAGAGTAGTTACTTGGGGCACTAGTTGTCTAGAGAAAGAGACCATCAAAACCCTACTAACAATAATAATGCAAATATGCATATTATTTATTAAAATATTTGCATGTATAACGCCTTTTTAAGCTTCTGAAATGTTTTGGTTGAATCCCGAATTACTACATTTTATTCTCTTCTCTTCAAAGTCACTGTGACACTGGCAAATGCTGATCCCTTGAAATACAACGTTTTTTGCACACTCCTTTCTTACAAGGAAAAGGCTGGCTTTTGTGCAGATCTGCAGTGGCAGGCTGCTAAAAACAAGGAGGCAATAGCCATTTAGGCAGATCAATTTAGCATGCTGAGAAAACTACAGAGCAAGGAGATACTCACTTCATACACATAACCCTCCTAGAAATTGCAGATTAAAAAAAAAAAGAAAGCAGCATTGTATTTAGGAACTGTTTCAAATTGAAGTGCTATAATAACCCTCCAAAGAAGCAGACTGGAGATAAATTATGCAACTGTAGCTGATTTGAATCAGATTTTGAGGGAACTAGGGAACTCTCCAGAACAGGTATTTGCTCTGCAGTTCTTCATGTTAATTAAAACAGAACAGAAGGCCATCATAAAAGCTGCTATATTATTAAAAGCAAGATAATAAAACCCTAAGAAAAAGGCTTATTTCAAAATGGAAAATAATGGGAAGGAGGAGCTTCTGCATATGTTGACTAGTTCATAAGGAAATGTTAATCATTATTGTTGTATTGACATAAGTGGTGATGAGGTGATTTATACCATCTGTGCATCTGGCTGTGTGGAAATATACATATTTGACCAGAACTGATGATATCAGCAGACTTACACTGAACAAATGAAATTCTAGTTATAAAGCATAGATCAAGGATGTGCAGACGTATAAGAAATGTGAGCAAAAGAGTCACAAGATGAGTATGTGATATATTTATTTCTACTAATGGTCCATTCACATCAGGAAATGTGATAAAGTCAAACTCACTACAGAACAAAATGTAACACAGAAATGTAAAAGTGACTCAACTAGTACAAGTCTAGCAATTGTCACAGTCTGGTGAGGCAAATCTCAACCTTGATTCACAGAACCTTACATATATTTACATATGCTTAAATTAAAAAAAAATTACATACGTGCAAATTTAGTCATTAACTGAACTTTCATTTACTTCATTAGAATTTATAGAAGACACTCTAAAATACATGATAGACTGCCTTCCTTTACTAAGGGATTTCTTTCTAAGTTGGGTATCTCTCTTCTGATTTGGGGCCCTTCCATTAGCAAACACAGATTAAAAAGTCTATAAATATTGTGATCTCAGAAAGACTGTTGAATTTGAGAATTCTTATTGACAAGAAATTCACTTTATAATACATATTTGTTGTAGTTTGGTGAGTGGAAGTTGAAACAGTAAGGAAATGTCAAGAAACAGACATCAACCAGTACTACTTCCTCATCATGAACTAATATGGCAAACCAGCTATTTTTAGGAAGTGATATAAATCTCAATGCTTTGAATTGCAGTAGAAACCTAGAAACCATGCTTTTCCTGACTATCTCACATTTTATCTTGCATTTATAAGGCAAAACGACCCAAAAGTAAAAAAGATAACTTTCACCTCTATCATTTTATGATAGCAAATTATAAAACACAAAGCTTCCTGATTGTGCCTACTTAGATCACTGAGCTGGGGACAAGGCCAGAACAGACAAGATAATTTTAAAGTACAATGCTTAATTTACCAGTTTGCAGGTCTTTGTGTATTTAGTTCTCATAACACAGGGACCAGAAATTCACAGTCAGTGAACAGAGCTTCACGTGCTTGATGACAGTAAGTCAGCAGCTTTCCACCACTTCTCAGTTGAGAAGTATCTCAGATGCTTTGTGGTAGCTGTTAAACAAGCACAGGTTACAGCCTACCACCTTAAAAGCAGGAGCTTCACATACACAGTTGAATAATATACGAGCCAGGCGATTGTGCTGGCTCAGCTACTCCCTCACACGCAGCTGAGCTGCCCATGTTGCAGCAGATGTTCCAAAGCAGGTGTCAGTTGACAAGTTAGGCGGTGGCAGGCATTGAAGCCCTCCCAAAGCAGAGCTTCAACTGGAGAGTTAAAGCCTCAAAGGAGTCATGAAATAACTTTGTTAATTTGACACTTGATAATGCAAACATCTCAAAATTCCCACTACAAACTGTATGTCACTGCCTAGCATACAGCCAGGATTTCTCATCCAGTTTCAGCATATAAAGATTTTTAACGGGTTTTTTTCAGGGAAGCTTCTGCCGAACATTTGGTATTACCAGTTCAGTGTTTAATCACACTTTCTTTTACAAGGAAATCGCAGTGATTAAAATTTTGTACACCTGATACAGCCCTTTTGTTGCCTCCTTATAGTACCTGTCCTGCGGGGAGCACCTACAACAACCCCGGCTGCAGCACAATGGCCTCTTACAGAAAGGCTGGAACCCTCTGCTACGCGCCCAGCCCACCCAAGTATCCCCTCTGGGCAGCGAGACCCTGACACGATACCAAACCCCCCGCCCCGCTCCGCTCGGCTCCACTGGATCTGTAGCTGCTTTCCGGGGGGATTCTCGCTTCACGCACGCCCGCCGCCGCAGGAACCTCGCCTTCGACGGAGGAGTGGGGGACTCGGGGCATGGAAACACGCGGTTCCGAACCCCCACCCCCGCGCTGGGCAGCCCCGCACACCCCGGTTCACCCGGGCCACCCCTCCGCCAGCCAGGTGCGCGGACAGTGACCTGTCTGCAGAGGGGCCGGCGCGCCCCGGAAACGCGGCGCAGGCGGCGCTAGGAGCGGCCTGGCCCCCGCCTTTGTGCGGGGCGCGGAGTTTGAGAGGGCGGAGGAACGCCCCGCACGGGCCCCGCGGCCGCCACCACCCATGCCCCGGCCCCGCCCCGCCCCCGCCCGCCGCGCGTCACCGCGGCCGCAGCCAATGGGCGGCGGGGATGTTTCCCGGAGGCGAGGCCGCCGCGGCCCCTCCCCCGCGGGCCGCTCCGCTCGGGGCTCGCCGGGCGCGAGAGTTTCGCTCCCGGGTGGGAGATGCCGGGCGGGATCCGTGTCCTCGCAGGTAACGCCGCGCAGGGGAAGGGGGGGTCTCGCCCGTGCCCCGCTCGCTGGCGGAACCGGCCCGGGGGGTGCTGAGGGCTAGCCGGGACAGGCCCCCCCCCCCCCTCCACGGCGGAGCCGCCGCCGCCAGGACAATAGGGGAGCGGCGAGCGGGGCAGAGCCTCCGTCGAACTCCCGGCGCAGCCTCGCCCCGCGCCCGCCGCTGCCTTCCCGGGCCGGCTCCTTACCCGGGACCGCCCGCCGGGCGCCTGGGACGCCCCCAAGTTTGCGGGGCCAGGGCGACCCTCGGTGCGAGCCCTCCGGCGGCGCCCGCGCTCTCGGCGGGACGCCCCGTGCCCGCCCTGCCGGGGGTGCCTGCGGCGCGGGGCCGCTGCTCTCCGGGTCAGCTCGGGCTCACCTTTCTCTGGAGAGGGCGGCGGGGAGGTGCCTTCCCTCCCTCCCTGTCTCCCTGCCGCCGCCGCCGCCGGGCAGTGGCGTGTGCGCCGGTCGCAGGGAGGTGGCGGTCCCTCTGCCCCTCGTCGGTGCCCGTGCGGTCACCGCGTTGCCCTGAGAAGGGACCCCGCCACGGCCCGGCCTCCTGGACCGCGGGGAAGAGGGCCGGCAGCAGCTGTGCGCCGAATAAATGGAGCAAGCGTAATTGGAGAAACTTTAAGGGCGAAATTAATTTTGAGTAGATTAGATATTTTAATTGCGTGGTGGGCACTGATGCTGTATCCGTGCTGTTGGTAGCAATGCGGTGCACTTCCCTCAGTTAACAGCCACGCTTTCCGTCTTTGTTTCCGTCAAACTAAGAGCGCAAGGGTGAACTACTTTGAGAAAAGGTTTTGCTCTTAAAGCTTCTGCTTTGCTCAGCCAGGGATTTCCAGCCTCTCAGGTTGCACAGCTCCAGGTTACTAACTTTATCTGAATTTGGGAGCACCGCTATATGGTCGCCGAAGCGAGGAGGTGCACTGATGTGACAGGGAGTACCGCCTGTCCCTGTGCATGTGTGTGTGCATGAATTGGGAATACGCGGAGACTGGAATTTAGTGTTGCAAAAAGAGAAAGCTACACAGTAATTGCCATAGCAGCTCTAATGATCGAGCCGGTTCCAGAAGCCAAATGACTGGAGCTTTTTTCCAAGATCGTATAAAGTCATTAAATGCAATATTTTCAGGAGTGCACTGGAGCTTTTTTCCTAGATTGTATAAAGATATTAAATGCAATGTTTTCAGGAGTGCAACACTTGACTTAAAAAGCAAATAAATAAGAAGAAACTGCAGATAGGCTAGTATACGTGCTTATCATTCTTTGGGCTTACAAATAAAAATGTCATATTCTGCCCTGTTTTCACTGCAGTTTTCCATTCGTAACCTTCTCCCCTTGCCATTTATACCAGCACTTGATAATAAGAGCAGTCCCAGTAGAGTTGGAGCACCAGAGAAGCAGAGGCAGAATAGCAGTCCAGGCGGAAGGCTGGCTTTGGAGCACTGAAAGAGATCCTTCCAAGTAAAGGTGGCTCATGGGTGTACAACTCCAGCCTTAGTACCTCCGCACTGATGGATTGCTCAGTGCATTAAGATTGTAGGGTCTTTTTCATCTACCTCAACAACCTCATGAGCCCATGAATACAGCTGTGGAATTTAGCCTGTACTTAAGGTGTGCAGAGTGATCTAGTGAACACTAGTCCAGTTTTAATTCTATGGGTCTTCTTGTCTCATTGTTTAAATTGTTGAGATTTAGGGCCTATTCCATTAACTCCTATCTCCATATGTCTATCTGTGATGCTTGTATGAATTCCTTGCATGGGGAAATGTGTGAGACTATGTCCTTTAATTTGATTAACAGAAGAGAGTTGAGCTCTTTTGGCAACTAATGGTTTGCTTTTCACGCGCGGAAGGAAATTATAATGCTTATCATTCTCTACAGAACTTTATAAATGCTCCACAGTCTCCATGATACCTCTGTTTGTATTACTTGAACAGTAAGAAACAGAAAAACCAGTGATTTGCTCTAGGTTTTAGAGCAAAGCTTTAACTTACAATCTAAGAATTTCTCTCTCCTCCAACCATGAGAAACTCTGCCTTTACTTCCCTGTTTGAAGTACAAAATTATGTTTAGATATGTTCCAGTAATTATGAAATGCACTGAGAGAAAAATGTAAGGTTGTATGGAACTTCATAAAGCTTTCTCATCTCCCAACCCAACTCTCCATTTTTAAATTCTTTTTTATTGAAATGTGACTATAACCATGCTTTGTATGTATGTATTTCAGATTTTCAACCAACATAATGCTGAAGCTCTCAGCTTGGAACAAGCATTTTACAGAATGGCACAAACAGAACCTAATCTGGACCATGACATATCATGGTTCCTCCTTCCATCATACTGGGCTAAAATGGTTGTGGCTTTAATTTCCTTCCTCTGCTTTGCTAACAGCTATGATGGAGATTTTGTCTTCGATGATTCTGAAGCCATCATCAATAATAAGGTTTGTCTCTCTTTTTTCCCTCACAACCTTTGGCATAAATGGTCATAGGAAAAAAAATAATGCAACAGTTGATCTAAGTAGACACAAAGTTTCAGCCTAGTAAAGAGCTTCCTTTTTTTTGACTTAATTTTTCCATTTTGTTTTATTGGGTGTTTTTTAAAGTAAGCCTTATTTAAGGCTGAAAGACAAGAAGTGCAGCAGTGCTCTACCAAAAACCTAGAAACCTAAATATGCTTAGTGAAATCTTACTCCTAAAGCTATTTCGATAACATGACTTGGGTTCTAATATAGAAACAAATTAAACAGCTTCTTTCCCCCCCCCCCACCTCAGAATGCATCCCCTTTCATTCTTTTGCAAGTAAGATGCTCTGCTTAATGAGTGCTGATATCTGGTCAAGGGGAAGGGAGCTCTTTTTGCAATTCCAAATGGACTTTGCCTGCTTATCATCTAATAAAGCATTACCTAGGCTTGCAGCAACTTTGTATGTGATGTTTATTAATGCTTATTCACAGGGTACCTGTACATCAAGACTGTCTATAGGTCTAATTTTATGCTCATTTCTAAGTCAGTGAGAGTGTGCAGTAGACTTTTCTGACACCCATTGATGTTAATAGGAGATTTTTTTCAGTATCTCCTCAGGGTCACAAATGAATAAGCCAAGTGAAACAAACTTACTCTGTTTGCAAGACACATTATGCATCACTAAGCTATTGTAGGGTGTAGGGAGCCTCCAACTGTGGTTTATACCACAAAAATGTTATAGGAAGCAAAGCTTCCTTTTCCTATGCTTCTTCCCCAGTAAAAGTTCCTGTGACAACAGTATTTTTTTTTAAATAGAAGCAGAGTATTCTTGTGCTCTGTTTTAAAACTGATCATACATGCAATGAACAGTCCTTGAAATGCTTAGACATTAACATGTGACTCAAATAAACCTCTAGCTGAGATTCTTTTGACTTTGAGGAATTGAGTGTCTTCAGTTGTTGAGACACTTCATAGGATCACATGTAGGGCTGAGTGAGCCTATGCCCATGGATGGGTCTTGGTGTTACAGCTTTTATGCTGTTCTGGAAGGTACTCATTAAATGTTTGGAAAGAGAAGCACAGGGTAAAAATAATCACATTTATCTGCTGGTTCTGTTTTCCTGAAACCATGGGGTTACGAGGAGGATAATCTGGAGGCTCATACCACTAGAAGAACACAATTAACTTTTTTTTTTTTTTGCCTTGCACAAGATTTGGAGGCAACTTATCATAATGTGTCTTTTAGAATCCTGCAGAATTACTGTTTCCTTAGACAAATTTCTATTATGCACGTGTAAGTCATCATACCTTCAGTTGTAAATGTATGGGGGGATAATGCATCTGCCAGCTTGGAAATAAATCGCAAAGCTTTCAAGAGAATGCTGTAGACAAATTAAGAACCTGTAACATTGTTGTTTGGTTTTTTTTAAAGAAGTATTGTGTTGTACAGCTCCAGGCAATGTTTCATTCTGCAAAGTTTTATTTGGGACCTGTTTATAATATTTCCTGAAAGAATGAACAAAAGACTGATGTTGAAACAAGACAGGTTGTTTTGTTAATGTGCAATTTCCACACTTGTAATCTCTTTCCATTTCTTTCAGTCTTTACTTTCAAAATGTTTCAGTTTATCCATGCAACACAACAACACTAGGATTCTAGCTGTTGGCAATGCTGAGAAATTCAACCAACTGCTTAAATAAATTAATTTATACTTAGTCTGTATGTCTGAAAAACTACGAGGCTGATTCTATTTTTCATTTCAAAATCCTCTGTATTAAATTAAATTAGATATTAAATAAGGGTTCCTTGACAATATCATTTTAACACGGGGTCATATAAATATATGGAAATACAAAATCCACAAGAAAAATGCAGAGACAATGAGTTTACCAGTTTAATGGGGAGGGAGAGCATCTAGCAATGGCACAGTTTATTAAGCGAAGCATAGCATATTTTATTCCTATTCAATAGGAGAGACAGCAGTTGAAGTAATTTTGTAGATTTACTGAGCATTACTCACTGGTATTTTCTTGGCTACCACACAGTATTTACTACCTGCATCACCCTAATCTTTAAATTTTTTTGTTTTGTTTTTCAGTGAAAGATACACCGTTAGTTGACCCCATGGCTATTGTATCATGGAACATTCTGTTACTAGATTTTATTGGAGTTGAAGGCTGTTTTCCATATGCTTTCTTGTCACTTTAAGCAGCATTTTAACTGGTACATGACAGTGACTTTTGTCTTTATTTATTTACTAGCTTGGCAAGACAAACAGTTGGATTAGGCAGAGCTTCAGACACAATATGTCATTTTCATAAGCCTCTATATAGAAAAACTGACTTTTCTTCAAGTCTTGAACTCTGCTGTCTGTAAGCTGCTGCCAATCAAATATTTAGAGATTCTTTGATATCTACTTTAGGTTCTTAAAGAGGAAATCATATGTAGCTTTTAAACATTTGTGTCTATTAGAGCAAATTGTTCCTGTTTTAGGGTAAATCCACTGAGTAGGAAAATTAATGTAAGGAACTTCCTCACAGAACTTGGATATAAGAGCAAGATGTGCAGTTGAAGATTTTTAGGTCCTGTGTAAGTGTAATCTAATCACTAAGTAATTCCATGCATTCAGCTTTTCCTGCATTCTTTCGATGGAAGACAAAAGATGACTGATTATAGCGGAAAGGGAAATCAAGCCTTGTACATCTCAAATATATTTCCCATCTCAAGTTATTGAAGACCATCTGTGACATAAAGACATACTTTTAAACTTTTAACAGTGAAAAAGAAAACTCTCTCTTTCATAGTCCATTTCTTTGGCAAATATACATGAGGAGCAGTGCTGCTGGTTGGAAAAACAGTCTTAGGGCCACACCACCCTCTGACGATTGTCCCCTGCAGAGTACAAAGATTTCAATAGAAGTTGGTGTACCTCCTTTCCCAACTTGCCCCTGGAAAAGCAGGCTGTATTGATTTAGTGAGCTGCTGGTTGAGTGCAGTCCTGCTCTGAGAGTCAAATTATGACCTTTAGGGTTCGTGCATACCAATGAGGAATGGAATGGGAATTTAGGTGCCTAAGGCTAAAATTGCCTTAGAGAAGTTCTGGGAGAAGAAATTTTTAGCTATTACTTGGCAGTGGAAACATCTGTGAGAAAGTGAAGAAACTTTTCACCTTGATAATTCTTAAACCCAAGTAGGATTCCCCTGTGAGTGTTGATTTCTTAAGAATCTCCCTGAGAGTGCCTTAAATGACAGCTGCAGTATAGGATTTTTCAGACTGCAGTTTTATCCTTGCTCTCTTTTCTGAGTATTGATTAGTAAACTGTTAGAGAATGCTTCAGTTCATTTGACAGTGTGCTAGGAATTTTAGCTTACTTCCCCTTCGTACTTCTTTTTTAATCAGTTATATAATACTAGCTAAATTTGATCAAGTGATAGAAATCTTGTTGGATTTTTTTAATTCTGTTTTTGGATGGATGAAAGAATATGTTGAGAGAAGCAACAACAAATAAGTTATTTTAGGTTCAGTTTAGCAGCAGCCAGTCATTAGGGTCTAGAAATTTGGCTGTAATTTGGGCAGAAGGTGGGGTTAGAGTAACTTGCTGATTGCAGGTGTAATACTAGCTAGTACAATTTTGTTCCTAGGTTCTCTCTCAAGTGTTTTTAAGCTGCACATTTGGTATAGCATAAATTGATAGTTAATTGTGCCAGGGAAGAAGAGAAAAGGGGCAAGTATTATGTTAGTTTGAGTGTCCAAGCTTGTCCTCATAGAAAACTGAAGCAGGTACTACCAAGATCCTTATGTTTCCTCTCCAAATGGAATGCTTTCCATTCAACATGCTACATTTTTTGAGTCTTTTCATTATCAGCATGGCTTGGAGGTAAAAGGAAAGAGTAGACTTTTCTTTTGTAGTGTTTTTTTAATGTCCCCACTTGCACCCCAAAATAAAATAATTCATTACTTTTCTGTCTTTTGCTTTTAATCTTTTAGAGCAGCGTATAGAGATGTTGATTCCTGATTTCTTGTATTAAGAAATAATTGAAAAAAGCTATTTGAATAGTGTCCTGTGTGAAGTAAGGCTTCAAAAAGAGCTAATTGTTGTTTTCTATCTTTAGTCTCCTTGCTTTCATGCTTTCATTAGTAGTTGTGCTACTGATACTGGTAAAACAGTAGCTGTTTGCAGCAGTTTGTAGTTGACCTGCTTCGCAAGATAACCTAGACCCAAAATCAAAGGCTTTTTACAAAATTATAAGGTTTATGTGTTTCATATCTCAACTATTGACCAGATTATAAACCAATGTGAATATGCATAGCTCTAAATTTCATGTAGTTATGCCTGCTTACAGAATCCAAGATCAGGGCCTTTATGATGTCAGGCATTCAGATGTGACCTTCATTGCAAACTTGGGTACCTTGTCAAATGTCAGTAGTGAGCCAACAAAACTCCTGCTATGTCCATGTTAGTATGACTTTGTATTATTAGAACTTGTTGGTATTTTAGCTGCTTTGAACGAAGGAGAAATGTTAAGAATCTGCTAATTTATGATGTTTCTTTTCAGGACCTCAGGGCAGAAACCCCACTTGGTGACCTGTGGTATCATGACTTTTGGGGTAGCAAACTCAGCAGCAATACCAGTCATAAGTCATATCGACCACTAACTGTCCTAACTTTCAGGTGAGACTTGTCTTTTTGCTTCAGGTCTGAATATTTTTTTTAACATATATTAGCTCAATTGATTTTAGGGAGGAGGCAACAGAAAAGGAGAGAAACAAAGTATCTGGAGGGTAGTTGGATACCTTCCTTAAATATGATTTTCCTGTTCACTACCTTAATCTCAAATTGAGTTTTAATTTTCCATTTGGTCCCTTCCCAAAGTATACATTATTTTGACATTCTATATTTCTATGTACTTTCCAGAGATTTCATCTTATGCTCTTATATAGCTCGTACTAGGGCACTATGGTTTAGTATGTAGGTCACATCATCAAAGAACTAGGCTATGTATGTTCCCTTAGCCATGCTGCCACTTATACTGCTATTGTAGTTTCTGTTGTCTACTTTCCTGCTACCTGTCAAATGGTTTATTTTATAAATAGCATCAATGTACTGTGGCCTTTTGTCACCATGTCACTGAATAGTCTTCCCACCTCTTTCCCCGGATATTCTAACTTAAGTGAGTGTTTGTGTCTGAGAATCATAGCCAGGGAGATGTCTGCCTGTAAATATGTCTTGCTGGTGTTCTCAAATAACTAACGGTTTAAGAGGATTACTTCTGTAGATGCTTAGCTCATGTTTTTTGCACAAAGATTTGAGCAAGCAGTAGAAGTTTGTCACAGTAATGCAGAGAATCTTTGAAGACTCAGTCTTAATCTTCTTATTTTCCCCATGTGACTCAATGTTGTTGATGGGGACCTGGAGCTCGTTCTGCAGTTGTGTCCATTATAAGCTAGGCACTAAGTAAGTGCAGAAGAAGTAGTCCCAGTCTTAGTCCTCATATTCAAGCAAAAACTTTGATTCTTGATGCAGTGTCAGTGTTTTAAATATCTAGCACTGTGGGTTTTGCTGTCTGATGGACTTTCTTCACATTTTCATCACAAAAAATATGCAACTGAATAGAATGTGTCAGAGTCCTAAACCTATTAAAGCTTTCAGTGCATTACACATTACATGTTTTCCTTTTTTTCAAGGTCTCTGTGGTATATTCCATCTCCAGTAACATCCTGGTTAGTTTAAAGAGCAAACTGGGATACAACCATTACCATATCTGAAAATGTAGATGAGCCTGTGGAGGTGGTCCATAAAATGCTATTTTCACAAGTGAAAAATTGGTTTCCTTAATTTCCCTACGCTCCAACTTTTATATGTATCATTTTATAATAGGCTAGGGTTTTTTAATAGATTTCACTCATGCCAGATGCAGATTGACCAAATGAACTATATAAAATTCCCTATTCAAACTGAGTTTCTGTATATTTCACATACTGATAAAAGTATTTGGATAATGAGATGTTTCCCCCTTTTCTTCTCACTCCCCATTTTACTGCAGAGTTCCTATCTTGAATAGAGTTTTAGACTGAATTTTCACTTACACTTCCTTCTGATTCTAATGCTTGTATGAAATGTCTTTCTAACCAGTCTCATAAATTAGTTACTAAGATGTGCTAACTGACTGCTTTCTGGATGGATACTGACTGTACCCAGGTAATTTCCACATTGTCAGTCCAAATACTAGGACCTTTTCAATTAGAATGTCAGTGGAAATCACAGTCTCTGTGCTTTCAGTTTCCTCACTGTTTGGATTTAATTAAAATAATTTCATCAAGTTGGTTTTGGACATGGCTGCTCTTAAGCCCAGGGGTATCCCCCCAGTAAGCTGTGTTGTTTATCCACAAGACACTCCTGCATTGCAACTCTGAACTTATGTTGTCAACCAAAAGCCAGTTCTAAGTAACTTCAAGTATAATTAACATAATAGCATTAACTAGAGAGGATAGATACTGCGCTAAATATGATATTCCATAGGAATACCTGGAGGTTAAGATTGGGACATTGTTTCTAGCTGATTTTGGTGGTGAAATGGTAAACCACGTGTCCTGAGACCTGTCAGCTTTTTTTCTGTGTGCATATGGTCTTGCTATAGGGTTGTTTAGCTTTTCTATTTGCATATTTCTAAACATTGTTGGAATTCCTAACCTTAATATTTTCATATCTATGTAGAATTAATTACCTTCTTGCTGGAGGCTTCTACCCGGTTGGTTTCCATGTCATCAATATAATACTGCATTGTACTATCTCAGTGTTGATGATTGATGTGTTCTCAATATTACTGGGTGGACTGCAATTCAGTAATAAAGGAAGACGGCTAAACCTGGCTCCAAAGTCCTCTCTTCTAGCTGCCTTGCTCTTCGCTGTACATCCAGTGCACACTGAATGTGTAAGTATCGAATAATTATCTGCAATGATTTTTATCTTTACAGTTCTTGACCATCCTGACTAATTAATTCTGTCATAGCCTTATACTCTACACATTGCTTTTATATATTCTTAACACTTCTCTTGGCAAATGCCATAATAGAACAATCAAATATTATGATTAGTACGTCCAAAGGCTTGCAATTCCACTGGGATAGGCCTTATTAAAGAAGATAAATCATTTAAGTACAATACCTAAAGAAGTGTAGCACTAAACTACAGAGTTTCCCTAACTGCTGGATTTCCCTAATTACTTTTGATTTCCATTTGCTTTGATAAAAAAATCAAGGAGATAGAAAGGTGGAGCAGAGGCATTATATGAACTTTATATGTGACTATTGGAATATTGCATCCAGTTTTGCGTCCATGCTGCAAGGTCAACACAATGGGAAAAATGGAGAGGGCTCAGAAGAGCCATGAAAATGATTAATGATTAAAGGACTGGAAATCATCCTGTGTCATGAGAGATCAAACAACATGGGTTTATATTTTTAATATGAAGGAGAAGATGTAAGGGTTTTTTTTTTTAATCACGGTCTGTAATTATGTACATGGGGAACACAAATTTGATAGTAGTGGGCCCTTTAATACTGCAGGCAAAAGCATAACAGTGGCTAGAAGTTGAAGCTGTAAAGATGCAGAATAGAAACATGGTACATGTATAGCAGCCAATCAAAGTACCTGGCCAAAGCTCAAGTCATTTTGTGGAAATTATAGTGAAAAGAAGATGGTGTTCTTAAAAAGCTCTTTTGTACTAAGAAAATCTTACAGCCTTATGCCAGTGGGCTTGCTGGGTGTGGTCACTGATTTCTTGATCTTGTATTAATGAATAAATGAAATATAAAATTAACCCAATGTGGGATATTTTTTTTGTTAGAGTTTGAACAGTCTGAGCAACAGCAAAAGTACTAGCTTTAATTTTGATTTTGTCCTAGCAATGAACACTGAATCCTTATTGCACCTTATTCTGCATATGTGGCATTGATTTTTCATTTATTCACAACACACCATCATTTTGGCGTCTTGCACTTACTTTGCACATGATTGATGGGGAAAAGGTTATTGAAAGCTATTCCTCTCAGCTAACTGGAGACCTTGCATGTATTGGAAACCTAGAAATGGTGCACAGTTGTGTATTAGTAATTTGGCACCATTTTTGGCAGTGTGGCTAAAACATCCTGCCAGTCATTCTCTGGTGGTTGCTTGCCTGCACAGTAACTTCTTTGTGAGAGTGCATTGTGCTAGTGTCAGAAGGACCCCTTGTATTTGTTCTCCAAAACCAGTTTTAGATGTCAGAGTAAAGTAAAACAAGCCTTCAGTGCTTCTGATGTTCTGATGTGTAAAGAGAAATGTCACTTGAGTCTTAACTTTGTAATAGACCTACTATTGACTCCTTTATCAATATCCATAGTTTTATTCTTAATTCCGTTTGACTCTAAAAATACATCTAAATCAGCATGCAAATATTAATGAGCCCTTTGTCTTCTCAAATAAATAATGCAGTCTACTTGCATATTTGAAGTTTGAAGTCTTTCATATGCTTTGGGCAAACATTCGAAGAGGAGGAGGAAAAAAAGTAGCATGCTCATATATCATGTCTCTTCTAAGATCCAGGATGAAGAAAAGCCTCTGATCATTTACATGGTGAATAATAAATCTTGCTGCACTGAAGCAGTCATTATTATACTGCTACAGTTCTAGCATGAGTGTGTGTCTGGCAGCATGTCTTAAAAAGCATTCCTCATGATTTTAAATCTGTGAGTTTTAAGTATCACGACATCCTGGTTTTGAAATGAGATTACATATTTTGACATAAAATTGTGAAGAATCTGTCTGTTTGCTGCTTTGGGTTTTGGTATATACAGCAAAACAAACTGTCATGTAAAACAGATCTTGAAACGTGTAATGCTTTCAGTACCTATGTAAGGAAAACACTATCGTTTTTCTACCTGCATGTAAACAGTCTTATGCTGTAGTTCTCTGGTCTAAAAAAGGCTTATTCTTTGTAACACTTCAGTAATTAAATACTAAATGAATCATGGGCATAATAATATATCTGATAGTAATTTAAAATTTGCCTTGTTACCAGCGTCTCTGTGCCTGATCTTGCAAACATTGTACTGCTGGAGTCATTCGAGGCCGTGTGTGTTATTAGCCCCTTAATCTCTTTGTTGTAACAAGCGGACATTTATTTTCAAAACTGTCAGTTCACCTTTACTTTTATCTCATTAGAGAGAGTGGCTCCTGAAAAAGAGTGACACTTCATTATTTTCACCTTTCAAATCACTCCACAGCTATTGAGTTAATTCTTGTAATTCCTCTTTATGATAGAAGAAGAAGCAGAGAAGTTAGGTGCGTGGCTTTAGATAAATCAAGAAGTTTTCCTGAACTGAATTTAGGAGTCCAACAGTTTCTTCTTTTATGGTGCTCAAGTGAAGCTGAGGGTAAAGTGGGAGAGTCTCTCTTCAGTGGAATCAGTCATACTCTCATGCCTCTACACTTCACTTTCTCTCTCTAATGTTATTTAGAAATAGTTGCCCCATCGTTAGACTGACACAAAAATGCCCTTTTCCTAAAACAGGATTAGCAGGTGCCTTTAAACAAAATGAAGACACAGTTGATCTCTTTACTTTCCTGTTTCTGTATCACACACAAAGTGGCACAACTGGTGTACTATACAAGAACTGAAGTTACTGCTTTTGTCTCTGAAACATAATCTCAAAAAGTGAATTTTAAGAAAACCCTGTTGCTGTCCTGCTCTGCTTCAGAAAGGCCTCTTTGTACATCTAAAAACATGGCACCCAGCACTTCAGGAAGTAGAGCTAGACTGAAAAGTAAGGGGTGTTTCCACAACCATTGCTGTGTATGCTCTAGTGAGGTTCCAGCATCGGGGCTTATACAGTCCCCTGCCAGCCCCATGTTATGATTTCTACAAAAAATTTTTGGTGTTTCCTGACACTTGGGTAATTGAAAACTGAAGATGCAAAAATATGACTTGCTGTGTCTCAGCAAGTTATTATAAACACATTTTAGGGGCTTGCTGATAGCCCTGAGATTGCTCTTGATTTAAATACGTTGGCACAGATCCGGAGTACAAAGGTCCCAGAAGGCGCTTGTCATTTTCTTTTGCATTAGTACAGCTTCTGTTACAAGATGCATTTGGAGGTAGCTCTAATGCAAACAATTAATATAACATAAAAAGCTGCTGGAGGTGGAATTTTTTCTTTTCCCCTGGATCTGCAGGCTGGAAGCTATTTGTCCATTCTAAGTATTCAGACTGTAATTCGAAAGCTGACTTGTCTTCTGAAAGTTAACAGTCTTGATTTATGTTTCAGCAGAGCTGCCAATTTTGTTGAGGTTCAGGATGTTTGGCTTCAAAGCTGTGTAATGGCTTGAAACTGAAAGAGAGTAGGTTTAGATTAGATATTAAGAAGAAATTCTTTACTGTCAGGGTGGTGAGGCACTGGAACAGGTTGCCCAGAGAAGCTGTGGATGTCCCAACCCTGAAGGTGCTCAAGGCCAGGCTGGATGGAGCTCTGTGCAACCTGGTCTAGTAAGAAGTGTCCCTTCCCATGGCAGGTGAGTTGGAACTAGATGGTCTTTAAGGTCACTTCCAACCCAAACCATTTTATATTTCCATGTTTGCTAAGAGTTCTACTGAAATGCAGTCTGATCCAAAAGACAGATAGAATTGTATAGAGTCTAAATTTTATTCAGTGAAGTCCTTCTTCATTTCTTAAAACAGCAGTTTTTCATAAACTAAAGCCAAATCATTTATGTAGTTGATACTAAGAAATACCCAATGAAAATTAGGATGCATCTTAAAAAACTGGGTATCACTAATCCAATCAACCAAGTTAAAAAAAAAAACAAGCAGTGATTAAGTGGTCTTCTTTTATGTATTTCAATTTGTATTTGTGAGTATACCTTTATCTCAGATTTTCTAAGAATAAAAATCTGATAATTTGAAATTTCTTTCTTCTTTTTTTTAAGGTTGCTGGGATTGTTGGCAGAGCAGACCTACTGTGTGCCCTGTTCTTTTTGTTGTCATTCCTTGGCTACTGTAAAGCCTTTAGAGAAAGTAAGCATTCTGTTTGCCCCTTTAATTTTCTGTTGTGTACATTTTCAGCATTTGTACATTTCAGAGAAGAATAGCAAAACTAAAAATGTCAGATTGTTTTGTTTAAATTGATTAATGTTTATACTCTCATAATATATATTTTAAAAACCCCTGCTTTAGCAGGTATTTATTGTTAGAAGTGCTGGAAAGGTTGCTGTCCCTAGTCTCTGTTAAACACTACGAGTTCATTTTAAGAAAAGTCTATTTTATAATAGACTTATTTGCTAAATGTTTTATTGTTTAGAAGTATAATAAAGTATTTTAATAAGTATTTTAGAAAGAAATTAAGCCCACATATGTATATTCTTAAATATTTTACTATGTTTATGTTGTTATGTTGCGATGTCTTAAATGGGAACAAACTTTAGCAACCTTACTTGTATTTTAATGAATTATAAAAAATTATTTGTATGAATAAACCTTCTAAGTTTCTGCAATATGAGAGTACTGGCTTATAGTGCTGAATACAGTATTACTCATAGAGTTTTTGTAAGACAGCTGTATTTAACATGAACGATTCCTTTTTAGATGTTTTTTCAAGTCAGCTTTTAGATCTCTTATACTATTTGATCTGAATGCAGGTTGGCAGTTCAAATACAGTTGTGGAGAAATTATCTTGGTGTACATGCATGAATTCATGACTATGAAAAACTATGCAGCACATGCAGTCTGGTATCCGAATGTGCTCCACCACAGGAAATATAGGAATCATTTGGTGAACCCATAAGGAGCTGTGTTTTGAAGAACTTGTATATTGGCTCAATAGGCAGGGCCTGTAATGATTAACCAGAGTTGTCAGTGTATTTCAGAAGTATCTGAGCTGACTTTGTGATATAGCTTAACAACATAGTTGTGGCATCATAGAGACCTTAGTGTGGGCTGAGGGAAGTAAGTTAGTGCACAGTGAGCTGTAAGATGCTGTGAATAGCTCCTGTTAATTCAGTTTAGATTGTTTGGAACTATTTTGCATATTTCTACTGCTGATATAATAAGTTTAACTTAATCTTTGCCACTTCAAATGATACTTTCGGTGATTCCTGTTCACTTCTGATATATTTTTCTTCCCTTTGAGTAGGTTTCATTTCTTTCAACTGAACTAATAATTTCTTGATAAAAATTGGCCTTGGCTTCTTGCTTGTTGGTTTTTTCTTTTCTCACCTATTTTCCTGGATATGATTGTACTTATGGTGTTGCTTCTATTAGTGGAAGAGTAAATTAGACAGATGAAAATAATGGCTGTGTGCTTTCCAGTGTATTGGTATGGGTACGCCTGTAAGGCAGAGGTAATAATCTTTGCTTGAAAACTCAAGAGCCAAATTCTTAGGATGACCATTGGAGACTATTATGTTGGACTCTAATTATATTGTTATGGAGGATATCTCAGAAATTATTAAGAATGCAATGTGTGCTCTGGTTAAGGTTACTCAAAGTGCTTGTACAACTTGTGAAGGCCAGTTTGATAGCTTTTAGAAGTCAGTGTCATTTTAATAGTAATCCTGGACTGAAATTCATGTCATTGATATAGAAGAAGGAAACTGTTGTGAAGACAAGATACTAAGCAGCACTTACTGTTTTTTGTTGGACATTACATCATAATAGGGAAGGAGCTATGTCTCTTAAGCAAATTTGCCAAGTAAAGCTACAGTCTGCCAGCATTGTCTTTCAAATCAGTTTTCGGTGTCTACTGTCACCTTCACTGCCTGCCTTTCCCTCAGCAACTTCTTAAGGCAATTTAGACTTTGTACGCAAGAATTTCTATCCATGTTACATACTTGAGTATCTCCTTCTTTAACCTTCATTGCTGCAAAGGCACACTACTGACTCATCTTCAGCTTATCAACCAGGAACTTCATACACATTTCTGCAGAGTTGCTGCCTAGACAATCCCACAGCCTTGACTGTTGTATGGTGCTGTTTGATTTTCATGAGGTCCATTCCTCCAGCTTGCCCAAAAGAGCAGTCCTGTTCACCACTGTACTCATGTCTTCTCTAGCTGAAACCCACCAATAACTGCTACTAGTTTTACTTTCTGCCCTGGCAATAATTTTTTTTTCCTTTGGGAGTGGAGGTTGGTCCAGCCAGCAACTGTGTGAACGTTAGTGCTTTTATAGGAAAGGGGGGAAGTGCCCGTATTAGAAAGGGCATCTGCAAAGAGAATGGAGGCTCGCTCTTCAGATGGAGAAGACAAGGGGCAATGGGTACATTTGCACTGGAAAAGGTTTCACCTTGATATAAGAAAGACATTTTTTACAGCAGGAACAATCAGTCACTGCAACAACTTCTCCAGAGGTGTAGCAGAGATCCCATCACTGGAGGTTTTCAAGATGCATTTGGACAGGGTGGTCTCATCTAGGCTCCCTTTCCCACAAAAGATTGGACTAGATGATCTTTGAAGGCTCCTTCCAACCTGAGCTCCTTCTGTGATTCTTTGTATGAAAGGCTTCAAGAAAAGGTAATCAAATATGGGGAAGTGACTGTAGTAGAGTATGACTCTTCAGTAGTTTTGTAAAGTAAGTAGAAAATTTTACCCTTGGATGCCTCCATTTTGGTGGTGTGAATTTCCTTTCATGAACAGTTCTTTTAGCCATTCTTAAATAATAGAATAAATAAAGAGTAAAGAACTTCTTATCTGAGTTTAGCTGAGTTTGATTTTGCATAAATTGAGGGAGTCAATGACAGCAAAAACTCTTCATCCCAAATGTAAGTTGGTCTCACTCTGAATATAGGTAAAGAACATGCATTTTAAAAATATGCACATATAAAGAACAGACTTAGCCAGTATGTCCTAAGCTGCAAAGAAAAAAATACCTTTTCTGCTCTCAGAATGTTTTCCTACCAGAATGTCTTTGATACTACCCATGCCTATTTGTAGTTCTAGTGCTAGTTAAAAGTTGGTATTGCTTCACTTTCTAGGTCAGACCAAAATGGTAATTTATCTTTGTGGAATAGTCTTTGTTAGCGAGAAAGAGGGGGAGAAAACAACCAAAAACCTCTCTGTGCATTCCATTGCATCAAGCTTATGTTTCTAATCAAATAGAGCTGCTTTATGATGATCCTACACAAAAGTAGATTGTACCAGTTTGTTCTGACATCCTATTTCCTTTTGTTCTGCTAGGTTTTTTATATATTAAAGGCAAGTATGACCTTAAACTGTAGGTCAACTGTATGTGTCCTTGTTCTTGAATCTGACTTTCACATATATATATGTAGTGCTTAGCTCACCAAATTTTTACAACAAGTAGGAGAAGAACTATCAAAGGTTGATTTTTTTTTTATTCCTAATTGTTTAATAGATGCATAGTAGCGTGACTCTTTTGGAGCACTTAAAAGAGGGTACAACTCTTAAGACCTTCAGGATTTGTGGACTGCATTTGTATTGTCTTTTGAATACAGTTACCAAAACGTGTTTTGATGCCAATTTGTTTTTATTGATGAACTGTAAGTGAGCATCAGAGTAAATAAAACACTGAAAAGCCTGAGCTGATGCTACTGATATGGTTGGGTCCTCAGTGGCCATATACTGGTATGTTACCAGCAGCATCCCAATGCTACTATCAGACAGATAGATGATCTAAGTCTTTAATAAAGAATCTGACTATTCTTGCAGCAAGGCAATGTGAAAGTGGTGGATGGCTGAGTTCAAGAAATCTGTTTCTTTCACTAGCACAAATGTAGTTGATAAATTGTCATTCTTTAAAGAAAAGGAGTCAAAAGTAATGTGTGAAAGACTGGTTAGTGCTTGTTTTCACCTGAGAAAATGAATGTAAGGATTTTTAATTTTTTTTGTGGGGAAGTAAAAACATATAAAATATCTGAGGAGGATTTGGGAGTACTATAGAGAAAGTATATATAATAGTGAAAACAGTCAGAAAAATATCAGTGTCAGGCTGGAAGACTTCCAAAGGAAAATAATGGTTTTTTGTAGAGCTCAAGATATACTCCAGCTTGTTTGCCTGATTTATTTGTGGGTTTGGTGGATTTTTAGATAGACAGTTTCTTTTACCCGGAATCTGTAGCATTTTTTTTTTTAAGTATAGGCATTTAACACTATGTGGGCTATAATTATGTCTTATTGAAGTTCTACAATTCTGTGACTTTTTCCCAATATACAGTTTTTGAAGTTACCATCTTTGATAGGATAACATTTATAATTGCAAAGAACTAATCTGTTGTTCTCATTCTGTCCTGCTATTTTAAACACAACTGTGGGGACAAATCCACTGCATAGGCTTTGGAGACAGCAAGAGCTGACAACTGTTTAGGTATGTTCTGAAGGGAATTGTGGGTTATTAACTTTGTTGAATTTTAATGCAGCTTCTCTGGGAATTCATAAGGCAATTTAAAACTGCTGTAGTATTCATTTTGCCTTCCTTTGTCTTCAGTTTTGACAGTGATCCAGTTGCATGTATTTGCCATCTGCATTGGCGATCTCTAAGTAAAATGAGGAGTTTATGATTTGGTCCATGTGAATAATATTGGCCTGGATATTAAAAAGGGGATCAACTCTTTGCTTATGCATTATGACGTCTAAAAATGACTTTGTTCTGGTTGTGCGTTTCTGTTTTGTTCTGTTCTGTGTAGTTGCCCATTAATCATCCACTTGTTCGTTGCTAATTTAATAAAGCATGCAAAGTAGACTGTAGTGATGAGTTCTGTGAATATTGGTGGTTTGTATTATGGAGGTTTTCTTACAGATTGAAAATATTTAGGTCTCCTGTGTGAAAGAGGTCATTGTTAAGATGTGGGGAATTTGTTAGCTATTTTGCAATTGGTTAAGAGATATTTACTATTGTTAAACATATAGGCCCTGATTTTTCAAGTATGTGCCCTACTGTTCATATTTGAACACATTGGGAGGGAATAGTTGTAAGTGGAAAACCTAACAATTTTATAATTTTAGTGGGCTGAGGAAAAACAATAACTGTTTTCTTTTCAGAATTAATGTTAACTTTTGCTTCTCCAAGATCGTGTAATTGAGAGCATAGATGCTTCGTTTAGTGTAGCCTGCATGTAATGAGTTTGAGATGGTTGGATATGTTTAAGAATGGCATTTGCTCTTTTTATTTCATTATTAAGTGAAACACTGAGATGAGCTGAAATAGAATGTACACAAGGAGATTTCAAACTTAATTTAATTCTAACAGTGGATTCTTATGTGATCTTGTAAGACTAGGTAATTCTTTCCCTTTTGCTTAGCAATTCATGAGAAGGGAAATCTTAGAGCTTGGCTAGATGAGTATTTGTAGTAGTTTAGTTGAAAGGCACCATCCCCACGGACAAAGCACATTAGTGGAATATATGAGTGTTTATGATCCTTTTCAGCTAAAAATTAAAACTTCCTGCAGGAGTTCAACATAACTTGGTTTGCTTCAACTTTCAACGGAGTAGGTGCTTTCACAGAATCAATTACTATGTTTCACCTGAAGATAGTGACTTCTTGAACTGCTACAAGCTGGCTGAGCCCTAAATTGCTCAATTACCTTTGAAGAAGGAGATGCTGAATGCCTAAGTGTCTGAATTGGTAATAATTGTTTGGGATATTGTTAGTTTGACTTTACAATAAGACTAAGCTTGGTACCCTAAATGTAGCATTTTCTTCATATCCTTCACTTCTAAAGAGCTTGTTTTCATTGACTGGTGCATTTAGGCCACTGGAAAATAAGGTCTCTTGAAATAGGATTAGCATTTAGGAAGACAGAGTTGAGGTGCATTATCAATGTGTTGCTCGTAAATTTAGGATCTAGAGCATCCTTGCTCTAGCAATGCTTATACTTAAGTCTAGCAGTCTAAATGGAGGAGTCCTTGTGGCTTGTTTATGGTTTACATAGGTATTTTATTGAAACCCCTCACTTTTAGACTTAATGTACTCCTAAAGAGGGACAATCTGAGCAACACTTTTTGGTTTTGAGTAGAAACACTATATTTTTCTAGCTTAAAAAAAATAAGCAAGATACTCTATTTCTTTGGCATGCTTACAGTTTTGTCCATCTGTTAGAGTGGCACAATGCCCACTCTGGTGTACCACATATGGTGTACCAGTTTCAACCAGGCACAGGTGCCAATGAAAGATCAGTTTCGTTTTCTGACACAGGATTTTTCTAGTGGGAAGCAATGCCCTGTTAGGGGAAAATGCTTTGTAAGACTGATTACTTCTGTTGGCATGTGTGTATCTCATAGTAATAATTAGCACTTATGCAGTGCTTTACATTTTCAAATCACTGTTTTTAAAAAAAAAAAGAAGATTGAAAGCATTGCTGAATGACAGTCTTTTGTATCCATTTTACTGCGATTTCTGCAATTAAAGGGAGGGTGGGGGGACGTGTGTTGTGCGTATTGACCCAGGAACAAGCACAAGATAAAATGTTTCTTAATTGAAATTCTTTCTCTTTGAAGTTTAGTTACTGATGAATTTTAATAAAATTGCAATTCTCTGTATGACTGTATTGACTTTTTTGAGGCTGCAAAAGAAAACAAAGGAACAGAGATTATGGTTTTCAGGAGGAGGCCTCAATTACAGAATCACAGAATGGCTGAGGTTGGAGGGGCCTTGAGGTCACCTGAGCTGACCTGCTCACGCAGAGTCACCTAGAGCAAATTGTCCAGGACTGTCCAAAAGATGACTTTTGAATATCTCCAAGGATGGAGGCTTCACTGCAGGATTTTGCAGTTCCCTCTATTGAACCATATGAGGCTCCTGCCAGCCCACCTCTCCAGCCTGTTAAGGTCCCTCTGGATGGTAGCATGACCCTCTGGCATATCAGCCACTCCTCCCAGCTTGGTGCCATGAACAAATGTGCTGAGGGTGCCCTCTACCCCATCATACAGGTCATTAATCAAGATGTTGAACAGGACTGGACCCAGTATTGACCCCTGAGTACACTAGCCTCCGATTAGACTTTGTGCTACTGATCACCACCTTCTGGACCCAGCCATTCAGGTAGTTTTCAGTCCATCTCACTGTCTGCACGTACAGGCTGTACTTCAACACCTTCTCAGAGGGGATGATAGGGCCAGGGAGATTGTGCCAAAGGCCTTACTGAAGTCCAGGGTTTTGATGCTCATTATTTGAGTCCTTTATTATTTCTCTTTTGCTGAGTGTTTTTATTATCTTTGAGAGTCCATGCTTAAGCTTGGCTTTACTTGGCATGCTGAGACATTTCTGGCATCTGAGACATGGGATTTTCACAAGAAGACAAACCTGTTTCTGCACAACTTCAAATGTCGACCTATTGAATGTTGACCTTTTTCTTTTATTTGGCTAGACCATTTCTCCAGGCCAGGTTGGATGGGGCTTTGAGCAACCTGGTCTAGTGGAAGGAGTCCCTGCCCATGGCATGGGAGTTGGAACTAGATGATCTTTAATGTCCTTTCCAACCCAAGCCGTTCTGTAATTCTATGACTATTCCAGTTTGTCAGTGGAATTCTGGCTTCTTCTTTGTAGGCTTCCTGGCCACTGCAGCCTGATAGCACTTCTGATCTTCATATGCATAATTTTATTCCTTCATCCAAATGTTTAAAATTATCTGTTGGAACCAGACAAAGGAGGGACCCAATACAAAATGTTATCTTCACTATTTTTTTCACAGCAAGCTAGTATCTAACTGTAGTTTTCCAGCTGTTATTTGTACCCATTCTATATTAACTTCAGGCAGCCCGTATTTTTTTCTGGCATATTTCACAGTGTTTCCAATGGTATTCTCATGCCTTTGGGAGGTCAAGGTATAAGATGTGTTTACAGCTTTGCTTTCATGGGGAGACTATTTTTTTTTCTGTCCAAGTCAAAAATTATACTTGGTTCTATATAAATGACTAAAATATTTATTTTGCAAAAAATTAATCATATCCTTCTATGTTTTAGAGTGTCACTTAGAAAATATTTTGTCAAAGTGTTGGTTTTTTTCTGGGTAATTTTGACCAGTCAGCTTAACTTTGTTTCTTTAGACTATCCTTTCAATTTTTTTCCTCTTAAAAAGTAGGCATGTGGGCATTGTTTTATTTTATTTCAAATGTCTGGATTCTCATGTATTTTTCATGATTTCTCAGAGGTAACAGTTAAGGTTACTCTGGGTTGTGTAGGACCTGTTGGAGTGAATTTAACCAATCATTGCAATTTAAACAGATTAACTTCTCTATGAATTCTGTGTCTTGTAGTTCACTATTTTTGCTTTTGTTATTGCTCCCTTTCTGCTGGTATTGTAGTTACTGTCTGATTCCAGCTGACCTTTTTGTGAAAAAATGAAAGAAAAAGGCACTTCTATTTTCTTGACATTGTCCATTTTATTTCCCAATGAGTATTAGAATAACTCCTTCCTTTCTGCTCATCTTACTGATATATCTATGGAATTTGGTTTTTATGGTTTTGTTTTTTACATGCATTACTTTTTTTCATTTTGTTATGTGACCTTTCTGAGTTTGTGTTGCTGTATAAATGTTCTGCTGTTACACTTGTCCTTGATGATTTGACCTAGTTCTCTTTTTCCTGTTACTCCTGCATTTTGAATCATCAAAGCCTTCGTGAATTGCCAGCTGGTCTCTTACTATATATACTTCCCACCATCTTCCGTGTTAAGACAGTGTGTATTTGTGTACTGAATACTGCTTCTGTGAGAAGTACTTAGTTGTCCTGACTCCTTTCCACCAGAATTTGATTCTGAGAAGAAGAAATCTCTCAGCAGAAAAAAGTCTGCTTCCATGAATACAGTGAAGTCCATTGGCTGTCTTCACTATTTTCCCTTTTACGCTTACTAAGGATGACTGATTGTCATTTTGTGAACATTGTCAGTTACTTTGCCTTCCATCCTTGCATTCTCTTTGCTAGTTTATTTCTACGTTAAAAAACAAAAGAGAAAAAAACCCCAAAACTGGTTTTCAAGAACTGGCTGAACAGTCTGTCGTATTGCAGAGTCTGAAGAATTGAAGAGCTCCTTCAAGGGATGTATTTAGGACAGGTTTCTTTTTGTCTTAGCAATACTCAAGCAATACTCATAGAACAAATGTTAAAGCTTTTTCCTCCATGAGTTGCAACGCTCAGTTGTTCTTCTGTATAACACGAGCTGGAGTTTCCCCATTGCATTTTATTTTTTTCTAGTTCCAATGTTTCTTTAGTTTAGTCATTATGTATTTTGTATTTCCGTGTTTTGTTTTGATAATTATTCAGAAGTGTATGGATCTTTCCTAAAAGGCAGCTTTCTTTTAACTGTATAACATCTACACCTCTGTTGTTAAGTTTTACCTCACCTCTGGGTACATAATTTGGAGTGGAGGGAGAAGGATCAAATGCCCACTATGTATTGCAATGATGAATCTCAAACATCTTAATATTTGCTCTATTGAAGCTTTAAGTCTTAAGAAAGGAGTGTTACAAGTAACCTCAAAACCTGTTCTTCTACATATTTTTATGAAAATTTCTGTTTTCTGCCACAAAAGAAGAAGCCTGCTTCAAAATGAAAGAGAAGGCCAATGTCCTTTTCACACTTGTGGTTATGGTTTGTATCTGACACAAGAACATTTGAGCTAGTTAGTATAGCAGTTTCCCTGTATAATCAGTGAATAGAGAGAGTTATTTCTCTGGAAGCTGTTCAACTGAATTTAATTAAGTAACTTAATCCCTAAAGGTGTCCTCTTCTCTTGACCAGTTAGAAAGGAAGCTTAGTGTACTGTCTTAGGTGTAGGTGCCTACTTCTGGTGAAATTAATCTTAATCTTGCCAATTGCCCTTTCCAGAGACCATTATTGCAGTTCTCTTTAAGCACTGAGGGTCAAACCCGCATTACCAGTAGAGAAGAATTGCTCTAGAGATCAAGGAAAGTAGGAAAGGGATTCAGTCAATGAATGTAGAGTTCAACTTTGTTTTTTGACATGCCAAGTCAAAGATTGATTCTTGTGATGCCTGTAGAGCCCATGTTACTTGAATCAAGAAACTGCCTCTGAATGAGCAGAGTGCTTCCCTCTGTTGCTTGTGCCTGCAGAGCAGAGGTTGTGACAGATATGTTTTTATGTGAAGTACCCATGTACTGTGTGGACCTTGGCTGAAGAAGGGTTTATTGCTATATTTGTCTCAAATATGCCTGCTTGTAGTACGCAAAATCAGCTACATGATACAGTCTTTAAAGACTTTTTTTTTTTAGTAGAAGCTGTAGTTATTCTTGATCTCTTAACCCCAGAGTTCCTCACCCTGCTGTAAAACTGCTTGCTGAGTGTGAGAACTAACTGCTTCTGCTCAGATGCTGAAATTTTTGAGCTCCATGGCGTTCTATTGCAGTGATAATGAAAGTACCTGAGGTACTTGCTAAATACAGTAACCCTGGAGAAGCAGCTCATTGTGCCTTTGTAGGTTAGACTGCAGTTAAAACAGGTTTTTTTTGTGATGCTTCATGAGTAACCATTAAAAAAGAAAGAATTTCTTGTTCATATGGTAACGTGGAAGAGAGTGGCCAGTAATGACAGAGCTCTAGCTAAGGATGATAAATGTTTCTAAATCTTGGGCATTAACCTTTGCAGGTGATGAATTGTGGAAACTATGTGAAGCTTCTGCCATTTTAATTATCTGGCTAAAACATCTTGCAAATGGGGAAATTTCTAATGTCTCTGAGAACAGAAAATGACTGCAATAACAAATGCCAGCATATTGCAAGAAGTGGCCTATGCTTTTTAAGTCTCTGTATCCATATCTTGAGTGGTAGAAAAGATTGTGAGATTAAATGCTGTTTATTTTTTTTAATTCTAATTTTAATTTAGATTTCTAACTTTACCTTGAAATGTGTAAACCTAAAGTTATGGCATGCTTTATTTTGACAGATAAAGAAGGACATACATTTTCTATACTCTGGGTGCTGGTGAGTGTTATCCTAGGTGCAATAGCCATGCTGTGCAAAGAACAAGGAATTACAATACTGGTAAGAATTGTCTTATTGACTGAATTTTGACCTCAAGATCTGTCAGATGCAGTTGTAAAGCCTACAAAGATTAATCTTCTCCACAGCTAATGGCGTGCACACGTTTTTGTTCTGTTCAGAAAACTAAATAATGTTGACAAAAAGCAGGATTCTAGTAGATCTGTCATGACTGTGTCCCTGCCAATCTGTTCATTTTTTCATTTTATCTTTTGTAAGCAGGTTGCATATATCTGTTAATTTTTTGCAAAGTTTAAAAATTTTACAGTATTAGTTTCAATGCATGTCACTTTCGTTGGCCTTGGTTTTGAATGTAATTGCCGAGATAGCAGGCCTACAAACTTGAAGGCTTTTGGACAAAGATAGATATAACTGGATAAGAGCATTTTTAGAAGGTCTACCCACTTGCTTTTGCAAACAGTGTAATTAGAATTAGGACCATTGTTCATGCACTTCTGATACCAAATCTCTTCCTTCTGCCCCTTATCTAAGGATCTGTCTGTGCAAACAGATACTGTCCATGTTCATTGTGCTCTGGCTTTTTATAACTTCAATGAAGACATTCTGTTTTGAGTGACCAAACCAGCCACCTGAAATGCTGTATCTTTGATTTTTACCTTTTAGATATATAGCCATATATCTTTACAAATAAGTCCAATTTATAGCTTTAGCTGACATAGACAAGCAACAGAATCAGAAAATTCTTTGCAGCAAGGATCTTCTTGTCCTTGCTAAAAAAAAGGGAGAAGAAATTACAGAAAACTTCTTGCTTTGGGACATTATTTTTGGATAAATGTTTGTAAGGTGATGTATTCTTCCAAGGTGTCTGTAAGGAAAATATAAGGAATGTTCTTAAAAATATGATATAATTATTTCCTTTAATGGTATGAAGTAATTATTTGAGCTAGCAGACACAGAATTGTTTCTGGATTTGGGTTTTTTATTTGTTTGCTGTTGCATTGCTAAGATGATTATATTTATTGTACTAATGGGCACAGGTCAGAGGGATAAAGGGGTAAATTGCACATTACAAAGATTACCTGGAGACTGAATCTATTTTTCAGCAGAATTCTTGCCTTCCTATCTCCATGTGAGTGAGTGAAAAGCCTTTTAACTGCCAGGTGGCCTTTCTACATGGAACCAAGCCACACTCTAACCTGTCTTCTGTCCCATCCCTCTGACTGTTAGAGAGACTTGTGGCCTCCCAGTGTACTAGCTCTTTGATTTGCCTGGAACTATTTTTCCTGTCTTTTTTCCACTTAGTCTTTAGAACAGTGAAGTAATTCCTGAAATTGTTAGAATATAGGCTAAATACTCAAAAATAATCACAGTTGCTGATTGCTGAAACATTGAAGGGAAAATGCTAGTTTGATTTTGCTGCTAACCTTGACAGAATTATTCCTGGACACGTTTTGTGGGGGTAGTATTTGTAAGTGTAGTCCTGCAAAGCACTGAATATGCTCCAGTTTTATGTGTAGTGGCTGATATCACATAGAACTTGGAGCCTTTTCTTTGCACTGTGTATATTGGTGTTATTGCAGGAAAAGCAAGCCTGATACCTCTGTTAAATCTTTCCAAGCCTTTGTGTGTACCCTTTGAAAACAGTATTTCTGAAACCCAACAGTCAAAACATACCATGCTGCACAACAATACACAAAAAAATAAGTTGAAGGCTTAAGAAACTCTACCTTGCTGACAGAAGCCTTATCTTTTGACTGCAGCATTTACGCTGCAGAACATTTGGGAAAGAAGATGAAGAGCAAAATAATGTTGTGACCATGCATATGTTATCTAGCTTGCTGGTACATGGTATTCCCTGAAGGGTTATTCCATGTGTCAAGAGAATTCCCATTACAGTAAAATATTATTCTACTCATCTGAGCCCAAGTTCCCAATTTATCATTCTGCCTTCATTACTGCCAATGTATTTCTCTACTTGTTTGGAATCAGAATTAAGATGTACAGTAACTCATGGTAGAAGTGCAATTTAAGATGTATTTAAAATAAAATGTTTGTGGTTCATCTTATGCTCTTATTTTTCTCTTGATTGCTTAGGGTTTGAATGCAGTGTTTGATGCACTAGTGATTAACAAGATAAATCTTTTGGAGCTTATTCAAAAGTTACTACATAAGGACAAGTCGTTGGAGGTGAGTCCTTAGAGGTTTTGTTCATTCTGACCATTCAGACAGTCATGTCCTAAAAGACAAAGAGCCAGCTTCTCACAGTTTGTTGTTGAGATTTTAAAAAAAAAAAAGTGAACACCAAAAAAGGTATTGTCAGTCAGTTTTGTAAGGCAATGTGCTATGACATCTTTGCAGCAATGTGAGTAGTAATGGGGTATTGTTAGAATTGCATTGGATAGTGAAATCCGTTCCACAATTTTCTCAACAGTATGTTAAAAATGTGGTATGAAAGAGGTGACTGCTTGATGCAACAAGTTTTCCAGGGTCAGTAGCAACACACCTCAAATGGTACTTTAACATTGATCAGAGTAAAGAGAGGGAGAGATGTATTCAGATTCTCAATGAGATTTAACTATCTCTATGAGATAGCTGAACATTTGAAAAAATAGAGTAAAAAATATTATGTTTCACTTTGCTAATTTCACTAAAGCGTTACACTGGGTTTCTTTCAGAATAAAAATTACCAAACTGGAAGTGGTTCATAGTAGCTTTGGAGTTGAAAAATAAAAAAATATGTAAGGACCGATAGTTGCTAAGGATTGATTTTCTGACCTTTGTTGATACTGCTTTATCTAGTATTGTCTCAAGTGGAATCTGGCACCTAGTATTTGCATTGACAAGTAAATAACAGAAACAATCAGCCTCAGATGAATGATTGATAACAGCCAAATAGACCAACAGCTTACTAAAATATCACTACTGTTGAACAGCTAAGTCATTTGCCTTTCCTCTCCAAGATTCAACAAGGCAAAGGAATATGCTTTAATATCCTTCACTTCAATCAGTGGTTTCACTGCAGAGGAGTCTCACTCTTGATTCTAAGTGGCACAATGGCTATGGCACTTTTAAATTCCTTTGCAAGGAGTAAAATGAGGAGTTTCAGGGGGAAATCAGGGAAAGTAGAATCTCTAAAACTGAAAAAGTAGACTTGACCAAGAAGGGCTAAGTGAGGGGTACAGGAGTATTTCAGGCAGCAAATAGGAATGCTGGAGAGTTTTGCTGTATAATGAGATTCAGCCTCTCATCAGTGCCAGTTAAGATCATGGAATAGATCCTCCTGGAAGTTAAGTCAAAACATATAAACGACCGGGAGGTGATTAGAGAGAGCCAACACAGCTTCGCCAAGGACAGATTGTGCTTGATTAATCTGGTGGTCTTCTGCAATGGAGTGACTTCATCAGTGTACAAGAGAAGAGCTGCTGATGTCATCTACCTGGATTTCTGCAAGGCCTTGGATATGGTCCCTCATAACATTTTTGTTGACAAAATGGAGAGATATGGGTTTGACTGATGCACTGTCAGATGGATAAAGAATAGGCTGCATGGCCACATCCAAAGAATTACAGTCAATGTCTAGTGGAAACCATAATGCATGGTGTCCTCAAGGGTCCATATGGAGACCAATTTTATTTAATATCTTCATCAGTGACATAGATAGTGGAACTGAATGCACTCTCAGCACATTTACAGATTACACCAAGCTCAGTGCTGCAGTTGAGGGAAGTGATGCCATCCAGAGGGACCTTGGTAAGCATGAAGAGGGGTGGGCTTATGTGAACCTCATGAAGTTCAAGAAGGCCAAGTGCAAAGTCCTGCACCTGAGTTGGGGCAGTCCCTAGGTAGGATGTTGGAAGCTTGGATTTGCATCTTACAGCTGTGATGGGATATCATTATACTTACTTATGATTCTCTTTCCAGTCTCTACTGGTGAAGCTTGAAGAACCTGTACAGTATACAGTGGTTTTCATTCCATTTACAAAAATTTTGTGTGTTATACTTCACGGAGGAAAAAATGTAAAAGTCTGTCAAATTTCACTTCTATGCAATCACTTCTCTATGTTTAGCGTGAATTGCCTTCTTTAGATCCTAAAGCGTGTATTACAAAATGTGATCTAAATCAACTGAGTTAATGTAATGTAGATCAAATACAATTTTCTTGTTTGATTTTGGGTAATTTTACCTTGAACTAAATGATTTGAGCACCCGTCTGGCATTAGCTTTTAATTGGTTTTGGTTGTGAAAATTTTAATTCAGTTTCTAATTCCTCCCAGTTTTTAACTATGCAGTTTTCTTGGTGTGTGCATTTTGCCTCTGAAGAAACCTAAGTGGAGAAAAACTTTCTGTGACAAGCAGTCAACTGGATATAGCTATTTAAAACAAAGTTCACAAAGTAACCACTCTCCATTTGAGAAAGAAAAGATAGATGAATTTAATAGGCTGTATAGTAAAGGCTGTATTCTGCACAAATTCCCTCTCAGAAATTGCCACATAAAATTACATTAGCTATAGACTTACTGAGGATTTGTAGAGGAGAGACTTCTTGAACAGAGAGGTTTTTTTCTTGATTGGGAAGGAAATTAAAATGTTTGCAAAAAATATTTTGCAATAAAAATGTCAACTGTAATAGCAAAAATGCACAGGGATGGCATCTTCTTTCTGAGACAGAGTTAAAAAGGATGTGAATGTAGTGGGTAAGAGAACAAATAATGTTTCTATATGAGGTGGTTTTTTTCTTTCTTTCATATAGAATGCTGGGCAGTTAAGGAGGGGGCTGCTTTTCAGGATAACTCTCCTGATGTCTGGAGGGGCCAGTATACTTTATATACGCTGGAGGATTATGGGCACAGGGCCACCGGCTTTCACTGAAGTAGACAACCCAGCTTCATTTGCAGACAGTCTGTTTGTGAGAGTAAGTTATGAAGTTGCTTTTTTTCTGGCCAGCTCAGAACATTTGTCTTTGTCATCAAATTGAGTTTTCTGTTCTTCAAAAAAACAATAAAGTAGGCAATCTTTAAGTTTCAAGATGTGTGATAAGTCACCTTCACTTGTGCTCCTGTGATGATTTCCTGCAATTTTTTTAATATACTTTTCTGCAATTTTTTAGTATACCTTTCATATTCTTTGCATTCAATGTAGCATGCACTGTACACATTGATATGCTTTTCCATTTACTCACTACTTTTGCTATGCATGCAAGAAGTTAGGTTTTGCTGATTTTCATCCCTTTTCCACGTATTGTGCTTAAGTTTTCATCCATTCTTTCGCAATTGAAGAAAATAGCATTAAGTTCTAGTCTGATGTATTTAGAGTATGTCTTGGCTATATACCTGTGATGGCATTAAGGCTCTTTCTGAAGATGGAGAATGAAGGGTGAAGACAGTGGGTGATGTCTTTTTTGACGTTTTCTCCTGTAGGCGATTCCACGTGGGTATTGGCTGGGCAGCACAGAATTGCATTTCCCTGGTCTGAACAAGAGAGCCACCTAGCTATGTTTAAAAAAAAATAATTTCACAGCTGTAAAGGAAATCTATATGTAAATAGTTGTAGTGTAACAGTATTTATGGCCTCTTTATTGTATAAGATATGTTTTCTGAAAAGGGAAATGAGAGAATAGAGAAGGACTAAAGTTGCCCTTCCCCCCCAAGTTTAGTACCAAGTAAATGTTTGTTTTCTTTTTGACTGACAGGCTATAAACTATAATTACTACTATTCGCTGAATGCATGGTTGCTGTTGTGTCCCTGGTGGCTATGTTTTGATTGGTCAATGGGCTGCATACCCCTCATTAAATCCGTCAGCGACTGGAGGATAATTGCACTAGCAGCACTTTGGTTCTGCCTAATTGGTCTGATATGCCAAGCTCTGTGCTCAGAAGACAGCCATAAGAGAAGGTAAGAGACAGTGATGAATTTTAAATGCCTGGCCAACTTGAGTACAGTATTATTTTGTTAAATCCACTAGTGATAATTTTAACAATTCAGTGGAACCAGTGTCTAGCAAATGCAGTTCAAATAAATATTTATAGCTGTCATTACAGTTTTATCCCAATTTGGGCCCATCACTGTATACCGACTAGTGGGAAACAGAGTTGGAGGAGGAGGCATGGATGGCTGCTCTATTTTTTCTCCATAAATGGTATTTTGAGATCCTTAACACTGTAGGTGGTAAAAAGTAATATGTGCTCAAAACACAGTAGGAAATTATGTATGTCATTGCCCTTACAAGTCATCATTTCCTTTAATCTTCTCCTAATAATGAGAGAGGAGATGCACCTTTCAGTTCTTCAAAGTTTTCAACTTCTCAGTCATAGAATGGTTTGAGTTGCAAGGGACCTTAAAGATTAGATAGCCATGGGCAGGGACACTTTCCATGAGGTCAGGCTTCTCAAAGCCCCATCCATCCTGGCATTGAACGCTTTCAGGGATGGGGCATCCACAACCTCTCTGGGCAACCTGTTCTGGTGCCCCATCGCCCTCACAGTGAAGAACTTCCTTAGATCTAATCTAAACCTACTCTCTTCCAGCTTAAAGCCATCAGCCCTTGTCCTAACACTACATGTCCTTTTGAAAAGTCCCTCTCCAGCTCTCTTTTAGCCCCTGTTAGATACTGAAAGGCTGCTAGAAGGTCTCCCTGGAACCTTCTCTTCTCCAGGATAAACAACTCCAACTCTCTCAGCTTGTCCTCATAGGAGAGGTGCTCTAGCCTCTGATCATCTCCATGGCTCTCTTCTGTATTCACTCTTAACAGGTCCACGTCCTCCTTATCTGGGGGACCCCAGAGCTGGATGCAGCACTCCATGTGGGGTCTCACAAGAGCGAGTAGAGGGGCAGAATCACCTCTCTGAACCAGCTGGTCCCGCTGCTTTTGATACAGACCAGAATATGATTGGCTTGTAGGCTGCAAGTACACATTGCTGGGTTGTCTTCAGCCTCTCATCAACCAACACCCCAAAGTTGTTCTTCTCAGGACTACTCTCAATCCATTTTCTCTCCAGCCTGTCTTTGTGCTTGGGATTGCCCTGATCAAGGTGCAGGACCTTGCACTTGGACTTCATGAACTTCATGAGGTTTGGACTAGCCTACTTGTCAAGGTCCCTCTGGATAGCATCCGTTCCCTCCAGTGTGTCCTGCACACACAGCTTGGTGTCACCTGCAAACTTGCTGAAGGGTGCACTTGATCCCGCTGTCCATGTCACCAACAAAGATGTTAAACAGCATTGATAAAAATACCAACCCCTGAGGAACTCTACTTGTCCCTGGCTTCACTTGGATATTGAGCCATTGACTGCAACTCTTTGAGTCCGACCATCCATCCAATTCCTTGTTCACCAAGTGGTCCATACATCAAATCCGTGTCTCTCCAATTTAGAGACAAGGATGCTCTGGATCCCTTTCCCCACCCATGGCGTGGGGCGGCCCAGTTCTAGTTCCATTTCCATCTGAAGAACCATTCCAACGCCTTGAAGGAAGGGGAAAGGGAACTCCAGGGGTTTCTTCAGGGGTCTCTTCTGACCCTGAGCCTGGAGGGGAGAGGTGCTCCCCCCTCCCCCCCCGCACGTGGCCCCATGGCCGGCAGGGAGACAGGACACCGGGCGTGGAGAGGAGGCAAGAGAGCGTTTATTGTTGGGGATGCTACATTTGTAGGGTTTAGGAGGATTGACAGAGTAACCAATTAGAAGTCTCAAGGGGCTTACAGGAATACCCAATCACAGGAAGGGGTTAACAAAGGCCAATGGGAAACACCTCAGGACACCTTCCCAGGACATTCCTGAGATAACATTACCCTGGGGGGTGTTGGGAAGAAGGGGCAATGACTCTGCAAAAAGGTAAAGGCCATTTTAAAACCTGTTTAAACCACAGTTTTCCCATATAATTCAGGTTTAGTGCTACAGGATGCCATGCGGAACAGTGTCAAATGCTGTGCAAGAGTCCAGGTAGATGACACCAGTTGCTCTTCCCTTATCCACCAATGCTGTAACCCCATTGTAGAAGGCCACAAAATTTGTCAGGCACAATTTGTCCTTAGTGAAACCAGACTGGCTTTCACCTATCACCTCCTTATTTTCCATGTGCCTTAGCATAGTTTCCAGGAGGATCTGCTCCATGATCTTGCCAGGCACAGAGGTGATCTATTGACCTGTAGTTTCCTGTCTCTACCTTTTTCCTTTTTTAAAAAAATGAGGATTACATTTCCCCTTTTCTAGTCAGTGGGAACTTCACCAGACCATCATGACTCCTCAAATGTGATGGGGCTAGGGGCTTAGCACCACCTTAGCAGCTTCATCCAACAGTTCCCTCAGGATCTGCAGATGCATCTTATCCCATGGACTTGTGCACCTTCAGGTTCCTTGGATGTTCTCAAACCTGATCTTTTCCTACAGCAGGCAGTTCTTCATTCTCCCAGTCCCTGCCTTTACCTTCTGTAACTTGAGTAGTGTCACCGGAGCACTTGCTGGTGATGACCAAGGCAGAAAAGTTGTTGTACCTCAGCCTCCTCCGTGTCCTGGGTAACCAGGTTTTCCATTTTCTTCCAGAGAGGACCCACATTTTCCACAGTCTTCCTTTTATCACCAACATAAGTCATTCTATTGTTCAGAATGCATATTTTTTTTCTTTTTCTTTTCTGTGGTATTCTGTAATTTCATCTATTCCCTCTCATCCCCTCAAATGTTAACAGCCCACCTGCCTGCCTTTCTGCCATTCCCATAGTTATTTGCACAAATGAATCATTTTGGAGAGGGTTGGAATTCTTGCTGAAAGTGGTGTCATAGTTGCTAGTAAAAACGTACTCATAAAGCCTATATTGCTAAACAGTTTGTCGGAAAAAGTAAAGACAAAAAGTATAGTGAAGGCCTAGGATGCTTGAGGATGAGAAAGGAGCAAGAGGGCACATCTACATTACAGTGCAGAGATTTGCTTGTAATAAATTAGAATAGAAAATTATCATGCCTGTGGCCTTTGTAAGAAATACCTGACCCGGACCTGAAGTTCTTATTCCCTTATGTCAGGTCTGTAAAAGTGAGGTACTTAGTCTCATTTGTCAGAGCTCTCTATAGTCCATAAAGAGTTACCTGCTGTGCTAACTTCGTTACCTAAAACAAGGAAGACAAACTGCCCTCAAAAAGTGTGTGTCTCTGCTGACTGTAGAAAGACCATAGATTGCTAACTTTCCAGTGGTTAACCACAATGGTTTCTACTATTGATGTGTTTGTTAGGAAAGAAAATGCTCTCTCAATTGGATGCGCACCTAGGTTTCTTTTTAAATAGTGATGTATGTTTTTTTCCATACTGTCTTACTAGTTCCAAAAATAGACAGGTAGCTTTTACCATTACTTTTTCTGCTTGTGTATTTTAAATAGGAGTTATGTAAATAATGTGTAATGGGGCTATTTTCTGGCCCGGAAGCATGAATATTGCTTTTCTAGAAATTACAGCAACAATTTTAAAAGTGCCTGAAGGAATGAAATGTCAAAACCTCACTGAAATTTAATCTGATCTTGTTAGTAGCTATCGAAGTCTGTGCTTGAATGCCCTGTTCCATGTGAACATCCTTCTACTGTGTTTAAATAAAGTTTATTTGTTAAGTAGAAAAGGTATCTTTCGTTAAAAAAAAAGGAAATCTTTTGTTAAGATTTGTTGTTAATTTGGGAATCTGTTTCTTGTTTGCAGAATCCTTACACTGGGACTTGGATTTCTTATTATCCCTTTTCTTCCTGCAAGTAATCTGTTCTTCCGAGTGGGATTTGTTATTGCAGAGAGAGTCATCTACCTCCCCAGTATTGGATATTGTATTCTCTTTACATATGGATTTAGTCTCTTGAGTAAGCAAGCCAAGAAAAAGGTACCATCAAAACAATCAGTAAAGTTGATGATGAAGTGCTTCAGTTGGAAGATTTGTTTTTTAACTTTCCTCTCTTTCCTTAAGAAAATTCTTGCTGTGGCAGTATTTGGAATCTTGTTGATAAATGTTATGCGCTGCGCATTCCGCAGCAGTCAGTGGAGATCAGAAGAACAGCTTTTTAGGAGTGCACTGTCTGTGTGCCCTCTGAATGCAAAAGTAAGTCACTCGTGGACTTCTAATATTTTTTTTTCTTTTTTTTTTTAAGTGTTTTGAAATTTGGGGTCAAGGAGGTGTTATGCATAGTTAATATATAGTGCTACAGTGTTATTCACAGTCTTGCTTAGTGCAAGAGTGATATTGACATGTCAGACACCTAAATTACAGTGGTAGCATACTCAAAAAACCAGACAGTGCAAATTACAATATTGTAATTCAGAACCTGGGGGTGGGAGTGGGGAGGTGAGGGAGGAGGGAGAATGCACTTCAGGAAAGGCATCCAGTTAAATTGGATCTACTGCTAATAAAATCTACTTAAAAGAATTTTGCATATAATTGCAAGTTATTGCAACAAAAACGTCAAAAAGAAGCTAAGTAAGTTGTAGCAATGTATTCAACTGAATGATGCCTATGCTGTTTTTAGAATCTTTTTTGTGTACCTTCCAGTGGTATATAAAGCCAGCACAGCTATGGGACAAAGCACCATCTCACCAGTGTAATCACAGGATGTGGGGATAAAATCTTTGCTCCCACTTCTGCTCTTTTAAAGTGGCTGAATGGGCTAGAGTCTTCAGACATGGGCACTGAGGAGAACTGCAATTTTCCATGCAAGGCTTAGGGAGGGAACAAGTAAGATAGTGGGACTGGACAGTATGTTTCACTCAGCTGAACAGCAGTATTCGGCACTGGAGACTGAATCCAGCCTGCCAATAGAGGTGACCCCCACAGCAGTCCTTTGGCAGCCAAGAGTGTGATCTGCTGGAGCATACCACAGCCCTGATGCTGTCTGAATTTTAGCAGATGCTCTCTATGAAGAGCTTGGGAATGGGAATGTGCAGCTTGTCAATAAAAATACATTGATGTTAAAAGATTAGATTTCTGTAATCTAAACTGGTATCTAGACAATACAGATCAAGACACAGACTTTAAAAAGGAACCTGTGAATGCTCAACTTTGCAAACAGAATGATAAATGTAGCATTTCCTGGAATACAAATATGCAACGGTGAGCTGTAAAAAACATTTATGGCCAATATTTACAACATGGTGGTGTCTTTCAGTAATCTCAGATTTTAATACATAGGAAAAGAGCTATTGTATTTTATTGTGTGACAGTGGTAGGCAACCATCTTCTTTTTAATGATGACCTCAGTATATCTTTTCTTCTGGATGACAAGCACATACTATAAATGGAGCAAATGCAATCTGTTTTCTTTGTGTGTAACTCCATCCATCTGCCATGGTAAGAGTGCTTTAGACAGATCTGCACTCTTTGCCTGTGCTCCAAGCTCCTTGGACTCAAGCCATGTCTGGCTGGGAAGCTGTGTAGCTGTGCTCCCACAGTACTGTGCTTGAGTCGATAAGCTGTGTGCAAGCTACTGAACTAATGCAGCCGGTTTAAAGCCAGTGAATGTACACGGAAAATGAGCTTGTGTTTGTCAACATTGGGCTCTGTAGACATGCCTGAGCTGTATTTCTGCTGGTGACAGCTCGTGCAAATGGTAAACGTGGTGATGTGCTTGTAGGCTCACATTCCAATTTTGCTGAAGGAGTAACTTTGAAATCACAGTACTAGGGAACTTTCCGAGGCAAGAATATTAGAGAGTACATGTGTGAAAGCCAATCTCTTGTTTTCTTTATGGACTCAGCTGTATTTATTCAATTTTGACAAAGGTAAATGTAAAAATTGGAACTAGGTTCTCTTCTCATCTTCTGTTGTTGTCTTTGAAATTGCAGGCTTCCTTTAAAAATTACTCCACAGGACTTTCTTTCAGTGACCCATTTATTTCAGTGGGAGGCTGGTGAAGACCAAAGAATGGAACATATATAATAGCTTTTTCTTGTTGTTCTTGGAACATATTTAGTATGTGTAATGTGGTCATGCTTTACTTCTATTATGTAGCAGGGTTTCAAAATCTCAACTTCTAACTGGCAACAAAAGCTGTTCGTGTTTTGTGGTACAGCTCTTTTCAATTCCAAATTGTCTGTGTGAGAAGCATAGAGCAAACTTACCCTAATTCTAAATAACAAGTAATAACAGCACTGCCTTCTCTAATTTCAAGACTCATCTTCATTAAACATATCTTTAGATAGACATGAGGAAACTGCATTAAATGAGATTGTCTGGCATAGTAGTGAGTGAATCTGCTACCTTGAGTGATGATGCACTTGGCTCAAGAGATGAAATTTAGGATCAACTTTAATAAATGTTGCCCAGTGATTTAAAAAATTATAGGAAATAATCAGTTACTATAATGAAATCACAAAGATTTTGACACAATACAGTTTTTTTAATGTTTTGAATATTTTAAAATTTTTTTTAAATGTTACTTAAGATATTTAAATATAGATATAATGTATAGATTGGTTGCTTGCTTGTGGTTTTTTAAGAGAGAGAAAGAAGTATGTTACCGATCTTGGCTAAACATGTCCAGGAGCACATCACACATTTGAACTTGCATAGCCCTGCACTTAGGTTGGTTTCAAAGGTCATTTAACTGAAACAGTATACTTTTTGAATATATTTGGTACTGTTTTCCTTAGCTGAACAGAAGGTGCCTGTATATTGATTCCACTTCCTCCTTTCATGTTTTTTCATACTGTATAGATTGATTTAATTCCTGGAGCTCAGTGATGATGCACACTGGTGTGAGTTAGAACCAGGTCTGTATTGTTTTTGCTAAAGCAAATTTTGTGAACAGTTAGAGAGGCTGTTTTCTCCTGATATTTGATTATATGTTACAGGCAGTTTATAAATATAGAGTATTTCAGCACTACTGACATAAAAGGCTCACTGGATCCAATTTGGCATCTTTTCATTTGATGTCGTTATGTTGTGAGTTCATCCTGGAGTGCTTTGTTGAAGCACTGAAATATCTAGTTACAAACTGTGATAAAAGCATAAGTACTGTTTCACCATATCAGACTACTGGCTTGGATTTTATCTCCTTAGCTTTAGACTTCTACATCCGAGTGAGTCAGTCAGGCTCGCTTTATAACTGGGGAGAAGAAACTGTTCCTTTTAGCATGTGGTTCATTACCTTGGACTAAATGACTGACATAAGCCAGGACTGCATCCTAGATCTGTGTGTTTCTTTCCACTCAGGATAAAGGAAGTCCTGATAACTAGAGCATATAGCCACCATTTTTCTTTTCCTAGATTTGAGATAACTGAATGTAAATGAATGTAAATTGTTGTTATTTTGTATGTAACCTCTACATTCTCCTTGCTACTGGCTTTTCTTTAAAGGATAGAAAATAATAAACATAATTTTTGGAAAGCCATTTCAGTAGCAACTTTTCAGCAATAATAAGCAAGAAAATTACAATACTCCCAACAGAAGGTTACTAACCGTCTGCCTTGAAATACTAGGGTAAGTAACTTTGCACTTGATGCTTTATGCAAATGGCAATTACTAGAGATACAAGTTTATACAAGAGACTGGCTATACTAATACCAAAATAGTGCAGTAAGCATTTGTGAGATTGCTTTCTATACTTTCTTAAAACGTCTTGTAAAACCTCTTTGTTACAGAACAAGATTTAGTGCTGTCTAAGGATCTGATCTTTGTTCCTTAAGGAAGCTGCTCTAGAGGGCATTTCCTTTAGATAGAGATTTTTTTTTCAAATCTATATATCAAAACATTCCTCTTTTGAGGAATTTAACTTAAGTGCTCTGGGCTGTGTTTATAGGGGCTATTTGCATGTTTTGCCACCATTTTAGATATCAATTTTTGTGTATACAAGCACAGTCATGCAGAAGAACCTTTAGACAACATTAGCTGCACAAACAAGATGTCAATATCAAAAAGCTTTATTATTATTTGGAAAATACAATTTCAGTAGTAGAAGAAAGAGAAGAGTGATGGCAGAAGCTGGCATTGAGCAGAAGCATTTGCATGTTTCTGGAGAAATTTTGACATCTGTGCTTTGTTTCCATCCTCAGCAAATGTTCATATTTGCTGAAAAGGTGATTACAAGCACCTAGGTTGAGAGAATAAAACTGGTGATAATAGCAGTGCTCCAGCTGAGGGGATGTACCTCCCAGAAGATGATTTTACATTTTGATTTCCTCCTAAGCTGCTTTGAGTAAAAACAAAACCAAAAAATCAGTTTGACAGTAATTTTATTTTTGTACAGGAAAATATATTTTTTCTCTCTCCTTCTCGTTTAAATGTGTGTACACATTTAAGCATTTACATAAGTGTTCAAGTACTATGTTTATCTAACATAGAATAATATACAGTGATTTTTCTTTTTTGTACTGGCTTCTTAGGCTGATTGAGGTATTGCAAACAGACAAATACATAGAGCCAATTCTTTGGCTGGGCTTTGGTGCTGTGGTTATGTTAACTTAAACAACACCTGTCTGTTGAGATCAAGTAGGTTCTACCCTAGGGTATTTTTACCTGATTGGCCTGATTTCAGAGAATACTGTTGTTATGCATCCCTGAGAAATACTCCTTTTAGAGCTATTACTGTAAAGTAATTGCCTGGTTAAGATTGATAAAGAAGCATCTGGGTATAATGTAATACGTCATTTCCAGTTAATATTTAATCATTTAATAATGAATTGCTATGCCTGCTCTTAAATGTTTAACCAGGAAAGGAAAATCCTCTCTTCCAGGCTAGCATGCACAATATCTGTCAAAGGCAGAAGAACCACACCTCTAGAGATGAAATTTAAAAAAACTCACTGGCCCCTCATTTTTGAAGACCAAATTCTTCCCACCCCAATTGCTTCCCACAAAGCACTGGTGTCCCCTTGTTGTGCAGGGAGAGGTCATAGGAGAAGTCAAGGAGAGTTACAGTCTTGTGCTTAGCAGACGGGAGGTAGTTATTGCAGGCCTGGTTTGGGGGAGCTAAAGGCTGATCCCGGCATCTCTCTGTCATGGCCAGGGAAGGGAGAGACACAGCTGTATGGCAGAAGTCACATGCACCTCTCAAATGACCGTGTGTGCCTGGAAACCCTTTGCTGGCTCTGTTCATAAGAGCAGCATGTTACTGCATATTTATAATCCATTGTAGAACTGGTTTTGTTATTGGATATTTATGGTAGGCTGGGGAGCTTTTTCTGTGTTTGGTTTAGTTTTTCTTCCCTTCTTTAAGAGGAACTGAAGCTACCATTTCTCTTGAAGGGAAATTAGAAAACTTATATACAAGGAGCTCTTCATTTTCAAGGGTATTGTATAGAAACATCATTTCTTTTCACACAGAAGCTGAGGACAAAAGAAATACACCATTGTAAATGCTAGTAGTTTATTTAAATAGTTGTGGTATCAGTTTTAATAGTCTTTTTAGTTCAGTTCACAAACATACATATGCGCTTAATATTTCATTTGATGTTTTGACTGAAGAGAATTGATATCTCTCATGTTTCTGCAGACTGCACAATTCTTTTTACATGAGAAAAATATTCTTGCTGCGACTACTTTTGAGATAAAAATGGGTATTAAGACATGTCGTGTTTAAAAAAAAAATGAGAAAAACAGAATCAGAAAGTGAAATGCTGTTTCCTAACATGAGACAGCTTACATGTGAAAGACTCTCAGGGGTTGGTGTATACCGAGATTTTTCTCATCTACTCTGTCCCTGGTCTTCAGGCAAATTTCTTTCTTCGGTAATGCTTATGACTTTTGCAAAATGTGTTTTAAAAAATTAACTTTTATAAAGCTTCTTAAAGAAAGAAATTGAATCAAGTTAAATGTAATTTTGTTTGCTGATATTGAAGTGTAAAGTCAGGTAATTTATGGGCTAATATGCATTATTCAGTTAAATCCTTAATTATTTCTTCTGTTTTGCCACAATGTATCTTTTATCTGGATAAAGTTTGAATATGTAAGCTTCAGCATAGATAATCAGAGCAGTCCAGTTTACTAAGAATGTTACAGTGTTCTGAAAAATTTCTGGAAGAGATATACAAATAGAATTCAGTCCTAAGAAACATCTTTCAGGGTACTTTATTTTACTCTAATGACTTCTGGGAAAATGCTATTCCATCTTTTTGGTTTTTTTCACACCATCAGCTGATCTTTATGTTTGTTTATGTCTTGATATAAATGTACCATTCTGTTGCTTCTTTGCCACAGGCCTTATAATATTTTTATGAATGTACAATGAGAGTACCAGGATCTTTTTTTCTTGGAAGCTGTGCTAGAACTGCTTTTATGGGATGCTGAATTGCGTGCTATTTTATATCCTACAGTGTGAGGAGCTGCCTCTGTGTATGCTTAGTAAGCTTTATAACATCTTTGCTGTCCATAAAACCAGTGAAAATACTTTCTCGCCCATTCAAAAAAGCATGGAAAATGTTCTTAACTTTATTTGTTGATGGTGTGTTACTGCAGAGTCACAATCATATAGAGATGAAATTCAACAATTAAATAGCATACCAACTAGGTTCAAACATAATTGTGTGTGCTGGATCAGTAGGTCCCAGATACTGTGCCAACTGCTATTAGGATTTTTCAGTTGATGGACACATCAGATAAAATCCTTTCTTTGAGTGTAGAAGGTGAATTAGAACTATCTAAATGCATTACAAACCTATCTTTTTGGACTTCAATCTAAAGTTATTCCTGCATAGTATTTTTGAAAAGATTTAAATTAGACTTTTCAAAGTGTGGAAGAAATTGAAATGTGTGTTTGTTTTAAATGAAGTATATACAGTTTGGTTTCAAATAGTAAGGTAATCAATCTAAATGAGTCCTGATCTAGTTGCTGAGAAATCTCTTTTCAGGAATTAGTACTCACAGTACTTTTTAACGAGGTAATTAAGAAGATTTGTCTTGAGGTAGGATTTGAGATGTCTTCGAACTCAGATTTGTCCTGAAATTTATTTATTCCTATCTAGACCTTGCTGTAAGTTCAGATCTTCTTCCTTGCAGCCTGAAAGCTCTAGGTCAGTCCTTCAGTCTTTTAACAGACAAGGTCTTCAACATATTGCTATACATATAATTTCAGAAATGGTCTTTCATACATTTTTATCCTAAGACAATTATTGTGTCTGTTATTTTTTGTTTATTTCTGAAATATGTAACTTAGTTTTTCTGTGAATGTTGAGTTTCTTCTAGTTTATGCTATAATGAAAGCAAAGTGTAATCAACACTTACATTTCTGTTTCTTCTGCTATAATGGATCTAATTGGAGTCAGACCTTCTCTTACTTACCTGACAAATAAATGAAATTAAGAGCAGGAGGTCTCCATACAAAGTATCTTGTAGGAAGTGTGATGACCTCATTTATAAAACCAGGAAGTGAATCTTTCTTAAATGGCTGTAACAGGCAAGCTGATTTATTACTTTATTCCTCAGATTTTGTCTTACTGTCTTCCTTGTATGCATTGTCCAATCTTAAGTATCAACCTACACCAAAAGCCAGCATTGAATGACGCAAGTGCTGACTGTTTCTATTTGGAGAAGAAATTTTTAGCTACTTGGCTCCACAAAATATCTGACTGTATGGCATCTGGTAGAATGTCCATCTGTGTTTTCAGGTGCACTACAACGTTGGCAAAAACCTGGCTGACAAAGGAAATCAAAGTGCTGCAATCAAATACTACAGAGAAGCTGTAAGGTATCAGGAATTTTACTGCTTTAATGATCTGTCCTAAAACTACTTTCACGTTTAACATGAAGAAAATGCTTAGGTATTCATTTTCATGTTCTGCAGCATTGCAGAGCTAGCAATTTGCATATATTAATACATGTCCTATACATAATAATCATCTCTTAAATTTTAAATTTTAGGTTGAATCCGAAATATGTGCATGCCATGAACAACCTTGGAAATATTCTGAAAGAAAGAAATGAGCTCCACGAAGCAGAGGAGTTGCTGTCCTTAGCTGTACAAATACAGTATGTTTAAAACAATGCTAAGCAGTGTTTTGCACCGAGCTGAAATAATACAATAGGATCTTGTGTTTCAAATGCTTAATTGTCCTCTCTCTTGATGTGTTTTTCCAATTTGCTCAGACCTGATTTTGCTGCTGCATGGATGAATCTAGGAATAGTACAGAACAGTTTAAGAAGATTTGAAGAGGCAGAGCAAAGCTACTGGACAGCAATTAAACACAGGAAAAAATATCCAGACTGTTACTACAATTTAGGGCGGTTGGTAAGTGCTTTTGAATAAATGATAGCTATGACTGGAATCTGTGCATCTCTGTGTGTGTATGTATATATATATATGTATATATATATAGATATAATTCTGCTGTACTGTTAAAAGCTGTTATTCCAGTTTGCTTGTATCGTATTAGAGGACGATTTCACACTTTTGGTAGCTTTTCCTATTGCTTTCGTGGTATACTTCCTTCCATACAGCCTTTGGTAGTCCTACTTTTTCACATAAAGAGCTGTAAACAAAAATACAGATTTTGGTGCCTTTTTGGGGGGTTTTTTTGAATATATTTCCTAATATTAGACTGTTTCACGTTCATTAGTATATTGTTTGGTAGTAGAACTATGCTGAAAAATTGAAATCTGATTTTTGGAAATATTTATATTAAATATTTACTAATCCTCTTGTGTAGATTTCTAAATTTTATGCTGATTTTTCTCCCTATCCTATTGGTACATGCGTATTTAAAGACAAGCCTCGTTCCCAGAGATAAGCAGAGGAGAATTAGTATATATCACATTTATCTTTCATACTACCATAGTATTCTTTTTACTTTTCTATTTTTATCTATAAAAACAAGTCCTACTAGAATGGAATGAGACATTAACAGCTCTTTAGTTTTTTTAGTGCATGATAGGAAAGTAAAGCATATCATAGCAAAATTGCTGGGTTTTTGTTTCATTTTAGTATGCAGATTTGAATCGCCATATAGATGCATTGAATGCATGGAGGAATGCTACTGTCCTGAAACCAGAGCATAGTTTGGCTTGGAACAATATGATAATATTACTTGATAACACAGGTAAAAGCCTATTCTGATATTTTAATGAATAATTCAGTGTCTAGCAAAACTTAAAGCTTTATCTGTATATATCTTAAAGGAACTCTACCTCTTCTTTGGCTACCCAGACATTCTCTAATAATATAAGAATACCTTCTGGCTCAGTGGTTTTAAAGCATCACTTGAAGTCCAGCATATAAATTGAATTTCCGATCCTTACTTGAAATACCATCATTGTGCCAGCACGTTTATACTATAGACCAAATTTCAGAACTTTTTAATCTTTGTGCTTTGTTGTTCTTCTGAAGGTGTTATCTGTTGAAAATAAAATAAAGACTTTCTATTGTCTTAGTCTGATGAATTTTACATTTCTGCGTGTGTGATACCTGGCTTTCTTTAAAAACTCATGCAATCAGCTTTTTGTAAAATATGCATGCTTCAGCATGAAAAACAACTAATAAGGCTGTGTTAAAACATGCCTTCTCTTTTTCCCCTACCTGGTCTCCCAGGCAATCTAGCTCAAGCAGAAGCAGTTGGAAGAGAGGCCCTGGAATTAATACCTAATGATCATTCCCTTATGTTTTCATTGGCAAATGTACTGGGGAAATCACAAAAATATAAGGTAGGTAACTAGAGCTTTTTGACTGTAGGGTTTTGGATTGGTTTGGTTGGGGTTTTTCTTATTTAAACTCTGTCTAAGGTTTTTTTAGAAACCATTTGAGGAGACCATTGCTATTGCTTCAATAACCAGGTTGCAATGCCTATTTCTGTCACAGTATTGGTGTGTGATTCTGGCCTAAGCTTATTTGAGATGCCTGGGTTACAAATGTTGCTGCCCTACACTACGTCAGTGGTCAGTGGAGAGAAATAGGCTCTTAAGCACACTAGAGGGCACTTAGAGTCTTGTGTTGCTTCACTGCCGAGGGAGGGAGCCTGCTTTGAATTAGAGGCCTTATTTCAGGAATTAGATGGGATAGACTAGTCCTGGTCCTTTTGGTATGTAAAAGAAGCAAGATGTACCATTACCTGATATGAGTTCTAGCCTCTTTGCCTCAGACGCTATCTAAAATAGAGTTACACAAATCTGTTAATCCCGAATTGAGGATGGGATATCTGGGTAATCCCAGAATACTACAAGAGAAAGTCCATACACTGAACAATGTATTGAATTTTCTCTTGGATGGCGTGGACCAGCCTGTGAGTTGTACCTCAGCATTAGCTACTTATATTTGCAAGTAGGAAATGTAATGAAACTGATAAGAATTATTTATTTTCCAAAAGGAATTGTATGACCTGACAGAGAATAAATCATACACAGTTAATATATTTAGTTGTTTCAATTGACTCCGTAGTCAGTGTATGATATGATATGATATTATATATGTGATAGGGACAAATTAATAATAAAAATCTTGGTGTTCCTCAGAAAAACATCATTTACCGAACCTTGGCTTTTGGGGGGTTTGATGTCTTTTTGGTAGTGATAATGCTAGCAGCACTGAAGGAACATCCTCAGTTATATACAAAGTAAGAAGATTTTGTGATGTGAAACTTGACAGGGCAAGAGGAAATGGCCTCAAGGTGCACCAGGAGAAGTTTAGATTAGATATTAGGAAAACTTTTTTCACAAAAAGGGTTGTAAAACATTGGAACAGACTGCCCAGGGAAGTAGTGGAGTCACCACCTCTGGAGGTGTTCAAAAAACATGTGGATATGGCACTTGAGGACATGGTTTAATGGTGAACATTGTAATGGTGCTGGGTTGACAGTGGGACTTGATGATCTTAATGGTCTTTTCCAACTTTAACAATTCGATGATTCTCAAAACAGATACATTTTCCCACCAGTTACTGTGGACACTTAAATTGCAACAGTATTGTTCAGCTGTGGAATCTTGCCCTGTCCACATGTGAAGCCAGGGCCTGTGAAAAGCCAGCACTTACTTTTGTTTGCATTAGTGATGCTGTTAAACACCCTGTTTTTCTAGACTGGCTGGGTTTTTTTCCTGTACACTCAATTTCTTTCCTCTCTCCACCTGAGACTGTTATAAAATATATATTTTAGGTTAATTTAGCAAAGTTCCAGAAGGATGAAAATTACATCTAGAATATATAAGGGATGAGATTATGGAGGAGGTAATTGCTAGGATTATTTTGATGAGTCATGACTGTGAAAGAACAGAGGATTGTGTAGTCATTCATCAAGAAGAGTATGTGGCATGATAGAATAAAGAGCATTTATAATGAAATAAGGTGAAAGAGAAGTTGAAAACAAGCTAGAAAACTTCTCCAGGTGCAGGAGAGATAAGTCTGTTTTAGTAGATTTAAAAAATAAAAAAGGAGGTAGTGGGTTTGATTGCCAGCTCTGAAAGGTCATTATGCTGCAGGAGGATGTGTTGGAGACAAAGCAGAAATAATAGTAGGGGAAAATTAAGCTTGCAAGTTGGCATCCTGAATAAAGTAAAAGGAATAGCAGAGCCCAGGGAAGAAAGCAGGGAGCCAGTGAGTGTTTTAACAGTTCAATATGGAGTAGTACGTTTGTGTTAAAACAGGGAGAGCAAATTAAGGGAATTAGAAAGTGGACTCACAAAGGTTATGATCTCAGCAGCTGTATTTTTGCATTGCCTAGAAAGAGGAGATATAAGAGTTTTTATAAGTGGGAGAATGCTAAATGACAATAAAAAGCATAGAAAATTCAGATTTCTTGTCCACCCCCTCACCATGTAAAAACAGAGAAGTGGATGGCTCTTCAAAGATTTTTATTGAATGGGCTTGGAGGGGAGGGAGGGGGGGTGGACTGTCAAGGTGATGGAGGTAATTTTCAGAGTGCTGCTTTGCTGTGTCTGATGTGTTGTATAACCTCAGGCATTTCATTTATTAAGTTACTTGTTATGTGTCTGTATAAAGGTTGTTACATTGGCTTTGTTGCAGTAAAGGAAGATTTGTTCTGAGAATTTTTTTGTTATCTCTTATTTTAAAAGACATTGAGTCAAAAAGGTTTTATTATGTTGTGAAAGATTTCCTTCCAGTAAGCACACAACATTCTCCTTCAGTTTCTTTCCAGCAGAAGATAGTTTTCCTACATCACCAACCAAAAACCCAAACCTTTTTGATTTCTGTTTGTATCTACTGATGAATGGTTTATTGTTTCAGAAAGAAAAGCACATTAAGGATGAGCTGTTTCTATGGTTTTGTTTGGGTTTTTTAATTATCATCTGTTATACCAACTTAGAGTTCCCCTTTAAATGCTTGTTCTTATCTCACTGGATGAAGAACCAAGCTATATTTAGTTCTTTGAAAATCTCTATGCAGTATTTTTGTTATGTATACATCTATGCTTTTTCTGTAAAAAGTGCAAAAATTGAAAACATTCAGCATTTTGAAGTAAAGCCAGACTACAATTTTGTGGCCTTGGCAGCAGATGGAATATAGCGTGGTTACCCCAAGGCTTTGCTATATGCAGCCTGAAAGTTTCTTGGCAACACTTAAAGATTTGGCAAGATGCAGCAATTTGAAATATCACTGGTGTACTGAATGTATATTTACTCCATATATCTACAGTAATATGAATATGATGCACCTTAAATAGCCTTTAATCAACCAGTATGCTTCTACTACTGCTGAGCAAAGTAGTGGTGATAAAAATGTTTTCAGCATGTAGTTGGAGATGTATGGTAATGGCAGCCAGCTCTTGAATATCTATTTCATTAAATTTTCTGGAAGTGCATTGCACATGTTGTCCCATTGTGCTTCAGCAGTGAAAGGATGTGAGTCTGTACATTAGGTGCTTCTCTTTTGTGTAGGTGGCAACTTTAGGCATAGGACTGAATTAATTGGACAGCACATTTTTCACTTTGATTGCTGTTAACTTGGCCAGTGAAGAAAGCAGAGATTTACTTATTAGACCAAAATACTAAAATTTGCAGTGGGAAAAAATATAATTTCATGGGACTTACGATTACCTCATTTTTTCAGGTGCCAATCCACTGTTGATTTTTAGGATTGGAGAGCTGTATGAAAAGAGGAGGTTATCTTGCACAACTTGACTCTCAGTATGTTTCTCAAGTGACTGAGAAACATGGAAATCATGGGATAACTTTGCCTGGAAATGACATTTAGAGGTCATCCAGTCCAACCCCTGACCCAAACCAGGGCCAGTTCCAGTTGCATCTTGAATATCTTTGTGGATAGAGATTTTAGAACCTCTCTGGACAGCATCTTTCAGTGCTTGACCAACTTTATGGTAAAAAAAATAGTTTTTTTATCCTTTTATCTAATTGGAATTTCTCATATACCAGCTTGCATCCATTATGTCTCATCCCATCTCACAGACATGTGAGAAGAGTCTGTTTTCATCTTCTCTGTATTATCTGATCAAGTACTTGTAGGCAGCACTAAGGTCTCCCCTTTACCTTCTCTTCTGAAGGCTGAAGAGATTCAGTTCTTTCAGCTGTTCAATGAAAGTCTTGTGTTACAGACCCTAACCATCTTGGTGCTCTCTGCCGGACTCACTATAGTATGTCTATGTCTTTCTTGTAATGGAGAGCCCCAGCCTGAACACATACTCCAGATGCTGTCTCAGAAGTGGTAATAGAGGAGAAGGATTATTTCCCTGGACCAGCTGGCTGTACTTGATACAGCACAGGATGTGGTTGGTCATCTTTTGAGGATACACTGATGGCTTTTATTCTTTTTGCTGTCTACGAGGCCTACCAGATCCATTTCTATAGAGCTTTTTCCTAGACAGTTGTTTCTCAGGCTGTACTTTTGCATGGGATTATCCCATCCCCAATGTGGAACTTTGCATTTAATCTTGCTGAACTTTATGATATTTCAGCAGTCCAATCCTGTTCAACATCTTCATTAATAACTTGGATGATGGGGCTGAGGGCACCATCAGCACCTTCGCTGATGACACCAAACTGGGAGGAGTGGCTGATTTGGCAGGAAAACACCTGAGGATCCTGGTGGACACCAGTTTGCCCCAAAGACACACTGCTGGCTAACGTTCAAAGAAGGCTAATGATATCCTGGGTTGTCTTAGAAATGCTGTCTTTTGCCAACAGGCTGAGGGAGGTGATCCTTCCTCTCCACTGGTGAGGTTACACCTGAAGTCCTGTGTCCAGTTCCCAGAGAGTTAAGCAAAGGGCCACAAAGATGATGAAGACACTGGAACATCTTTCCTATGGGGGAAGGTTGAGCCTGGAGAAGAGAAGCCTCAGGGAGAGGATCTCAATGTGCATACCTGAAGGGTGGACAAAACTAGATGGAGCCAGGCTCTTTTCAGTGGTGCTCTGTGACAGGACAAAAAGCAATGGGCCCAAAGAAAACAAAGTATATTCCCTCTGAACATCAGGAAGTGCTTTTTTACTGTGACCAAACATAGGCACAGGTTACCCAGGGAGGCTGTGGAGTCTCCATCATTGGGGATGCTGCCTGGAGATGGTCCTCGGCAGCTGGTTCTGCTGGAGCAGAGAGGTTGCATCAGATGACCACCAAAGGTCCATTCCAGCCTCAGCCGTTCTGTGATTCCTGCCAGTCCGTTTCTCTGTCCTGCCCAGGTCCATCAAAATAGTAGCTCTCCCCTCCAGTGTATTTATCACTCCCTCCTCTTAGATGCTATTTATAAAGTTTTGAAAGTGCATTCAGTCCCATCATCCAAAACATTAATGAAGTCAGTAAATAGTATGAGTTTCAAAGAGACCAGTGCATACCAGCAACTGTCTGGGTATGACAATGCTGGAGCAATTGCTTATGCCATAGGAAAGCAATGCTAAAACTTGCACTATGGAATTATATACCCTCTAAATTTCCAGACATCTGGTTCCCTTGTTAACTCCTATTAAGTATTCCTTCTCCTGAAACAGAATCGATCACAGAATGGTTGGTTTTGAAAAGACCTCAGGAGATCATCTCATCCAACCCCCCTGCTAGAGCAGATTAACCTGGAGCACGTTGCACAGGATTGCATCCAGGCAGGTGTTGAATATCTCCAGGGAAGAAGACTCCACAGCCTCTCTGGCATCCTATTCCAGTGCTCAGTCATCCTCACAGAAGGAAGTTCTTCTTCATGTTCAGGTGGAACTTGCTGTACATCAGTTTCTGCCTGTTGCCTCTTGTCCTATTGCTTGGCACCACTGGGAAGAGCCTGGTTCTGTCCTCTTGGCACGCTCCCTTCAGATACTTATAGACATTGATGAGGTTCCCTCTCAGACATCTCTTTTCAGACCAAACAGGCCCAGCTCCCTCAGCCATTCCTCATAAGAGAGATGCTCTAGTCCCTTAATCATCTTTGTAGCCCTCCACTGGACTAGCGCTGAGAATGCTGTGGTTTGTAATTTCCTTGACCTGAGAAGATGAAGGCACTTTCTGCAGGAGTCTCTCTTGGCTTGAGAGTGGCAGCTCAGCTGTGCTCAGCAATGCTTTGAAAGGACCATGTTGTCTGTGTTTGAATTTGGACATATGGGAAAGCTCTTAAGTCACTCAGAGTTGAGTGACTCAATCTTGACATCAGAAATATATTTTTCCCTGAAGGGGAACTCTAGAGACTTACTTCATGCTTCTCATGAGAAGATGGTGGAACCAAAAATCTGGGTGACAGGTTTTCTTCTTCAGTAGAGCCTGTGTTATTTTAAGTAGTAAAAGCTTAGCACAAAGGAAAGAATTTTTCTCCAGGTTATTGTTCTCACATACCTCAGACTAACAAGTATGTGCATTCAGACAGAAGCCTATGGCATTGAGGTAATTTTATCTTCAGGTCATTTGCATTGAAACTGAATGAACAACTTCTCCCTAAAGCTCAGCACAGCATAGAAATCTTTGTAAAATTTGCTCCAAATATCTAAACTTGCATGTAAGTAAGTAAATATGCTCCATTTGGATTGGGGGAGTGTAACTTTTTAAACCTCTACAGGAAATATGCTCTGGGAAAAAAGTATCTATATTAGCAACCAGTTTGGGAAAATAAAATGGTTTTAATTAGAGAATTAGTTTAGTGGTAAATTATTTTCTGAATACTTTCTGAGGGAGCTCAGGTTTTCTAAGTACTCAGATATCAAGAGTCTTAAGAGTGCACACTGTAAGTGGGAATATGGAAAAGATAACTGATGAAGAAATGTGAAGCATATTTGAAGGATTTTTGAAGTAACAGGCACTCAGCTACTCGTCATTGGGAACCATGCTGAAATAGCTGCTTGAGAAGAATCTACTGGAATCTATTTTTAATACTAAAATTATTTTTAAAGGAAATGTGTCTAAAAGCAGTTTGCTCAGATCCCAAATTATACTATCCTTAACTTGATTGTATAAGAAGGGAAAACTTCAGGAGGTAATGTTTGAAAATATAGTAACTATAAAAAAAAGAATTTAAGTAAACAGTTTTGCAAACTTTACTAGTGCCTAATAATTTTCTGCTAAAATAATAGCAGCCTATGAAAGCATGGCACTTATTTGTAGCATTATTACTGTTTTCAGTAGGCTGTAGCCACCTGAGCTACAGGATCATGAAGGTTCAGAATATTTATATGATGGTATCATATCTGTATGATATAGTTTCAGAGGGTTTTTAATTACAATCAAGGGTAAATTTGGCATTATTTTATATACAATGAGAGTAGACTGTCTTGTTGACTATTATTTTAAATTATTCAGGAATCTGAAGCTTTGTTCCTCAAGGCAATTAAAGCCAATCCAAATGCTGCCAGTTATCACGGTAATTTGGGTAAGAGCCTTTCTAACTCTTATCAGCTGTATTGTTTATTTGCTTCATATTCATTGTGTTTAAAAAGAAAAAGCAATCTTTCGAGCCTTCTTCCTGCTGGGCAGATTTCTATTTTACTTTCTAGAAGAACTGCCAGCCAGAAGAACAGGGCTCTAATCCAGAAAAGCTGTCACATGATATGACAAATCAAGAGGGCTGCACAGTCCAGCCCAGAGGTAGCTGCACTTCAGTATCTGCAAATTGGTTCATTTATGCTATGCTTGTAACCTGCAATGAGCTCACCAGATAAGAGCTGCCATTTACGGCTGCATTGTAATTCATTCCTTCATCATTCCCATGCCAGTTCTGCTCCCAGGCTTTGGTCTTACATTTGGCAACAGAACAAGCAGCTACTGTGCCACCAGCCAGTGACAGACCCTTAACTGGAAATAAATACTTCAATGGTGTTTTCCAAGTGGTTTGCAAGATTCCACATTATTCAACAATATTGCTAATGAAATTCCCCATTGATGTTCCAGCCGTGCTTTATCATCGCTGGGGAAATCTTGACTTAGCAAAGAAGCACTATGAAGTCTCTCTGAAGCTTGATCCTACGGCACCTGGAACCAAGGAAAACTACAACCTCTTAAGAAGAAAACTGGAGCAGTTGCAAAAGAAAGGCGGTGCCTGATGTTCCTTTCCAGGTTGTCCGTGCATGCTGTTTACGACTAATGTTACATGGCTGCTTTTGACCATGTACAGGATTCAGTCATTATTTCTCAAAAATGATAACACCACCAGCACCACACACTTGAATGTCCAGTTTTGCCCTCCTACAGATCCTAACATTTCAGCTTGGGGGATCATTTTATTTTTACTCTTGAACTGCTTTTAAAGTCCATTAGAACATTTTTATAGGTATATGAAAGCAATGCAGATGGAATTTCACAGCATACATTTGTCACATGAAGATATCAAATGACATTTCAGTAGAAGGATGAATAGCAGAAGGTGGTTTTATTTCTGAAAGTGATACTTAAAAGTGCAATTTCCTGTTTGAATCCTGATCTTTTCAAGTATAAATAATATCTGTCCAGTTTTATTACTGCCTTCTACTGCCAGTCCTGCAGAGCCAGTGAAAAAAGGATTCTCTCCATCACATCAGTCTACTCATACAATTTTGGTTACGTGCCCTTATGCTTGTTTCTGTCTCAAGCCTGTGAAGTGTTGGATTTGTACAGGAGTAAATAAGGGCAAAGATTTGACCATAAATGTCTGTCAGCCAGTGTACTACTGAGGTATGCTTGCGTGTAGAAAATACTCTTAGATTAAGACGGAGATTTTAGCAAGCAGCAAAGGGAAATGAAGTGTGAGGCAACAGAGGAATCAGCTAGAGTTTCTGTTCCTGCAGGCAGCCTCATCTAGTATAGACAACATGGGCAACAGGTCAGAATCGCTTTAGCTCCTGTGGCAGGTCAGTGGTCTAAATACAGTATAGTGTCTGCAGGAGCTTAATTGCCGTGTTCTTAGGCATTTCAGTGCTTTCTGGTTAAGGACATTACACCTGGCAGCTGGTGAATAAAGAGGTAATTTCTGTGACAAAGTAACTGTGCAGAAGATCTGACCTTGGCTGTTGATCTATTACCTGGAAGGAACGTGGCTCACCTTTGTCTCCCATGGCTTCTGTGTTTGCTGAAGGGGCAGATGAATAAGCATAGCTGTTAATGCATAAACTGAGCACATCAATGTGGGATTATTCAGAGATGGTATATGTTGATACCATGTTACCTCTCAAAAGGGGCTATGCTTTAATACATGTTTGAACTCTGGCTGTCCAGAGTTGTTTGTCATGTGCTAATATTTACATTCCTGTTTCAGGAAGTAGTCACACGTCTGTGTATTTGTGGTGGTTGTTTTTTGGGTTTTGTTTGTTTGTTTGTTTGTTTTGGGGGGGTTGTGTTGGGATGGGTTGGTTTCTTTGTTTAAGATTGAAAGTTTGCTATTAATTTTGAAAACTAAGGAACTTTCCCTCTCTTTTCATATTCCTTTATTCTTTCCAACCATGTCCCCTGGAAGAAATTGATCAGTGCAGTATTTGCAGCTTTCCTAATTAGTCCAATGATTATTGTATAGGAGATTGTGTAATGTTCTCCATACACAACTCATCTACGTGTGGAACCATTTAAAGTCTCTGATAAGTTCCTGCCATAGGGCAGGATGTTGTGTGACCTTCTCATCTGACCACCATATAACCATTCTACATCTATAATATGATTTGAACCTACAATAGGCTGCTTTTACATTATAAATTTGCTTGGAAATGACAGTTGATTCAATAACTAAGTGTGTCTACAGAGCACATTGCAATACTGCAGAGCTACCAAAGCATCCTCTGGCAAAGCTAGTTCAGGTACTACAAGCTGTGCAGCTACTTTAATGTAATATTTTTGCCAGACTAGCTGTAAATCTAGCCAGCAAGGCTGTTGCAGTGGGGTGCTGTCCACAAATTTGGCTTTGAATGAACTAATCTGGCTATGTTATATAGTATGCTGCTGTACTGGTTTTGGTCGAGATACCAGAGGCATGTATGTGTGTTCCTCTCCTGCAAATACAGCCTGTTTCTCAGCAGGACTAATTCGTTCATATAGGGTACTAAGTTGATACAATTGTTTCCATTTCTTCTGGTTTCTAGACAGAATTTTCAGAAAGTAGTTTCTGAATATATTTGCAGGATATAAACATGCTCTATGGTAAGCATCTGGTAAGCAGAACACTGCACCAGTATGGCTAGTCATCTTCTGATGACCACCATAGTTTAGCCAGTGCCAACTTTTGTATCTGAAAGGTGCTGAAATAGGTACACTCTTCAGTACAAACGGCAGGCTTTTAAGGCTTTCCATACATAGCCCACTTTTCATTGATATTGAGAACATGAGGAATTGAAGAGTTAGGGTCTGGCTGGGTGAGCTAATTTATAGCTGAAGATAAATGTGTTTAATATAATCAGGGTTTTTCTGTATATTTGGAAAAATACATCCTGAGCTTAAATTATTATTCTCATCATAAAATCCACATGTGTAGTTTTCCCTGTTGCTTTCCATATTAGCTTTGCAAAAATCCAGTAGATCAATATTAGGTATGGGGTATGAATTCTTTCTAGGTCATTATAAAACAAAGCTGTTGTAGAAATTCCTCTGTGGAAGTCAGTTTGTCCTTCTACTCAAGAGTTTTAGATGGAAGAGACAGACAAACAAATTGGATGTTTTGTTAGTATTTGAAAATGGTTTTTATTTTCCAGTACAGACAACATGATTTCTTCTTAATTAGCTTTCTGGCTAGTTGTATATATTTTTGTGAGGGTTTATTTGTTTTATATAATTTTCAGTTCTATAGAAATGTGATTGATTACTTGTATGATGGTAATAAGAAGGATACCCTTACATCTGAGTGTAATGTTGAGGCAGAATTGTGTTCAGAAGAAGCCACAAAGATGACTGTAAAATTTCCTTAAGACTTTCAAGAATACTAAATATTTTTTTACTTTATTTTCAGAAATATTTTGAAAGTGCAAATAATACAGTGGGGTTTATTACAATGGTTATAATGCTAACCTTTTGCTTGGTTTTTCATACCTCATAACTGACTCCTGGAATAGTGCAGAACACTCAACCCTGAAGAGAGAAAGGTGAAGAAAAATTGGGTTTGTACATAACTGTTGTTACAAACATTGTCTGTCTTTCTAGCTGGATTTTTTTCCCATTGCTAATTACAGAAGATTAAAGTTTCCTTATCAGCTGGCCTGCTTGACTCCCTAGGGAAATTAAGAAGCCTGGTTACTTTTTTCTTCTTTTTTGTTTTGAAAGATTGCTTGTTCAAATACAGTTCCGAGGAGAAAAATACAGAATGATTCAATGCACAGTATGGAGTCTGAAAAATAGTCACAATGATTGCTATGGATGGCAGTCTCTTTTCACCAAAAACTTCTAGCCGAGTTCCCAAATTGTATGTTTCTCTCATGTCTAGACCAATGCCATGTACATGAAGTTTCCTGTTATTTAATGTCATACTTAGTATTTAAACTTTAGAGATGTGGATTGTGTGTGTGTTTATGGGCATTGAGAAATAAAAATCTTTAATACTTTTGAATGGTTTCTTAAAAATATTGGGCCTATTCACTGGGAACTTGTTTCCTTCATATTTGAGATACCCGCATCTGAGCTATTCATCCTAGTTTCTCTGTATAGCCACTGGAGGGGGAACAGGTAATGTGAACTATGATTCATCTTCTAAAGGAAGCACCTTTAGGATGTGAGGAGTCATATACTTGAACCAGGTACTCATCTTCACTAACTTCAAAGGGTAACTAAGGTGATCAGCTCATGTACATGAAGAAAATCTCCCTTGATGCTTTCAGTAGAAGTAATCTGGTCCCATACACCTCTAGCATTCTCATACGTTATTGGCCCCAAGAATGTTAAAAGACTGGCATTGAAGCAAACTGGCAGGTACTTGCCTTGAGAGTTGGAGAGTTATAGTAGCTCGATGAGGGAATGGGATAAAACAAATTAGGATGACTTTGATAAATTTACATGACTGATAAAGCAATGAACATCAGGTCTCTGTGTATGAAAACAACATTCAGGTCCAGTTTGATTTGTTTCTATCTTGTTTATGTTTCTGTAATAAATGGTAACAACTTCTTATTGAAATGACTTTTGGCATCCTTCAACTCCAAAAAGCAATCTAAAGCAACTGTAAATTTGCAAAGGTGAGATTTTTTTTCTTAAATTGAAGTTGCTATTTCAAGCTGTAGCTGTTAGAATGTTAAATGCAATAGCATAGCCCATTTCAGTACGGTGAGGTTTTTTAATTTCAATATCTTGATATTTATTTGCTGGTTCCTGCCTTTGTTCCCTATTTCATGTGAGCATTGGTACATTTACATACCTGTCATTACATGTAGATTCCCAAGTGTTTCTTGGCTTGGCCCTTTCACTAAGTAGCGCTTCCACAGCTCTTGGTATGTCTCTACCAAATATCCGTTTATGAGGGCACATTTAACTCAAAAAGACTAAAATTTACTAGAAACAAAAGTGAGATTACATGGTTAGATTTCTGCAGTGTCAACACCGAGGGAGCCAAACTTCTGTCATGTACCACCATAAGCAGCAGGTGCCACTAATAATGGGCACTTCAGACTCTGTACTGGACTGCACGATAATGTGAAGTGGTTATACATAGGCGTAATGTTATAAACACAGCAACTTGGACTCTGTGCTGTAAGGAAAAAGGACCATATAGCCACTCCAAGGAAGAGGATGTGCACAGCTGCACGGGCTGTCAAGCACTGGAGGACGGATGACCTTTGTATTAGAATGCTGCACTGCAGTGTTGTGGCATGGGTGTTCAGTGTGTGTCAGTAATGATACATGTCAAGTGGTTCAGGGGGTTTTTAAACAATTTTTTTTGTTAGGAAAAAATCTCTACAGGTATTGTGTAGCTTGTGATTTCTGAGTTGAACTTTTTTTATGTAGTGTTAATCATTCAGATTGGCAATGGTATGTTCCAATTTATTTTCAGCTGAGCAAGAAGTAAATACATTTGTAATTAAGCCATGAAATAAATCTGCATTTTGCTATCTTTTTTTTTGACAGATTTTAATTATGACAATGGTGTTTATTTTTGTGGTAAGTTTTTGATTCAGGGTGATATGGTTTGAAGCTGGCTCCCTGCCAAGTCTCCAAACCTTACCACCAGAAGTCGTCCCCCCCCCAAACCTCAGGGAGAAGAGGGAGAAAAAACAACCAACTAAGAAAAACCCGAAACGAGAGAGACAGCTAAAGTGATATATATAAATATATTTACACTTATGTTACAATTGAAATATATACAATTTAAAATATATACAATTTCACAAGGGAAGGGGGAAGGGAAAGGGAACAAAACCAAAATAATATATATATATATCTATATCCCAATCAGTAGCCCGAGATCTAGTAACTAAAGAGTTAGCAAAGAAAATATCCCACCACTCTCCTTCGGACAACCGAGAGTTGCTCCGGGACGATCGCCGGCAACCTCTGCCTCCCAAGGTCGACAAGGCCTTACCAAGCCTCGCTCCCCAACACGGCAGACTCAACAGCAGGGAACCTGCACCTCCAAGCCGCCGGAAGGAATGAGGGCGAAGGCCTCTCCTCCTTTCTTCTTATAATCTGGCTTACGTAAAAATCGTAGGGAATACTGGGTAAATCTGGACCCTTCCTTGGTTACAAACTGGTCACCAAGGAAGGCCTAGCCCAAACCACCACACAGGGTTCTGCTGAAAGCTAGGAAGAAAATCTAATGGGCCTAGTAGACTGGCACTGGGACATACGGGAAGATGTTCTCTTGGAGTACTAGTTCAAAATCTTGATTCAGCGTGATTGTATTGATGCTGAATGTGTGTGCCTAAACAACAAAAAGAAGCACTTGAAGAAAGTGACAGAATACATAACTCATTAATTCAAGCTTTAAAACAATAAAATATAGGAAAAAAGCAAGAGCTTCTGCCCCAAATGCTGAGCAATCTTGTTGACTGTCAAAATGAGATTTGTTACCTGGTGTGCAGCAAGCCAATAATTGCACAGTCAAGAGAGACATTGATTATTTATTTCTGAGATGTGCAAGCCTGGGTGCTTGGTGGTATTCCACAAATCAAGCACACCATCTATCAAAACCTTTTACTATTTATACATTTTAGCAAACAAAGGAATTAGTGTTCATTGACTACAAGTTATATAGTTCTCTTACTAATTAGTATTCTACCTTCTATTGGTTAATGATTCTCTTGCTTTTCATGCTAATTAGTCCACATGCTGAGTCTTTCCTTTTGGGTCAGGTTTCTTTAGTCGGTGGTCACAAAAAAACCCCTGCTGGAATTACCTTTACCCAGCTGGAGCTGATTTCAGCGCAGTTGCTGAGTTGGGTTTATCAGTTTCTTCCTTATCTTGGGAATTCTACCAGATGTCTTTGAGGCCTGTAAATTCTGCATTCTTTGTGTCCACTATCAGTGGTGCATCCTTCTTCCCAAGCTTTGTTTAACCTCCCCCTAGGTCTGAGATCACTGAAGCATGTCAAGCCCTAAACTTTTCACAAGGCAATTCTACTAACAAATAATTTGTTTTTCTAATAGCCAAAGACTGCTTTGAGATCTCCCCTGTCTCCTCCAGGCTGAACAAACCAAGTGACTTAAGCTGCTCCTGGTATGGGTTCCCCTGTAGATCCTTCACCATCTTTGTAGCCCCCCTTTGGATGCTAATAGCTTTATATCTTTCTTATGTTATGGTGTACCCAGGATTCAAGGTGAGGCCACCCCAGTGCAGACCAGAGCAGGACAATGACCTCCCTTGACCAGCTGTCGATGCTTTGCCTGATGGCCCCCAAGACACAGTTAGCCCTCCTGGCTGCCAGGGCACTGCTGACTCATAATTCAAACTGCCGTTGACCTGGACCCCAGGTCTGTTTCTGCAGCACTGGTGAACAAGTACTGAATCGTTCTATGTCAGTGCATAAGGGGGTATCTCGCTCTTATTCCTCTTACCAGCACATTCATTTTCTTACAGTGATTTTACTGTGTGGAGCCTTCACGTACTTTGCTAAAGAGCAGACCAATCCCTACAGAGCCAGCTTGAGGGAGTCCTCCGCTGAGACATGGAAGCTGCCAGCAAAGGCGGTAAACAGAAAGGCACTTGGCACCCTCCAAGTTTAAAACTCCTACTTCAGGCTCAAGACCAATCTCTGCAGCCAAAACCCCTTCTTGTTGAGTAGTCAACAGCGTCTGTAAAATAACGCGGTTTTTAAAGCTCCCCAAGAGCCAGACTGACTAGCTGTGGTTGTATTGCTTGACACACGTTTTTTACGGCCTCCAGGAGGCGAGGCCCCGGCACCGGGTTTTGGGAGCGGCTCTTCCCGGGAGCTGGGCGCTGCTCCTGCTTTGGCAGGCGGCGCAGGCTGCCCCGCTCTCCCGGCTCCGGGCCCGGCTGCCCGCCCTGCCCGCGCTCCCGCTCCCCCGCCAAGCACGCTCCGTCCTCTGGCAGCCGCGCTGGCCCGGGCAAACAACCCCGGCTCGGCCCCCCCAGCCCCGGGCACCCGGCGCTGCCCCGGCCGCGGGGGAGGGAGCGCGGGCAGGCACCGCCCCGCGTCCCGCTCCGCCCCGCCGCCTACTCCCCGGAGAGGCGCCCCGGGACAGGCAGAAGGCGGCGGCCGCAGGCACGAGTGAAGGCGAGGACACAACAGCAGCGCTGGCGAGTGAGTGCCCCGGCCGAGCGCCGTGGGGCCGGGCTGAGCGGGGCGGGGCGGTCCGCCCTTCTCTCCACGTGATGCGCGGCCCCACCGGGGGAGCGGAGACGGGGAGCGGGGGTGGTTCGGTGCAGGCTGCGGGTCCCGCCGGGGCCGGCGCGGGGGGCCGGCGGCGGGGAAGGGCGCTGCCGGCTGTCCCGCACCGCCGGGGAGCTCGCCTGCCGCCGCCGGGCTGCGGGCGGCGGGGGCGGGCCCGTAAGAGCCACGTGTGACAGCGGCGCGGCTCGGCCCCGCCGGCCGGGCGGGAGCTGCGGGCGGCTCGGCCTCTGCCCCCGGGCTCGGGGCTCCCTCCCGGGGACCCGGCTGCCCGTGGTGCGAGAGCACAGCAGCGCCTCGCACCCCAGAGGTGGGAGGAGTGGCTCATCGGTGACACGGCCGAGCGCAGGAGGAGCTGTCCGTGACGCTCTCGCCTTCTCCTGGTGGCCAGGCGCATCCTCCAAACGAGAGTGTTCGTTATGATCCAGATACTCGTTTTAGTAACATACCTTTGCCTTGGTAGTGGTTAGTGACGTGTATTTGAAGAGCTAGTATCTACATTAAAGGGAAAAGAGAAAGGAAATAGTTTAGGTGTCATACATGAAGAGAAGCTGTGACAATCGATAACTGTCTACACCTGTCCAGCGGAAGGTGTCCCTGCCCACGGGAGGAGGGTTGGCACTAGGTGATTTTTAAGGTCCCTTCCAACCCAAACCATTTTATGTTTCTGTATCCTCACAAGATGACGTGTCAGACTTCAGAGCATTTATCTTTTTGCCCTCAGTGTTTGGACCACAATGTTGGGGGTTTGTTATCCCTTTTTTTTTTTTTTTAATTGTCTTAGGGATTTAATTTTGCTATGTTTTCATCTCCTACCTTTTCTGTATCCTTTTCCATTATAGAGTTATGTAAACATTTTGCTTTTGAGTTAACCTGCATTTAGTTGTATCTGTGTTAACTCCAGACAATTAATTTCCTAATTTTTTGCTCCAGGAATTTTTTAATTTGCTGCTTCTGTAATTTTTGCCCTTCTTTGAAAATAGCAAGGTAGTGAATTATATAGAGGTTAACATACAGAGGCACAATTGTAAATATTTCCGTGACCAAGTTATTTGATGTTGATCTCTGTGTGGAGTGGACTTGTTTTATATACACTCTAGTTTAAGCAGGCAGTCAAACTGGAAAAGCAATTTCTTGACAATTAAAATTGTTCATGGTGTGACAAAGGCAATTAAGAGAGGCTCTAAATTTTGCATCTGAACAAAAAACAGGCATATTTCCATCGTTCTTCACACACACACACTCCCCAAGAAAAGCCTTTAAAACCTACACCATGTCTTAAAAATATAATTATCCTTCGTCAGCACTCATCTCCTGCCCTCACTCCATCATAGCTGTCAAAGTCACATGAACACTAACATGTCTTATTATCAAAGTGTAGTACATCATTCTTCTGCCATGGGTAAATAAAAGAACAGATGTCTCTGTTACTGTCTGTCTCAAAACGTGAATTGTCAAGGGTGTTACATGTTAAACAAAAGAAAAAATTACCTAAATATACATTGCTAATATTTTTAAATCTGCATTCTCCTGCTGACAACTATTAACTTCTTGATATGTGCGTCATAGTTCATTTTCCATGCGTTTTTGCAGCGTGTTTGCTCCTCACTTTCCAAATTGCTGTGGTGTTCTGCATCAGCTTTGCAAGGAAGTTTCTTTGAGCTTGTTTATGTGTTTGAGACCACTGGAATATTGAACAGAGCTTTGCTTAATGACTGAAGAGTGTGTGTCATATTGTTGATAAGTTTCATGTCACCTGCTGCTTATAGTTTTTCTTCTGGTGACTTTATATGTGTGATCAGAGTTTTCCCTTCCTTATTTTCTCATATTCAGGATAGAAGTATTGCTTTGAATGCTTCATTTACTGCAGTGTCTGCTTTTTATCCTTTAGAAAGGATCACCGTGTCAGTTCATGCTTTCCTTGGCTGATTTTTGACATGGAATGCTAGGTGCCTCCAGAGAGTGGAGGGCACGAACCAGGCCTGGTTTGAACCAGACATCCTGCTGTCTCTGCCACCCACTGTTCTGCAGAGTACAGCCTCTTCCCTTGAAAAAGTGTTGTCTAGCATTGGCTTTAGCCCTGCTCTGAGGGGGAGGCTGGGCTGGATGACCTTCAAAGGTCCCTTCCAACCAACATTTCTCTGAGTCTGTCTATACATTCGCATAACTCCCAATAGTAACCCAACTGCCTATTTCAAAAGAAGTTTCCTCTTGAAAATTACTTTTATCTGACTACTGATGTGATGAAACCACAGGTTTTGCCTGTTCTTCTTCTCTTGTTCATATGGTTGTATTTGTTCTTCTTGGGGAACTTCTGGGAAGTCAGGTTACGTGACTGCCTGATTTATGTTGTGAATTTTCAAGTGTAGTTACAGGCACAAAGGTGTAGTCATGAAGTGAAATAAGAAAAATAAATTCTAGGGGCATGTTGTGGCATTTTTCTTCTGCTACTAGCTCTGGTACACTTTTGTTCTCTGGTGAACTAGCCAAATTATTTTTCTGTGTAATCCTGAACTCCTTCAATAGTTACTGTTGGTAGAAGAAAAATACACCATGTTTCACTGTAGTACTTGTCATTTCTTTTTTGGAGCAATGCACTTTTCTGTTCCTTCCTAATCAAGTTGTCCTGTATGTTTCTCAGGGTCTAAAAGTATACATTCTTTGAACTTGAACCTGGTCAAATAATTGTCATAACTTTCTTGATTTAAGTAGAATTGAGTGTGAAACTTGCATGACATTTTAAGTGAACTGCTTAAGCAGAGATCACATGTCATAACAGGATGTATTTTCTATATGAACTGCTGCTACCTTTCCTTTTCTTATCTTTCAAAATATTTTTTGCAGCATTCTGACAGAGAGGGTAAGTATTGCATAGATAATTCAGTAAGAAACAGGGGAAATGGATGGACCCAGTCATGTTATTGACTTAGCAAACGTAATACCCTTTTCATTTTGTCTGTCTAAAGAGTGTTTAATACCATTTTTCTTCAAAAATAGAACTATTCAGGCAGTAGTAAATCATTGTTCTTAAACCAAAATATATAGCTATCTAGAGTTTTCTCCTTTTTTTTTTACTCCAAAGGTTTAATTACATTTTATGGACCATGTCAGATACAACTCTCTTTTCCCCACTTCCAATTAATGTTAAAGAAGGACAGACTATACCAGGGTAATATCCTGTCCTATTGATTTAATGGCCTTTCCATGAAGACTTTTGGCCACTGTAATTTCTTTAAGTGTGTCAACTATTTTCTCTTAAAATCTTGAGAAAACACATCAATATCACTGTCACTCTGGATTTCTCTGTCTTACAGGACACCTCTTTTCCTTTGGAATTACCCGCGTAACCACCTCTCTTTGCAGTGTTTTGACTGTAATTGCTCATGACCTTTACTAACAGCCAGAGTTACCATCATATTGCTGACATTCTGACAGAAGTTCTTGGCCACGCAGAATTGCTTTTTCTCATCCTTTCCCTGAACCGTTGCTTTTTTCCAGTGCTGTGTGTTGTTACAAACTGTGAGGGAGATCATCCCACCCATGCCAGGCTTCAGCTCTGTGAGTGTATCTGTATAAGAACAATGCTGCAATTTGAAATATTTGTGCTATCAAGTAATAGCAGAGTAATTGCAAGTCTGTTTATCTTCTTTCCCTCCCCTCATTTTGTCTAGCCTAACACAGCCCCACAACTTTTATTTCAGTAAAATTCAGGTTGGAAGGCACCTTGTGAGTCACTAGTCCAGTCTCCTTATTCAGGGTAGGGTCCTCTGTGTGAGCAGACCATGGTGTGTTTTATCCAACATGCCTTGAAAACCTACAGGGATAGAGACTACACAACTTCTCTGGGCAACTTGCTTCAGTTTTTGTCTGCATCATGAGAACCCTTTTCCTTGGATCAAGTTGGGGCCTCTCTTATTCTGGTCAACTCTGACACGTACCCCTGTGAAGAGATTGGCTGTGTTTCCTGGATAACCACAGGTATGAGAAGACTGCTATTAGGACACCTCAAAGCCATCTCTTGTCAAGTTGAACAGGCTGTTTCCTGAGCTGCTTTTCACAGAGCAAGTGCTCTTGCCCCATGACCATCTGAATGCACCTCAGTTTGCCCATATTTTCTCTTGTTTTGGGCCCAAAACTGCATACAGTATTGTAGGTGTGGTCTAGTGAGTATCAAGTAAAGGGAGATCCTCACTTCCCATTGGTCTTGTTCTCATTAATACAGTGCAGGGTGCTGGCTGCCTTGGCCGCTTTCTTTGTTCAGCAAAGGTGTATTCGTGAGTTAAGGTAAGGATGAGTAAGGTAAATCATTAGGACATCAGAGGAAACATGAATCCCAGACATCATGAATCCCAGTATCATCTTGACTGTTGTACTGCACTTCTGGCTGAGTCTTGGCTCCAAGAACAGTCACGATTGTAGCGTTCCTGTTAGTGAGGAGGGAGATGCAGATGCTCATTTCTCATCACATGTCTAGATGTCTTGCTGTTTACTTATATATTCCACAAGTCGCAGGAATAGTTTTTGGTATTATGTTACTTTCTGGTAAAAGTAGCATGCACAATTTAAATAATGTTTTAGAATGGTAGTATAAAAGACTTTTCTCTAAAATACTTCTATTTTTGCTGCTGATCTGGACTCAGTCTTCTGTAATTTCTCTCTTTCTTCTCTCCATATCTGGTCCTGTTTAACCTGGAGATGTCTGAGAGGGGACCTCATCAGTGTATATAAGTATCTGAAGGGAGGGTGTCAAGAGGATGGATCCAGGCTCTTCTCAATGCCAAACAATAGGACAAGAGGCAACAGGCAGAAACTGATGCACGGGAAGCTCCACCTGAATATAAGGAAGAACTTCGTTACTGTGTGGATGACTGTGCACTGTAACATATTGCCTGGGGAGGTTGTAGAGTCTCCCTCACTGGAAGTACTCAAGAACCATCTCTGGATGCAATCCTGTAAAATGTGCTCTAGGATCACCCTGCTTGAGCAGGGAGGTTGTACCAGGTGATCCACTGTGGTTCCCTTCCAATCTGACCCATTCTGTGATTCTGTGATATGCTGGGTATCAACCTGTACCTCTGCTGCTGCCTTCTGCATCTCAGGGACTTAAAGTTGTCTACACATCTAGTGAAATATATCAGTTAATACATTTTGCCTTCTGGTAGGCAGACCAGTTTGTGTACAGGACTTGAAATAACTGTTGGTTTATTGTTTCTACTGACACACAGTACTGGTAAGAATTGTGAGTTTGTACTTCACCACTGCCCTCTTTAGTCTCCTTCCTTAGATGACAAACTTGCATTTGAAATGTGAGTTTCATTTGTAGTTCCTGGCAAGAGATTCAACTCACATCTCTTTACACCAACTGGTGATGCCTGAATGACCAGCCTAGATTCTGAACTTTAGGAAATTAAAGTGAGGTGAATGCTATCTCTGGCTCATAAAAAGTTATTAATAGCATTCTTTATGAATTCTTTTACATTGAACCCAAGTGTTTGTTGTTTAATTGCATATTGAACAGGTTAGGGTATGGACACTGAATTTTACCACCAAAATTGGTATGTGGTTTTAATTATGTCTATGGATCCTATGCAGTTTCTGTAAGTAACAGTTTTGTTCTTGCTTGGATCTCAGAATGTGTGAATTTCTCTCAAAATCTAAGGTAACAGGTTAGATCATTTCCCATCAGGAGAAGCAAAGTCCACATATACAGTAATACTGAAAGCTTGAAGGAAAATAGAAATAAACCAATTTTCTTTGAAACATTGCTGAGAAAAATTATTTTGAAAGTGAGACTGTAAGTAGTGAGTGAGAAATAAGGGTCTTGTTCTGTTTCTGTGTTGCAAGAATGGTGTTTGCAGTTGTTTTGAATGACAGGTAGACCTAGTGATGAACAGGGAATTCATGAGAGTACTCGTGAGAGTAAAGCCAGAACAGGAATTCATTGTATAATAGTTTCATTAGAAGAAGCTATGGGTTGTTTTAAAGTGGAAGGAAATAGTAGGTAGATAGGCCAAAGTACATAAAGGGCCCCACTTGAAGTTTTAATCCTCTTGTCTTTAATTTAACTATTTGCATGACCTGTCATTCACTGGAAGTGCTGGAATAAAACATTTCTGATTCTGGTAACACATAATATGTGCTTCAAGATCGAAGGACAATGTTTAAGGCTGTTTAATCATTGATTTTGCATCTATAATTGCAATTTCTAGGCTAGAAGCTACAAAATAATTGGTATCACAAGAAAGCAAACTTGCACACTCAAGTGGTTTGCAAGTCCAGAAATGTGATGGGAAGATGTTGCCCAGTAAATGTAACTGGTTCTGTGTCAGCATCTTTACAGGTGTCCAGAGAAGGGATATTGGCCTGTCCTTAGGGCTCTCCCTAATTTTAGCTTGCAAACCACTATGGAATTACTTTTGCCCATACAGTCCATCTCTGTGCTGCTATGCACAAGCCTTCTCTTTGTCCTCCTGCATAACTCCTGCCTCCCTTTTGTTATAATGTTCTTCTGGCTCCTGTTTTTTGAGTATTTTCCTGTGCTCACGGGGTTAGGAGACTTTATGCTGGCAGTATGTGAAATGAGTGCTGGAATGCACACTCTTGTAGGGATTTACCCAACCCAGCTCACCTGGTCTGAGAAGACATTGTACTACACTGAGGCAGCAGGTTTTTGTTAGTGTTTCAGTTTGGGGAGAAATGGGAATAGTTCATGGGTTTTGTGAAAAGGTCATGGAAAAAAGAAAGAAATGTTAGGAGTCTAGAGAAGGGGCTTAATAACATAAGCATCCATAGTAACAAATTTAAGAGAAAATTACTAGATTCAGATTTTTTATCATTGAGATCCAATTTAAGCTTACAGTAGAACTTGCTCAGACATAAACCGTTACCAGAATTTGTGGGTGGAAGAATTGAAGGCAATTGAAGAAAAGAGTTTTAAGCAATAGCAGTTGGGTGCAGATGATGAGATGAAGGATGAAAAAAATGTACTTGCCATGACTGTCAGCTGAGTGAGGTGTGATGCTTAGATTTATAGATAGGAATAGAAGGAGTATAACAGGCATTAGGATTTCTTATTCTCATGACTGCATGCCTGCTCCCAGGTACTCAAGGGAGATTGTAATTTGAAGAACAACTTAGGCCCAAATTTAATTTTGGCAAAGGAAGAACTCTGAAGACAATGGGACAAGCCTACAGAGACTAGGAAAGTGAGGGGAAAAGATTATTAGAGATTACTGGGTAGAAAATGTAATCTTGGATTTAATGTCACCTTTTAGATATGTTTGAGTGTATATCAATTGCTATTGATCTTCTTTGAGCCTGTTTTTTAGTGAAGCCACTAAAAATAAGATTTTTTGTACAGTAATTAAGAATCTGAGCTCAGCATTGTATTATGTTTTCACTGAAAGGAGTACAGCACATGTACGGAGTGTGGTAACGTGCTTTGGAGTGGTTCGGAAGTTCATCAGTTTGCACAACACTAGGTATTGCTTTGTTTTGTGTTGCCTGTGAGTTGTGGAGATACTGTTTGCTAAGTATTACATTGGGATGTGGGCATAGAACAACTAAATTAAATTTAGATGGGATGCCTGCACTATATATTAGGAAAATGTATAAATAACAGAGAAACTATACGAATGAGAGGAATGTTCCAACAGAGTTTATGGAGTGGAGCCCCAGGCTTGATTTTGCCTTAGCTGAAAATTACGTAGGGGAATAAATCCCAGCAGGTTGCTTACCATGCACACACACGTTTCACACATCAGACTACTAACCTGCTCCAAGGCTGCAGTCCTTGCTGTGATGTAGTTCAAATAACCCTGCCATGAAAACTTTCAGAATATGAAACCAGCCACGGGCCAAATCTAATTGAAGCTTTCTGAAGCTCATTTCAAACATGAAAAGTAACACAAAGTTACATGCTTAGGAACTTTGTCTGGTTGGAAAGAGTGTCCAAAGGGAAGGTGATATGAAGGGCTCAGACTCTGCCTTCTGTGGACTCTATAGATAGAAACCTATTCTCTTAACTGTTATCTCTAACAGGATTCAAATTCAAGAGAGAGTGAGCATAAAAGAAAATTAACATTCAAGATATTTAGATTATATTGTAGGTTAATGATTTATTTCTTTTGATTAAACTGTCCTGAGGCAGTGGGCCTTATTTTGTGATTGTGGTTCCAGGCATAATAAATGTCTCAGTAATGTGCATATGTATGTGGTTATGTGAAGCTTCGGGAAACCTGCTTAACAGAAACAAAATATCTGAGGTGAGCAGAGACAGAAGAGAGTTTGTTAGTGTTTTTTAATCTTTATAGTATGGGCCTCCTTAATGAGATATCCTGACTGGCTGTTTATTCCTCTCCCTTCTCTTCTTGTTTATATTTACCTTTATTTATCTTGTCAAAATCAAGAAATTTAGGTCAAAATATATCTGAATCCATCTGCTCATCTAGTCTGTTCTTTTACTGCTAGTAGTTATATCTTTTAATTAAGTATGCTTAGTGACAGTTTACTACGTTAATGAATGGCATCAAGTATCTTTAATTTCATACATGATGCTTTTAGGAGTTTTTTTCCTTATTTATGTATAACAAACCAATGATGTAATCTGTTTTATTTGTCAAATTGTAGTCTATATGTCTTATCTGTAACTTATGTTTTAGTGTTGGTTTAGGTGGAATCTCAATCACGCTCCATAATTTAGCTGTCTTTAGCAGAGGTTTATTATTATCACAGTCTTGTTGTGAATGCAGGAAATGTTTATTCATTGACATGGTGATCCATTTTGGTTTTAAATTTTGTTGATTGCAGTTATTCTTTGGTGCTCTAAATCTTATGACTGACTTAGAAAATTATGAAGTCCGTGACTGACCTTTCAATTCTAGGTTCATCAAACACTTTGATTGTTATTTTAGGGGTTTTTTTTTTGTTTGGGGCGTTTTTTGTGATTGACCATCAGTGTTGTTGTAACCAGATTTAGGTCTGCAGAGTGGTGCAGCAGACACAGGACCTGATAGGTATGATAGTAGGAGAAAGAAGCCAGTGATACTGCCTGTAGGATAATTTGCCTTTCGTGACCCTGCCAGATCAGGTAACTTGGTTTGACATTAGACAGGTCAAAAATTAATCTATTGGGCTAATTTTTGAGATTATTGTGGGATGGATTATTTATTTGACATCTACCTCACCTCTCTGTGGTACTTTATGCCAGCCCATTAATCCATCAGACCAACTACATTATCAAGTGGATTTTTACTTTAAGTAGCAGTGATGCTTTGGGAGTGTAATTAAGGAAAAGTGTTAGGAAATATTTGCAGTGTCAGACAACTTTAAGATTGATGATTTCTATCTCTTATCCCCAGTATTCTTATACTTTTGTGATCTGTAAATACTCTGCAGTATTGACAGCATGAACAGATTTACTTAGACATCTCCGCTTGGATCCCTGCTCTGATTATTTCTGTACTCTGGGCAGAGCTGCTGCGATGTAAGTTTTGTAGCATGTTTTCTGAGCCACCTCGATACAATCACTTAGCTGTCTAAGAAATGTACTAGTTTACATTGTTGTTTTTAATAAAACGTGTGACATTGCTCTAGATTACAGTCATATGCATGTGTAACAATTTAGCAGTGAATCGCCAGTGAGATCACATATGCAGTGTGTGAGCAAATGTGTGTGTAAGATTTTTTCCTGTACATCTAGAAAAATAGCAGTGTATCTTATCTACAGTTGCCACATCGGCAGCTTGGAGGAAAACTTCATGAGGGTATAGATTTTTAATGGTTCTGTATCAAAGTGATGTATCTCACTAGCATGCTATCAATAGAACAGATAAAATCTATATGCCTATAAACAAAATATTATTTATATTTTTTTAAATCTTGATTAAATAACAATTATTTCAGAACTAGTCGGGATTAAAAGGTCTCATATCTGTGATCTGAAAATGGTGTTTGAGATCAAAAATAGATAGAACCAGGAGAAGGGTTATTCCGTAGACTCAGATTTGTAGCAGCCTTTGTGTGCAACACGTAAAACAGGATGCCTGTCTTGGAAACCTGAAGGGCAGAAGTGTGTGTAGCTTTCTATGTGTGGAGCAGAAGCTTCAGAGAGGGAATGTTAACTGAGCTGTGCAGCTATTCTTGAGGCCGTGGCGGCACAGTCAAGGGTTGTTCTTGCGCTTTGCCTTCTTTCAGTGCTTTTATCAGCCAGAGGTGTACAGCTGCCCTGGCACTGCTCTGCCTTTGAGCCAGACATAGACAGTTTCAGGACTAACAACAGTCTTTGGGATCTAGAAATCTCTGCTTGAGGTAGAAGGAATCTAACGACTGGACCACAGAACCAGTCTCTCATAGTCTCTGTGAGTCTAGTGTTCCTTTCCATGAATAGCATATGAATCACACTGCCATTTTACTTTTTAAAGGAGAGCTAGGAGATTGTCTCATCCAGTTCCCTGGCAAAAGGGAAGTTTGGCAGCAGTAGTGTTATTTCTGGTAAAAATTTGGCTGACTTGCTGTTGAGAATAGTCAGCAGTGAAGGATTCCCAGCCTTCCTGGATGGTCTAGGCTCTTCCTAGGCACCCTGCTTACCAGTAAGTGGTTAGTCTTTCAAGTGTCCATCTTTGGAATCTAAGCTTATTGGATCTTCTGTCAAAGTAGATGGGGAAAGGAGCTTATAGCCTCTCTTTTTCTCTTACAGTATGCTTTCATATTCTTAAAGGCATGACTCTGTTTTCTCTAAAATAAGTGATCACAGTCTAGGTTGTTTATTTTTGTTGTTTTCTTTTATAGGTTTTGGTTTCTTGACTTGTTACTGTTCTCTCTCAGTCCAGTTGATCGTGGTTCTCTACATACAGTGCTGAAAGATGGACATTCTGCTCAGTTTGGGACCAGATCAGAGCAGTGGATTATGGTCACATCTTACTAGCGATGGGTTCATATATACACGCTTGGATAATTTTTCCAACAGTACCATGTTGTTGACTCATGTTGAGTTCATGATCATTATAACTGTCAAATCTCATTCTGCAGGTCTGCTGTTACGCTGATCTTTCTCCAGATTTTGTTTATGCTGTTGATTATTCTCAGCTAATCTTAGAACTTTGCACTGGCAGCAGTTGTGCTTTGCAACTGTCTCATTAGTCTTGTGCACAGCCCTGGGTGTTGTGAATTATACCTGCATCTTTCACATTGTCTGTATTTTCATTACCAGTATTTTCCTGCTACTGGAATGAATGTAACAAATTTTTTTGCATGTATTCAGTTTGAGATAAACTTCTGATAAATATTAAATAGCCTTTCTAAAACAGTTTTGGTGGGGTTTTTTACCTAAATACCAACAGTTCTTGTTAAATCATGTTTTTAGCTTGCTTGTGGGAATATCATGAGCACCAGTGTCAAAAGTTCTATCAAGATCAGTATAAATAACTAGTAGGATCAAGACAGATGATTGTTTTTCAGCATCCACATATCTTACCAGCTATAGAGATAGTAAACTGCCTCTTTGTACATTCTGAATATTAGGTTTTATTACTAAAAGGTCTGCATCCCTTCTTTCTTCCATAGGAATTGACAGTGGAAATAGTGGGTGTCTCCATCCAAGTGGTGTCCCCTAGGTCTGCGTGGGCATTCTTTTGCTCATCAGCCTCACCCAGGCAGTTTGGGCTGCTTAGCCTCTCTCACTGAGCAGGAGGTGAGCAGGACACATCAGGCCACTCTGCTGAGCAGCTCCAGACAAACCTTTTTGACCTGTGTTTAGTTGTATTTCTGCTCCTGTTCATGTAAGTACATTGTAATTCGGTGACCACTGAATACTTCTATCTTTTGGGAGAAAATGGGAAAAAATGGTTCCTTAAGACCTTTTTTATTGTTTATTATTATTACTTTTTAAAAAAGGGATAAAAGACTAGGTAGTCCTAAGAAAATTGACACCTTGTTTTACAGAAAACTACTAGTGTGGAGGGGTTTTTTGGGTTTTTTTGGTTTGGGGGGAGAGGAGGGGAGTTGTTTGGAAATGCCGAAGAAGCCAAAGAGAACAAACGGTGGTGTTGTTATAATAAATAAAACATGCATGTAAAACTTGTCTAACTTGGTTAGCCCACCAGACTTAGGCAGTTTCTTTTAAACATTATTTGTGGATGTTAACATCTGTTTAAATCAAGCATATGGGAGAAGAGCTGTTTTTTCGTAATGATTCATCATTCCTCTTCTCAAGCTTAAACTCTTTTCCTGCTTTTCATGACTGTTTTTTCTTTATATGGATTTATGTTAATTGATAGCAGTATTCAAGGTTGTCTTGCTTGCCTGTCTTCCTTTTAGGTAATTTGAAAGTGTGTCATCAAAAAACTAGCCTCAACAAATCAGTTGAGAGGTAGTAAGTGCCTTGGTGGCACACAGGGAACTCCTCGAAACATTGTCTACAGATCCTAGATACGCGTTCACCTGAAAATAGTTCCTGTATCAGTGTTAGCCTTTCTGTTCCAGCTTTAAAATCCACAATGGTTGCATAGAACCTGAAAACTCATACCTGTGGAACTTCCTGTACCTTACTGGAAAAGTACTGAAAGACAGTATGACTTTTGGCAAGTCTGCTGTAGGAAACCCATGGATAATTAGTGGAAGGGAAGTGTCAGTCTGAATGTGTTTTTACAAAATTAATTATAAATACCTAGATTGCATCTTCCTCTGTATTCTGAAACAGAATTTTCTGCCAAAATAGAGACTTCCAAACCTTTTGATTTTAAAATATTGCTTTTGTTTGTTATCATACAGTATTTTGTATCTTCCGTGTATAACAAGCTTATGACTTTTCAAAAGTTCAGGATTCTTTCACTAATTTATTTGAAAAGCTATATTAATTAAAAAAAAAAACCACCAACAAACGTAGCACAACTTAAATCTTATACCAGTTGATCAAACTGCCTGTTATAACTCCATTTGGGTTTTGGAATAAGCATGAAAAGCTGAGAAAGTTTTCATTCTCTTATACCCATTATCTAAAGATTAGAGCAAATGCATATACTTTCTCATAAAAAAAATACAGGGTCACCAGTTCTGAGTCTTTGCATTTTCCATTAATTTGTCAATTCCTTATCAGCTGTATCTTGCTGATAGAGTAGAAAGAAGGAGAGACTGAGATTAATTAAATCTTCTTTGATATTTTTTATTTCGATCTTGGGGATCCAAGGAACTCCAAGCAATAATCAATCAAAATCACTCCCGTCTATCTATTCTCAGTGGAACCATAATAATAACCAATTAATACAGGTCTAGACTGGACAGAAAGGTGGTAATTAACCCCTATAAAAATTGACTGCAGTTCGCAAATTTCTGGTGTAGCAGTTAGAGCCCTTTTGCAAAACAGGTTTAGGATTCAGCTTGCTCAAAATATTGAAATACAGCAAAATTTTTACTTTGTTCAGACCTTTTTTGACCTGGACTAAAGGATGAAGGCTTTTAGATACCTTGAACCTCATTTTTAAAATGACCTGCCGTGGTCAATTAACTGATAATGTATCAGTTAGCTAGAAAAATAATCTATGTGCATCGCTTCCCATAATTTGCTGTGGTTCTACTTCCTTTGAAGTATTACTGCCCTAAAATCAAAGCACACACACCATTGCAGAGTGTTTTAGAAATATACAGCGTTATTCTGGTGACACCAGGTGTTGAAAGTAAAAAATGTAATGCATTATGTATTCAGAAGCATGCCTTTATTAATTGATAGTTATCATGGGGTAAATGGTGAGCTAGTGAAGGTTTGTAATTTGACAATAATTTGAGTTATCTATTTTGAAAGAAATGTTCATTTGCTGAAAGTCAGAAGTTACTTGATCTTTACCTATCTTTTTAAGCCATATCAAAAAGGCAAAATTAAAATGTTATATGGTTTCTCTTCTTCATATGTTTTAAGTAATATACTGTTTCTTGATTTATATCTGGTTCTCTAATTATATTATTTAAATTTTTTTCAGTTAATTAGCATCACTAAGTAAGTGTTTGCTTAAAGAATGCAGAAGTGAAATTAACTGAGATTTCCAAATGTCCCTAGATACTATCAAATCTGGGAGAAATGATGTTCAGAATAATAACATTATTCCTGTATTTGGGGATTGGGAATTACCCAAACCTGCTGTACTGCACAGTACTTGGCTGGGGGGAGTGGCACTGGGAGGGCAATGATTGATTTGTTTAAGAGCTGAAAGGTAACTTTCTATGAGCAAGTTGGGCTAAGCAGTTGTTTAATAATGTTTTGTGAATTTTCAACATTGTGTGAATAATGTTTAATATTTTCAGGTAGCATCATTTTAAGTCCAAAAATACAGTATTTGTTTAATCTGTAAAATCATCCCTTCTTATTTCAGCTTTTCATTGTCAAATGCATTTGATATGAGGGTGTACCAGTGTTCACTCTCTTGAAACCCCTTGAAACTCCCAGGCCATATTTGCTATGAGCCAAGACACTTCAGTGGAAGCAGTCTGTTATTAAAAGCATGGTGCTGACTTCTCCATGGTATTTACTGGAGACTGTTCTCTTTAGTTGTGGCATAAAAATAAATTTTAAGTGGTGCTTGTAAATTTACTTTAGTAGGAGGAAAGTTGCTGACAAGAAGAGCTGTTGGTTTTGTATTATATATCAGATTGTGCCGAGAGGTGTGTTTTGAAAATGTCCGTGGATCGCAATGCAAGAAGAAACTTTTCACTTAGAAAGACAGAGAAGTCTTAGGACTTGTTGTTCCTGTCATACTTGTCCTGTTCACTGACACTGAAATTGGAAAAAGTAATGAGTGAATTGGAGGATACTCTACCTACTACTGGATATTTGGGACCTACTTGGAGGGGCGGGATCCCAATAAAATGAAGCCCATTGCAGCAGGTATGAATTGTGTCCTCATTTCCACAACAACCCCTGAAGCAGCATGAATATAGTGATCCCTTGTCGTTTGTGCCTCACGTCCCCTGGTATAGACAGGGACATGGCAGTTACGCTTTCCATGCTGAGATCTGTGCATTGGCTTTGGTCTGCTTTGTTGACAAATAACGTAGCCAGTTTAGCTGTGCTCCTTTCTCTTAATTGTGCCCCATGCTTGGGGAGTGCAAGGCTGCTGTTGTGGGCAGCTAGTCAGAGGTTATGCTAATTTATACTTGAGGCTTAATCACCTTTGCTTGGGAGCTGTTACAGTTCTAGATTGGCTACATCTTAAGATGTAGCTTGAGGCATTCGGGACATTTTATACTGTAACATTGCCTAATTCATGCCTCTTTTCTCAACACAAAGTCTAGATTGAGGGATAGGTGTAGTTGGATGCTCTTCTAGACACTTAAATGCTTTAAGATATGTGAGTTTCCTCTGATGTGCACCCACAGTAATTTGAAAGACTTAAGTCTCTAGAATGCTATTTTTATTTAAAAAGAAAAGTTCCTTTTCAGATATTCTGCATGCTATCATGAAGCAGAAACGTATTACAGATGGAAACCACGTGGTTTGTAGAAGTAAAATCCTTCAAAACGCTATTTGAGTGTGTCCAGAGCAGGGCGACCAAGGTGATGAAAGGCCTCGAGAGCAAGACTTACAAGAAGTGACTGAGGCCACTTGGCTTGTTCAGCTTGGAGAAGGCTGAGGGGAGACCTCATAGCAGTCTGCAGCTTCCTCAAGAGAGGCTGTGGAGGCAGAGGTGCTGGTCTCCTCTCTGGTGACCAGTAATAGGACACGAAGAAATGGAATGAAGCTGCATCAGTGCAAGTTTAGATTGGAAATTAGGAAAAGGTTTTTCACTGAGAGGGTGGTCAGTCACTGGAACAGGGTCCCTAGGGAAATGGTCATGGCACTAGGCCTGACAGAGTTCAAGGAGCATCTGGACAATGCTCTATGTTATATGGGTTCATTTTGGGTAGTCCAATGGGGAGTGGGGAATTGGACTCCAAGATACTTAGGCATCCCTTCCAGCTTGAGAAATTCCGATTCTTTTATTGCCTTCAAATGATGAGTCCCCAGAAGTTCTTGTCTGTGGTCCCCAAGCATATGTTTTTGCACTTTATATCATTAAAAGCCATCTTATTTTAATTACACAGTTCATAGGCTATCTAATATGTCTGCAGCATGAACCAATGACTCCTCTGGATGCATCACGCACAGATGTGGTAGGCACACAACTACTAGCTGTAGCAAGACCACTAATAAATAAAAAGACATTGATTCCTGAGGAATATGACTGGTAACTTCTGTGTGTGCTTATTACATTGTATTTTAATATAGTCCCTTAAAATCCTCCCTTAACTAACTTCTTGTTTGTAGACAGTTCTTCTCTATGACTTGGTCTGGAGATATTTTCACTGCATATTAAATAAGGGCTCAAATCCATTGTGTTATTCTTGGCCAAGCAGGTTGTTCAATGACACTGGCCTGGCTTTTTTGCATTCAGAACCGCATTGCATGTTATTCCCCTTCTCATTTACTTCCAGTACTTAATTCTGTTCTTCTTCCTTTATTAAGTTAGTAACAGAAATTCTTTCTCAAAGGTCACTGAAAAGAGGCCGCAGAGCATGTATAAAACTGGTTTGTTTATGTAATTTTTTTTTAAATGTGGCTCATATAAATGTCTGTATAATTCAGATGATTATTATCTAATGTCTTTCTCTTACAGCCTGAGCCCTAGTTTAAGATGTCTTTCATTAAAACTTCCTTCCAGGCATCCTGGACACTGCTAAGGAGAACTTGAATTAGAGTAAATTCTGCGTGCCATCGTAAAACCAAAATAGCTTTATTTGCAACTGCAAGAATATATCTATGTAGAGATAGGGAATTATTTCCGCCCGTAATTCTTGTGAGACTCTCATGGCTCCAGGAGAAGATTTAAGGGCTTGTGTTGCTGGTTTTTCTCCTTCTTCAGTAAATACAGACCTGTGTTAAATTTTACATTAGACTATAGAACCTCTTGCTGCATCAGAGACCAAAGCACTTTTTACCTGAAAGTAACATTTAATTCCACATATAAATTGGAGATTTCTTCTCTTCTTATCTTTGACGCTACCAAGCAGAAGGATATTTGAGAATTTTGTTCAGTATGTTTTCTGGATTTGAAAGCAATTACTCCAGTGCCTTGCTGAGTGCAATTTCAGGCTTTTTTGGATATGCCCCCAGAATATGTATTTGTTTCTTTTGGGTAGAAGATAGGAGGCCAGTAAATATATTTACTTTGAGATAAGGGTGCTTTCTCTGTTGATAAAGGAGGGGAGGTATGTTTCAGATTTCATTGCAGGATTTGCAAGTCTTTCTTGAAGAGCAAAAATCAAGACCAGGACAGTTAAACTAACTCATTAGTTCTCTATGTGACTTTTTATTTGTTCTGTAGTAAACTTGGTACTAATTTCTAAGCAGAAGTGATATGCCTCGGTGGGACTGAAGTAATTATATACATCTGTTCATGGTCCTTTGTAGTTTTGAATTGGTGTTCTGTTTTGGTTTGTATTTTCTAACCTTTTATTATATTAGAAAATGGTGGAAGGGATTTGTTGCTGAGATATGGATTGGATTTTTATTTTTTACTTGCATTAAGATGCAAGCTGAAATTCACTTTAAAAAAAACTTTTTATTACGTAAAACATAATTTATCCATGTAAGACTTGGATATACATTTTATTAGTAAGGCAAATAAAACAACTGTAGTGAATTAGAAGAGAATCACAAAATCATTTAGTTTGCAAAAGACCTTTAAGATCATGGAGTCCAGTTGTTAACCCAGCACTGTCAAGTCCAACACTAAACCATGTGTAGCACCACAGCTACACATCTTTTAAATACCTCCAGGGATGGTGACTCCACCAGCTCCCTGGGCAGCCCATTCAGCTGATTTATTTTGTTACCAGTGTGTCACATGTTAAACATTATGCTTTTCAAAAATTTGATTCATGGACTGATAGGATGATATAAGCCTTCTTCCTTTAAAAAAAAAAAAAAAATTCACTTTTCCTTTTGTGCACCTTCAGTAACTTTGGTCCTCTAAATGTCAGGAAGGGCCTCTCCTTCCATTGCTGCCTAGTGGCATGCATACAAATAAAAAAGCATTAATGTTAGTATATCTTCTGGGAGTATAGATATACTTTATTGTCTACTACCCCTTCTGAATCTCACAAAATTTGTATAACCCTGCTTCAGGGCTAATGTGCTTGGCCATTACCCCACAGTATCTGTACCTACCCCTTCTGGTGGAATATTTAAAATAGTGTTTGCATTTAGATCTGGTAGTTCCTCCAGTACAGCTGGTTTTAACTTTCCTCTCTTCTTTTCCATGGGCCACTAACACTTTACAAGCAAAGCATGGCTCTGTGTAGAAACTCCTTGTGTGTGTATATGAATTACCTTTTTTTGACCCTTAAAGGAGCCTGTAGTTTCCTAGGGAATCATGGGTTGAAAAAACCAGTCCTTGGGGTTTCATGATGTTTCATTTCCGCCGTATTGGTCAAAGGTTTGTGTTTCAGTAGCTAGTCCATGCTGGGGTAGGTAGTAGTTTCTGGAGGAGAAATGCTCCAGTGTAATGTGTTGCTGTTCCCAGATTTATACCTGGATTTTTCTGTTTGGCTCATTTAGTGGAGCAGATTTTGTTGCCTGAACATCTGCAATTTCATTTGGTTTTTAGTGAGGTTTGAGAAGCATCATGTTGCAGTGACCTCTCCGCATGGTGCTCCAAGACTCTGGCACCTTGACTCATGCCGGGGAGACATCCTGCTACCGCCTGTGGAGCCACTGGCTGGAGTGGCCTCTGCTATTTTTTTGGGATGTCCAGCTGCTGGCCCTCCCAGTCAGCCACATGGTGAGGCCCAAGAGGCACCACCGGGCACTCGCAGTGCTGCCGAGTCTCACCTGCAGCCCTGTGCCTTGGCACCTCCAAGGAGCCAGAGCAAAGGCATAAGATGGCTTCCAGAGCCACAGGCCCCTGTGTGTAGGAGGCTGCTTTTGCTCAGCAATGGGGGGTTTTATTTGACATCTCCCTTCCAGGCTTAGTCGCACTCCCAAGGGACAGTGCTGTGCCATGACCTGGGCACCTATCCCCTCAAAGAGCATCATTGTGCAGCTGTTCCCTCATTTCCCTTGTGGAAAGGCACCTCACGATCCTACACAAGACCCCATCTTTTTTTGTCTTCCCGTTCTCTCTCTCACCATCCTTTCAGTGTAAAAAAATGCTTAGGTACTCAAAAGTGTTTGCCGTGTTTCACAGACTGGGATGCTCTTCTCGGTCCAAAACAGTGAACTGACTGCTCTGGGTATTGGCATGTAAATTAATGTGCTGACCTTGCAGGGAAACCATCCAAGCTGCAGGCTGTGTCCTCAGTTTCAGGATGTTGGTGGTTTGAAACTCTGGGCTATGTTCTGCATCTCAATGATGGAAACCACTTCAAATTCATGGTGGCGTAGCAGGGCTGCCCTATCAAAAGTTGTTTTTCTACTTTTTCCTGTAACAGCAACTGGCGTTTACAGCTAATGCTCCATTCTTATAGGTTGTTTGTTGTTTTTTTCCTTTGTGTAGATATAACAGTTTAAGTACCTATGCTAAAGGTGCAAAGACGAGATATTTCTACATATATCATTTAAATTAATTGTCGTGTACTTAAAACTGCATGATAAGGACCCACCTGCTTGAGTGGGATTTTCAGAAGCCACCTAGTCTGCTGCCTTTCCCTAAGGCAAGGTGAACTGTAGCATCCATGATAGTTTGAACATATTTTCAAGAGTTCCAGTTTTTAAGGCTTCAACACTGTTTACTGATTTTCACTTCACACCCCTGTTGCCACTCAAGAATAAGATGCTTGAGGTATCTCTTTGTTCTTCTGAAACATCAGTCTGCTGCTCAACAGCACTGAAAAAGGCATTAGGGGAAAGGAGTGTGAGCAAAGCAAGAGACATGGTTTATATCTGTGTATAAATCCATGGTTTATCCATTCTCAAATATTTCAATTCTGGTTTCCCTATGTCAAAAAACCATAGAAGAACTAGTAAAGAGCACTTTTTGTTTGGTTAAATACATGCGGTCTTGTCAGCCTAGAAGAGAGCAAACACTGAAAAAGTATCTGGTGGCACTGAGGAGGTACACGGAGACCCTGAGTTGGAGGAAGGTGAAGCAAGCAGGCATCAGGGAAAGACCCCAAAGTGATTTGTGCCTCATGCACCCACGTGGAGTCACAGCAGGAGTTTGCCTACTGTGCTGCTGCCACTGCTGACACAAAAACAGTCACGTGAGCTCACAGAAGGAAAAGGCCTTTACACACCACAACACTTGTCACTTCTGGCTTGGGAAGGGCCTGGAACCAAGTCTGGAAATGCATCGGTGTTGCCTTGCCCTGTTCTTGCACTGTGGTGGTGAAGTATCTGTTGTGGACCACCCTCTGATAGAGGGCAGTGGGTGATCAGACCTTTTTAGGGTCGCGTGTTAAGATTGTTCTTATGCCCTGTCCTTACAATTAGAAAGCTATCCATATTAATTATTCCATGCAAAAATTTTGGCTTACTGTGTGTTTGTGTACATGGAGAATCAATTGCTTCTTCTATAAAAGCTTTCCTCATGTTGGTAGGTGATTGTGCCCTGTCTCATCAGCTCCTATTTAAGCTCCTATTGATTCAGTCTTTGACCCAATAAAACAGTCCTGGACCCGGTGCTCTGCCCTGAGCTCTTTCTAACTACTTCTGTAGTCCACAGGTTTCTGCATTGAGGTCGCAAGGCTTTGCTGAGGCTCATACAACATTACTTAATATAAGGACAAAACAGTACTAGTATTAGTAATACTAATATAATATTCTCTTGAGGTGTCAACTTTTTTTCCCTCCTCAACTCAATTTGTCCACATCCATTGACTTTCCGTTTTTTCATCCTCCTTTTCTTGTCCTCTGATTTGCCGGCAATCCCCTCATGTCTCTGCACTCTCTGGAAATTTAGTCTGTTAATCAGTCTAACGTTGTGTCCATTTTGTTTCTGCATTGCATCTCCATCATCTTTTTGCATGTGCTGGTTTTATCGGATTGTCACTTTGAGACCTTCTCACAGTCACTTTGGGAATGAAACTCTTTCTGTTAGTAGTAAAAATTAATCTAGTGAAGTTTTTTCTATGCAGTACAGTTGAAAGTGACTTGAAACAGACAAAAGGCAAATGTTTGCTTTGATGCCAAATGGGTGCAAGGCACATGAGCAGTGCTGTGATTGATGCTTGTCCAGAGGGCAGGCATCCTCACTCTGCCTCCTAGCAGATACTCAAAGATACTCTAGCTTAAGCGCAGGCATATTTGTTGGTTTGGGGATGTGAACTATCCAAGGAACAAATGAAAAGAATCTGCAAAGTAGGTTAAGTGGCGCTTCAGGTAGTGCCCGGTAGCATCCAGTGTGGCACTGGTTACTCTGATATTCCTGTTTGTTTTCACAAACCAGCACCTCACAGTTTCTGAGCGGATGACCGCTGTGAGGAGACCATAACCTCTTGATTTCAAAGGAACCATCGTTTCACTGGTGCCTCTGTGGTTAATGTAAGAAAGGTGTCTTGCCATAAACTTTTTCCGAGGTATTCAGCAATGTTGGGAAGGGGTCGGCCCGGGCAGGAAGCCCTTGTCTGTGCTATAAAGAAAATAGCAAGCAACAAAATGAAAGCATCAAAGGACTAACAGGATGCAGTCCCAGGAGTCCTCTCTGGCATGTTAGTCCTTCTTGAAAGTTAGCATTGAGTGAAGAGTGACCTTAAAACTCGCTTCATTCAAACAGACTGGGCTCAAGTTTAAAGTTCAAGGCATTTTGTTTTTTCACCTGTTTCCTACAGTTTTTAAGAAACTTCTGAAGAATTAATGTGTAACTATATCTGGTCACAGAGCCAATGTGGAGAATTTTTCTCAAGGGAAAATAATGTTACTGTATGGGGTGAGAGAAATGGATACTTTCTGAGTGGAGTTTTATTTTCTTGAAACTTTTTTTCCCTAACCCACTGCTACCATGATTGCAAACAGCCCTGGAGCCGGCATAACACACACACTATTTCTTACTTTATTTTTCAAAGAAGCTGGTAGGATCCTGTAGTTGTCTGAATCGTGGTGAAAAGGTGATTTTTTGCTGAAGCTGCTCCTGCTACTTAGGAAGCAAGTTCTTGCTTTGGGCACAACCTGTGAGCAAAGGCCCTGGTTGCAGTGGGTACATGTTGACTGAGCCAGTGACTGGCCACATTGCCACCCACCCCTCTCTCACCATGCTGGAACTGTTGGGCCTGAGAGGGAAAACTAAAGCCCTGACCCAAAACTCCATTGGTAGGAGAGGATAGATGTGGATACAGAGCTGCAGTCCTACCAGTGCTAATGCCAAGTGGCAGCCTGGGCTGCTGGCTGCAACTGGTTATGAGCCTCTTCTGGTTTTACCCAGCAACATCTACCTGTATGATCCTGAAGTAGTTACTTTATTTTCTGATCTTTGCATCTTATCTTATGAAGCAACTAGTAACTGATCCCATAAGTAATTTGGCAGGTTGTCTTTCATAGCTAAAAGAAATAGTTTGCCAAGATGACATACAAATTTTACTCGTGTTTCCCCATGCCATTAAATTTTAATGATTCTTGCATGAATATTTCATGAAAGTACCTTCTGAATGGATTTGTTTAGTCCTGGCAGCTAGTACTTAGTATAAAGTTTGGGGGGGGGGGGGGGGGTTGTTTGGTTTTTGGTGGGTTTTCTTTTCCTCTCAGGTGGTTTAGTGCAGGTAAGAAGTGTCAAACTGGATTAAGTGAGAAAAGGCAACTTCTTGTTGGTGATTCAGCAAGGGGATGCTGTCTATAACTCTTTTCAGCTGCTTAGTGGAAGCCTGTGAAATGACCCTCAAATACAACTCTGCTCTGTGCTCTCTGGCCACAAGGTGGCTAAAAATGTTGTGAAAGCCCATGATATGCAAGTGCTTCAAATGATGCTAATACATCTGCAGCCTTTCTGCAGCGCAACACACGGCACACGGGAGATGAGATTTATTGTGCATAAAATTGTATATGTCTTATTTATATGGAGTGGCATTTAGAAAATGTTATTACCAATAACTCCTCAGCTGGAGGACTGGGCTTGGCTTTGTTGTTGGGGTTTTTTTTTAATAGGAGAAGTCATTGTTCCCAACCCATGCAATGTGAGCAACAGGGCCACTGTGGACCACAGTGGTGCCATGGGGAGCTCAGTGGCCACCTGCCCATGAAGCCATAGCTCCATGAGTACATCAGCCTCAAGGCTCTACACAAACTGTGGCTGAAAATTCAACTTCCCACTCCATCTCCATTTGTACTGCCTGCTAAATCCATCTACTCAAACGCTAAATCGGAAACACTTGTCCAAACTTGGGTTAGCAAGTTCTTTTTTGCTGTTGAATTTTGTGGACCCTGCCTGAGGATGAATGGGTGTGTTCATTCAAAGGGGTGATGTTTCTGAGCAGCCAACTGCTGCGCCATCAGAAACGGGTACTTAGTTTTTACTGGTTTAGGAGTGGTAACACTCTTCCCTGCAAACTTTTCGGAAGCTTATCTCCAGCTGTACAGTAGGGACAGGGCTTTTGTTTAATGGAAATGAAGCATATCTTTTTCTTACAGATGCACCACTCACTATAGAGCTTTTTATGTGCGTTTTAGGTTTCCCTTTTTATTTTTTAACTTATTAACTCTGACAAGTAACCTCTTGGTTGTGAACAATTTAATTCACGATTCATTTTTCTGATTCAAAGTGAACACGAGTGCCCTAATCCCCTAATGGGAATTAATTGCATGTTTCAGTGCTTAACTCTGATCCTTTCTCAATCCCCACTGGGACAAGTTTCTTCCTGAAGGATCTGTGTTTGTTATTCAAAACACAGTCTAAAAGGTAATGATTTTTCTTATAAAAGAGACTTGGGCTGACTGAATATTAATGCTCTTCTTATTGTGAGGGAATGAGCTGCATCCAAAAAAAACTCATTTATGTCATGAAGGATAAATTACTCTGAATTATATCTGATAAAATACAGGGGGGGAAAAATCAGTATGTTCTTTTTCCCATGTGGAAGCAGTTTGTCAGTAAATAAAGGCACAGTTTTTGCTTGGAAAACTGTACTTTGATAGAGAGAAAAACTGTTTACTTCACCAAGGGGGAAATTGCTTTGCTACTTAGGATTTTAAATGACACTGCTCTTGGTCAGCAATGCACCCTTTTGGATAACTGACCTAACAGTTTACTAAAATAAGAATAAATAGCAGAGAACAGATTGCATTTCTACTTCCAGTCTGTTTTTAAAGATTTTTCAAACTTGAAATACACTGTTTAATGCCCTCTTCCCAAGAGGAGCTGCACATGCTCCTTGGGTGTTGGATGTCTGGCCCAACTAGACAACTGTGGATGAGGCAGGCACTCCCCAGTCAGCGACCAAGGGTAAAATGTGGAAAAACATCACAGTGCAAGAACTGCTTCTGCCTTACAGAAACAATAGGAGATAAACAGTGTGAACAGTAACACAGGAATGATGGAGGTACCTTCCCCCCCCAAAGTCAGTCTTTTATCCCATTTAAACCAATTTTGAGTGTTTCATGCTCACAAATAAAACAAATGGTCATGCAGGGTCTGTTTCCAAGAAAGGTTTAGCATGTGTGCAGACCTGAGGTGCTTTAGCACTTTCAAGTGTCTGTCTGGGGACAAGAGGAGCACGGCCTTACCTGGTCTTCGTGCCAGCAGCCATAGCTTCCCGTTTCATTAGGGCTAAAATACCACATGACCAGTTCTGCAAATCACCTCATATTTACAGCCATCAGCATTCCCCTCCCCTGAAGGAGCAGGACAAACTTCAATGGCACCTTTCAGACAGCCCCTGCTTGCTCAGGATGTAGTTGTCACAGGCCACCCCACTTCCCTCCCTGGCACTCACAGCTTGCTGTTCTGCATTGGTTGGTCAGTCAGCATGTGAGACCTTGGAGCTGGGGTTATTGCAAATCCATCAGCATGTCCATGAGATAACTCAACACCAGGTTACATTTGCTTTTGGGGTGTCACTGAGCACGGCACCACACACTTGCTGCAGCACAGCTCACAAAGTGGTGGGAAAGAGAAAAATTAAAAAGGGTTGAGAGGTTTTCCTGAGGCACAGGAATGCGTTGGCTGACGTTGGGGATTCCTTAGAGAAACCATGGGATGTAATTTGGTTATGGCAAAGAACTACAAAAGGTTGACTTTGTCCTGGTGTGTTTTGCACTGATGCATTTTCTATCTGAAAATTTTCAAGATACTTGAATTTAGTATGATACTTAAATGTGATGTAGGACTACAAAGACCTAGGCTTTTGCACATGTCCAAACAGCCTTGCATGTCCAAGGTGCTGTGGTGTGGGTGTGGTTCTCTAGGGCAGCCACATGGTAACAGATGCCTTTGTCTTTCAGCTGCTTTTGCAGGTACGATGGCTCGTGTCTTTGTCTACGGCACACTTAAGAAGGGCCAGCCCAACTACAAGCACATGATCAACACAGCCAAGGGGCTAGCAAAATTCCAAGGAAGGGGCCGCACGGTGGAGAAGTACCCGCTGGTGATTGCAGGAAAATACAACATTCCTTACATGCTGAACATCCCAGGGACGGGCCACCATGTTGCTGGGGAGATCTACTCAGTTGATGACCAGATGCTGCAGTTCCTGGATGAGTTTGAAGGCTGCCCAGACATGTACCAGCGTACCCTGATGAGAATCGAGGTGGTGGAGTGGGAAGGGAAGGGCGGTGCCGAGGGCATCCTGGAGTGCTTCGTGTACAGCACAGCCACATACCCACCCGAGTGGGTGGGGCTTCCCTACTATGACAGTTACGACTCCACAGGGAAACACGGCCTCTCCTACGTCCTACGCGAAAGCCGAGAATAGAAATGGGAGGTAACGCAGCCTGGCCGAAGACATAGTACTAAGCACGTGTTGATCAGTAACCTTTCCAGGAAAGCTGTAATACCTTTTTATTAAAATGCAGAATCTCTTGTAACCTTCCCAACCCAGGACCCTTGGTGCTAGAGTTGAAGTCCTGTAAGCCCAGAGTTGGAGACTCCCTCCCCAGGTAGTCAAGTGTCCTCCTCACCCCCACTAACCTGCTGCAAAGAACTGGGTTTTCATGAGGGGTAAAAATTGTGTATATGCATACCCGGTCTGGGGTCTAATTATTTCCTCAATTTCCCCCTTTGCCTTGGTGCATAATGGAGGTCAGTGAAAGGCAGAGGAACAGACTAATTTTATGGGGTTTTTACCTGAATTGACAAAATTTCATGTGTAGTTCTCCAAGGTGGATGGAATAATGATGATACTGTTGCACTAATAGCTGAAACTGATTTAAAAGTCATGTCTGCAAAGTAAAGCACAACTCGCGCTGAATGTTGACTTGTAATGGTATTTAGTAGGTTACTGAAGATACTCTGTGCTTCTAGACAAATAGGAACTTGCTGAAGAAATAGAGAAAATTTAAAGATTATTCTTACTCTGCATTGCAGTGTGGTTTTTTTGAACTGGAAAGGTATATTTTTAAATAATGTTTAGTTTCACAAGGTACTGTGAAAAAAATACTAAGATATTATAAGAAAATTATATTTTAAATTGTATTTTTAATTTAACATTCTAAGCACTTTAGGTTCCACTTCAGTTCAATGAGTGACTGTAGGATTTGGGGGGGCTTAGGAGGGGTGAGTGAAGTTGGGGACCAGGAAAAGCAAACTTACACTGAAGCTGTTGTGAGCACTTACTGTCAAGGTGACTTTTTGCCAAGCACTTTAATGCAGAATTTGCAACCATATGCAAACTGAGCTTTCTATTGGGGGAAAGATTTTTATATACAATATAAAAATGTCCAAACTACCTGTATTGTGATTATTGCAACATTTAAATTGGGGAAAAAAATATGTAAAGAAGACTGTTGCCCCCCTGACCCAACCAACTGTGCTGGTTTCTGTACAATCTGGGAAAATTGTGGCTTTCTGTTGTTACACTCCTGTGCCTTATATTTTCCTTCAACTGCACGGTTTGGTACAAATAGATTGTACAGTATACAAAGCTGCCAAAGGGATGGGAGCAGGGAATGTATGCCATGCAGTGAGCCAAAGTACAATTAACTGCACTTATGACACCATTAGGAACAACATTGTACTTTTGCTTCACTGCCAGTAGTCCTGTCATGGCCGGAGGAGATCCACAGTAGAGAATCAGACCAGGGATCCAGGGTAAGGAATCAGCCTAAACTTCAGCAGTAGTAGGCACTGCTGCATCTCATCTAGAAAAACAGACAGAAAGCTTTTATGTTGCTGGAGTAAGCAAATTAAGTAATTCAAAAGTAGAATACTTGTATCTCTTTACACTACTTTTTTGTTTAGGGCAACCTGCAGAAGCTGAACTGTGCTCCTTTAGGGAGGGCCAGGATGGCAGTAAGGAGATTTCTAGGGAGATCTGCAAACTGTCTGCCTCAGTTTCTCCAACTTTAACAGCATTAATTTTCCTGGAAGACAGGTATTACCCAAACACTCTCCTTCCTCATACTGATGTATTTTGTAAACTAATTCACTAAGCAGATCCCTGTCCCTTGGCTGCATGATGTAGTTAGCAGCATCTCAGTAACATGAAAAATTCCTCTTCAGTCAGAAGTTTCAAGCAGAATCATGAACTTTTCTGGTTGAACATGAGTCACCAGCCCTGCCACAGACTGTTTTCATCCTTCACCTTTTGGTAAAGGGCCCAGGTGTCTCTGGCCAGTGGGCTGCTTTCTAGGAAGTGGCATTACTCTATACTTCTTAGGCAAGAAAATGAGAGCAGGGCAGGTCCTCTTTGTGGCAGTGGTCAAGGCACAGCAGGAAGGGTGACTTAGAGGTATGTAGAAAGAACAGCTGTGGGAGGTGAGCCCAAAGGCAGGAGTAGCCAGTGTCCTGGCCCAGCAGCGGGCAGTAGCAGAATCCTAGGCAGGACCACAGGGACCGGATGATGCTGCAGAACACAGGGACTGCGGAGGTACATCTGCATCCAGTGGGCTGCGGCTGCTGACTTACCAAGCTAGGGCACAGGATGGAAGAAGGAGCCTCTGTTAATCACAAACTAACATTTTGGACCCAGTGCAGTTCCGGTATCTACATCATCCTGTGGGGCATGGAATTCCTGAGTGAGGAGGAGAAAATACTCCTTGCCCAAGTCACCAGCCCTTTTACTTCTGTTCAAGGCTCTTAAATATTCCTCCTCTCCAGGCCCTCTCTGGTTTCCCATACTGGATACACAGCTTTTCCAGCATGATACAGTCTTGTGTTATGAACAGTCCTCGTTTTTCACACAGCCTTTAGTAAAAGCCTCTGCACAACAAAAGATCGGGGAGTTGGTCTCCCTTTCCTGTAAGAATTCAGGAGGAGGCCTGGTCTGAGGGACAGTACATGCCTCTAGCAATACCTTGGGGTGGCTGAAGGGATCTGAGGACAGTGCCACCTCGTTCTTTTAAGACTTGCATGCAGTAATCAGTATAAAGAAGATTAAAGGGAGTGGCAAAATTGAGTATGGAGTTTGAATAAAAGACAAATCCCTTAAACTTTAAATGAAAACACACAGCAAAAGTCTGCACTAGCAAAATAAAGCCTCTAACCTGTAATTTAAATCTAGTCTATACAAAGCATTCAAAATATTACAATAAAGCTGATCAGAATTTAAGCCATTGGTGATACTTGTGCAGCACTTAAACAGAGTGTAGGAGAACTGCTCAGTTTACTCAGTGGTTAATTTTTCATTCTTGCCAATAATTCTGTGCAGCCTGGCTGGGGCCTCAAACCAGGGACATTACTGTGGAGAAGACAAATCAGATTTGAGCTTTTGTTGTGTTTTCTTTTTTTTTTTTTTTAAAGAGGCTTTTCCTGTTTTAAAGCAGAAATGGTATTTTATTGATTTTATTTGATCCTGAAAAATCAAAGCATTACAAAGGTTATGTACAAGTATTTCTGAAAGTAAAAATCTGGGATCCATTGCCAAGATTTAACATCTGTGTTTGCTGTCTTAACCACTGATACAGTAAATATGCCTGCATAAAATCTTGCACGTAGTACTGTCCATTTTCTGTGTTGAACTGCCTTAATGTTACTTTATGGATGAAAATAATAAAGGCTTAGTTAATTCAACAGCATGGAGGCAACCTTTCATTCCAGTTCCACCAGCAGATCTCCTTCTCCAACAGTATCACCAGCTTTGCAGTGCACAGTTTTCACCTAGGGTACAGAAACAGCAGTAATTTAAAACCTTGCTCAATAACACGGTGAAAGGAATGTTTTGGTTGACATGGCTTAATATAGAGTATCACATCTGCATGCATGGGGTAAATGGCCACTGTGCAGCATGATGACCACCCCAGGGATCACAGATGCACATCTGCTGGAAGGGCCTTAAGAGTGTGACTGCTCAACCTCCAGTGTTCAGAGTCCAGCTGAGTTTTGAGTACCTGTGAGAATGGAGACTCCAGCACCTCTCCAGTTCTTGACCAAATCATGTCCAACCCCCTCAGGCAACTACCACTAGTTGGTTTTCTTAAGACAGAGGTGCTTGAAGACCTAAACATCAGATGGAGATAGTGCTTTAAAAATTCAAAAGCACCTTTCTTCCACCTGGTTGCACTGCTGTTCATTTACTACTAAAGTTTTATATCTTTCAGAGGACAGGCTGATACTCCAACACTTACGCTGGGATGTTTCAATGAAATATTCCACTATTTCTTGCATTACAGTTTTTAAGTATAGCTGAATTTTGGGACTGCAGCCATTAAATGGGTTTCTCTCAATTCCCAGAAAGCTGGGATAGATGATTCAAATCTGAATTGTGATCCTTTAACATAACTGAACTTGGCAAAGGGCAACCACTGTCAAATAAATGCAGCTACATCTGTAGATCAATTGTATACTCATGTGCAGATTCCTGAATTTTAAACCACAAAATTTTATACTAGTCCCTTATTTCCTTTATAAAAGGCTGCAACATATTTGAATACCCTTTCAGCACATGGAGCTCCGGAAAATATTTGAAGCTTTATATTACAGTTTGCTTGCAATATTAATTCAGAGCTCACACTGACATGCCCAAATCCTTGTTCAGCAGTTGGTTCGTTTTAATAATCCAAATGCTACCTTGGGCTCCTAAAGGAAATCCACAGCATACCCAAAGTACCAGGCTATGATGGCCACACTATTGCCCACACCCATGTTTGACAGTCTAAAGCCCTGTGAGCTGTAAGCAGATCTCTGACTCTGTAGCACAGGCACATTCACAGCACTGCACAAGAAATTATGCTGAACACTACACGGGGAAAAACAGCGTGATATGTACAAACAAGGGCTTTATTTCCAAAATCAGTAGCTAGGCAGCCTACCTGATTCCTAAGCCTCAATCTTTTAAGAGATGAAAACAGTGTGAAAAACATCCTACCTCTTGCTTTTCTTTTTCTACAAAGCCAAGGTTCAGCAAACATTGGAGTTAACTAGTGTTTCAAACTCCCCAGTGATTTCTGAAATGCAGTGGGGCCAGCTCCTTGTTCTGACCCAGGCACAGCTGTCCCATAGAAGACAGGAGGCATGCCAGTTCCTCTCCATCTTTCCCTCATTTTTAAACCACCTGCAGCTGGAGTAAACTCAAAGTAGACAAAAACAAGCCACTTTTCTCACAATTACAAACAGGAAGATGGGGTTTGATACAGAAAAGGAATTCAGTCAGGAATGAAAATGGGAACATATTTCAGCTGAAGACAAACGAACCGAGTTTCAAAACACAGTTTCAAAGCATCAAAACATGGACTAAGAGCCAGTACCAAACATCCCATTCCTGTGGACGGGCCAAGTTATTTTAGCACTTAGAGCCATGACTTTGCACTGCAAGGATGAATTTTGTTTAGCAGCTTTATTTCTACACAGCCCAAAACTTGTCTTTTTCAAATTCTTAAAATTCTAAAGAATCAAATAATTTCCTAATTATTATTACATTTGGGGCACCAAGGGGACATTGCAAGGTACACATCAGGCCCACTGCATAGCCTGTGCACCATTCACATCCCACCTTGGAAGATTAATAAGCCAAACACAGCTTTTACGTGGCATCTGCACACAGTGAGTGGAAATATTTCTTATTGGGAGAAGTACAAGCAGGATTTTAAGGAATAAGCCCATGGATTGCAGAACACGTTGGTGGGAAAGGGAGGGTTAAAGAAAAATAAATGGGGGAGTGGGAGAGGGAATAGCATTTTAATTACAAATACTCATTAGTTAAAAACAGCGGATGCAAAAAGCAGCAATAAGGGGTTAAAAGAAGCAAAGATGGAAAACTAAATGCTTGGAAATATTAATCAAGTGAGAGAATAAATTATATAGAAATCAATGCATGAAATTAAATTATAAAGTAGCAATGTCAGAGCAACGGGAAAAGGAACATACTCCCTCTCTCACTATTTTTTTTCTCTTGAGACCCAATTTTGCACTGGATACACTGGAAGAGGCAAGCCCTGGGACCCAGCCTCAGTAACAATTTTAGAGCTGTGCCAAATAAGCCTTTCTTGTAAACACACAAACAGTCCTTGGCATAGAGGCCTGTCCTAAAATCTCGGCGAACCTTGCCAGTGGCTAACCCCGTCCCTGCCTGGAGAGTCGGGCTCCCTGCTGCCTCCCTCTGGGAGGAGGGGCCTTGCACTGGGGTTTGTACAGCAGGGAGAGCAGAGCGGCTCGACCCCAGGCAAACGTGGGTTGGGGCAGGTAAGGAAATAGGCAACAGAAGCGAATATATACCCAGATCCAGACTATGCTCTGCCACTGGAAAGGATGTATCAGGGGCCCATGTCTAGGTGATGGTTTCAGGCTGTGAATTATAATCTGACACAGGGATGCTCTGAGGCCCCAAACTGGGGGGCTGACAGTCCCCACACCAGCTGGGGTTTAAGGCATGCCCTGATCATATAAGCTTAACCAGTTCCTGCCCTGAGCGCTCGCTTTGGCACATCCTACACTGCAGGAGAGTCCCAGCTCAAGGGCTACAATGCTGATCCTTCAGAAGATATCACAATGCACAGCCTTGCAAAGCTTAACAGATGTGCAGATCTAGGCTTGATATTTAACAGTCACAATAATTAAAAAATTGCTTCTCTCTTCCTCCTGCAAAAGCACTTTCTATGCCTTGTTCTGAGTGGGGTTTTTTAATGGCAAATTGTTTGCCATTAAATAATTAACTGGCAAAGAGATGTCTCTTCTTCGGTTGCTCTCTGGAAAGATGAAATTTGGAGAAATGGTCTGCAACACCTTTCAATTCAACTTGGCATTGTAACATCAGAGAAAACAAATCATTTAGGAGAAAGAGAGTTATATGAATTTCTGAGGCCAGTAAAACTATTTCCTGCTGTGCTGTCTAAGGCTCGGAACTACTTACAACAGCATTCACAGCAGATGCAAATGTTACAAAATTAAAGACACCTCACTTTGAAAGACTTACAACAATCAGACTTAATTCCTTAACAACCAGAACCTTCTTTTTTTCCTTTTTAAATTCTATCCTGTTTGACAAGCTGCATATGGTTTTAAGTGACCCAAGGTAGCTTACCTTGCCTGTTTTAGCAGCAATCATACTGTTCTGCATTTTCATTGCTTCAATTACACAAATCTCTTGACCTTCCGAAACCTGGTAAAATTCAAGCAGTATAAAATGAGAATAGAGCATTTGAAATTTTCTAAGTGCAATGATTCTTCTGGAGAATAAAAGGATTATTTCATTAAATGCTATAAATGCTTTCATGGCACAAGTCAAGTCAGCCGGTTACAGTCACAACACAAATGACAACCACAAAACTGGCAGCAAAATAGGGAAGAAGGAATCACCTACTTAAAACTATCACCCCAGGCAAGCCTGAAAGGCTCCTCTCCCACCCCATCCATTCAGCTCCAACTTCTACAGTTCAGACTTCACATCCACCACAGTTCAACACAATGAAATCCAGAGCAAAATTTAATTTGTGCATTTTTGGCTGGGGAACTTTTGCTTTGCTTCCCTGGCACAGGGCCCACAGATACTAACACTGATTCAGAAGCCAAAAGTTTCTTGGCACATATCTGGGGGAGCTTGGGCTGGAAGCTCCAGCAGTACCCAATAGGCTAATGCTGAGGAGAATGTCACACCTCTGCTCATGGCAGCATCTGGATGGCAGCTGATGACTTCGGACTGACAGAAGGCAGGTGAGGAACCACCAGCTCTCATCCACAAGGGAGGCGTCACAGAGGCAAAACCATCATTTTCCCTTAAAAGGGAACATTGAAGTTTCCTCTTCTGCTTGTTTGCACCCTGCTAACAGGCATGTGCAAGCTCAAGGTCACCAGTAACCCACTGGGCTGCTCTGCTCGGCTTTCTGTGCCTCCCAGTCAGATCCCTCCCTCCAACATCTTGTAACACACTGCACAGAGGAAACAGCTACTCAGGGCTTTACAGTGGTTGAAGAGGCTGCCTGTACATGAGGGAAAAAACAGGGGATTCAGAATTTACCCCTCCTGTAACCCAGCAATCAGCTAATCATCCCATGAAGATGATGTATGCCAGAGACGGAAGGGTGCCAGGCCCTACATGCCAGGATTTAGGACTTGTGCAGGTACAGCCCTCTGGGATGCCTGGTTCCAAGTGCCCACTGCAAGTCTTTTTATTGGGCTCTTTCATAGATGTAAGCTGCTATTCCCTTATTATCCCAGCAAGTTTGGGATACTTTCTCTCTGATGTTCAAGTTTCAGTAAAGATGGTAATCTGAAACCTGCAGAGGTCTGGTTTATGCACTGTTATATGTGCCAGTGCCAACAAAATGTGTTTGTTTATACACATACAAATATACACATAGCTATATTTCTCTAATTCTAAGTAAAATGAATAATACATATCTCAGGACAAGTGTGTACCACTTTGGAGGAATATATTAACAGACAGATGTGAAGTCAGAGATCAAATGCACATTGCATACAGAACATTACAAAAATTTAAATAAAGCTTTTTTTCACTAACAATGACTGAAAAACACTGATGTCTGCCTAGAGGCTCTAAGCAAGACAGAAGAAAAGACATTAAAAGGTGCTTACACACCCTTTCTCCAACACACTTCAACTACACTACGGCAGGTTTTAGAAGGTAAATATGGAAAGTATTTGCTATGGGAACATGGTATATTAACTGGATACAGAGAATAACCAACACCCAACACTTCACCTGCAGAAATTCCATCCTGAGCTTCAGGTGAGCATTTAAGTCATTAGCAGTGTCAAATTTGGTGAATAGTATCAGACTTGCTCTTTGTCCCCAGTTATTTCCCATCTATTCCATTTCCCTGTCTTTTGTCTCCTTCCTTCCACACCTGCGGCTTTGCCCATAGCCTTGTCCCACCAGCTCACTCTTTCCTTTATTGCTTCTTCTCTCTTCCTCATCTCACCGCTTGGCTTTTCTTCCATCTGCTCTGAACTTTCTGAGGTTAAGAGGAAGCTATGAATTATCTGCTACTGACTTTAAAAGAACAAAAAAAAAAGGCAAGAATGTTTGTTGGAGGGCTTTTTTTAAATAATGCTATTATTAAAAAATGCATTTCAAAAGCAACTTTGCCATCCTCTGGCTAAACTCGACTATCAGAGAGCCAACAACATGGGCCTCTAAAGGTTGCTGAAGATTGAGATGCCAAGGAGGACAGGTTGGAATTCAGTGGCCTAATTTCAAGGGCACAAGAAACTTTTTTCTTGAGCCCTGGTGCAATTTAACTGTAACATGGTTTCATCAGGTAGATGGTGTGCAAATGAACCAGTTAGCAATTATCTAAACAAAGTTCTGGAAACACATCTACTGGAAAAATACAGAATTGTCTCTGTAGATCTTAAGTAGGGTGCTAAAATGCCAGGAAGTATTAGCAATTGTGGGATGGAAATACCCCTTAATCTAAATTTCTTCTCATTTTCTTCCCTTTCTCAAAAATAAAGTTTTGTGCTTTATATAATACCTGCTGGGTTGATGACAAGGGAATCAGTGTCTGGGAAGGAAATAACCCCCCTCAACCCACAAAATATATAGTCAAAGTATTCAGTTAATATCTAGAGTCTCACTAATTTGGAAGGGAGAAGGCACTCAGCAGGTAGCACGTGTGAAAATGCTGTGTCAGTACTTCTGATGATGCGCAATTTGTTGAAAATTACCTTGGCATAAGTCTCACTTAAGCACAGAAGTTTAATTACTGTTCTTATGTTAAACCTCTACAGCTCTGCTCATTGTGTTGCAAAGCGACAAATCCTAAAATTAGGCACTTGTATCTCTTTTTTCTCTTTTTCAGCCTTTTAAGCATTGTATGCTTGCTTTCATTCCATAATTCCACATATCCTTTTACCTGTTATTTAGCCGGCAAATGAAAACTGCAGCGATGTGTACAAGTTCTTGCTAACTTATTTAAGGATTTATCTGGACCATTTTTAGTGCTGCATTTTCACTGTATAATTTACTTCTTTCAGTAGATGGTAAACCAATGTATACTACCATCTTTACATTTCAGTTTAGAGAGGTCTCGGTGATGACCCAAATCTGTCAAAAAAGGCAACTAAAATCAAACAAAAAATCTGATTGATTGGAACCAAGTAAAATAAAAGGGCTCTTTTTCTTAAAAGAAATAAATCTCAGATATCTTTTCCACGCAGTTATGATACAGACAAACCAACATTTACACTGCTTGGTATATCAAAATAAATGAGTGATTAACTGTTAGACCTGCAGTCTGCATTTTATCACCGTCTACTGCACAGTTCGAAGTAGGTGTTCAGTTTGTTCTCCATAGAGTGATAAGGGGAAAAAAAAAAAGGAAAAAAAAGGAAAAAAAAGGAAAAAAAAAGGAAAAA
>NW_020884872.1:39081397-39343873 GCF_003945725.1 Corapipo altera
CCGGTCATTTCCCAACCAAGCAACTCACGCCACAGGGTGGAAGCAGAATCTGAGAAGGAGCAACCCCAATCCATTCTCACTGCACCTACATGAGGACCATAAAGACTAACTGCACCTACAGATAGGGCTCTTTAAAGTTCTAGAAACACAAAAAGACAGCGCACACCCGAGGGCATTGCTACCACGGGATCTTTGTGAATACGGTACACTTTCTGCAGACTTTTGTGCATCATCGGATAAAGACTTAATGATTGTGACAGGACGTCTCCCATGTTAGGCTTACAAAATGGTCACAAGCCCCACAAGTCTTTCTGATAAACCCAATGGGCACTGATGTATTTCCCCGCTCTCTGTCTAATTGGTGTAAAGTTTGCAGATCTGAATCACCGATCTTTTATCCAGCTTGCTGCGTCCTCTCCTTTGACATGAGGTCAGGGTTCACATTCGCATCCGATTATCGAAGTGGCACTCATTAACCGGCAGCCTGCCTCGCACCAAAATGAGTTCGCTGGAAGGGGAACTCGGCCCATTTACTCAGCAGATTTCAGCATTTTAAGGAGGCCTGAATGTCACACAGCATTGCTACGTTTTGAGGAGTTTCAGACATCTCCAGCTGATGATTAATTGTGAGTGATGGGAAATAAAATCCAGTAAAGCCAGCTGCTTGCCATGGTCGGCAAAATTACTATAATGGATATAGGCTGCCAATTTTCCAGTTTTACTGGCAAGTCTTCCAAGTGTAATTAAGGGAAGTTATAAATGATATGGAAATCTATCAAGTCCCATTTATTTTCAGAGGACTCTTTCCCCTGAGACTTTTATCTTCAAGCTTATAGTTTGCTTTGTTGTGCTAATGATTTAAACCACTTCTTATTTCTGATTAAAGCCCCCAATATCCTTCACAAGAAGTTAGATCCACTTTATTCAGAAGGATTTAAAGAAACAGAAGCCTTTTTAAAGTTGTGTTTGTAAGCCATGCTGAGCTCCCACTTTCTCTGTGTAGGCATAACAGAGCATCCTCCATCTTAGGCACCTCACTACCATCTAGATTTCTGCTTCTGGCAGATTCTGAAGATTGGGAAAGATTTGGTGGGGGAGGAAGGTGGGAAAAGGGGGAATTAAAAAAAAAAATTAAAACATCCACCATTAACAAAGCCCCAACTTGCATCCAAATCCTAAATCCTCCAAAACAAAGATCGTAGGTGCTGCCTTAGATGCTAGGCATTTAGCACAGAGTAGTGTTTCTCACTAATGTTGTTTGATTTGGAATAAAAGCATGAAAATGATGTGCAAAGGCCTAAAATTGGAGATGTAAAGGATGACTGCACAGTATTCCATTTCTCAATTTCATCCTTCAGAGCCACAAAATGGGGGTGATACAGTTACTGGATGAGATTTACAGTAACAGCTGTGGTCTTCCCACACAAGGGAGGACCTTCTAATGGGCTAAGGTCTGTTTTGAACAGACGGGGAGTAGCAAAACAAGGTTCCCTATTAAGGGTGTGCAGTAATATTCCTGATAAAGAAAATGAGTAGTCATAGTCAGATTGCTTTAAAAGACCTAAATCTCCTTTTGTTGTAAAAAAATAAAAATAAAAATTAAAAAAAAAAAATAGTGCTATTTTAGAAAATGCTAACTCCTAAAAAAATGAAAGACACGTAATGTAAGAGTTTGGTTTTTTCTTAATCTCCTCCCTACAAACGGTAAAGAATGCATAGGAACCAGTGCCAGGGGCATATGGCTTTCTCCTGTGCTGAACATTCATACAAAAGACAGGTTCATCAGTCATTGGAGTATCTGGATAAAAAAATTAGCTCCTGATGGATGGTATTTAGAGCTTACCTGCTGCTAGTACATTACCAGAGAAGCACAGGTTTTGAAACCCACATGACATTAGAAACTGCAGACCATGAAGTACCCCACGTGCAGGCGCGCTCATAATGTACGCCAGGTTATACAAAATAAGAAATAAGCTATTTAAACCCTCTGCCTAAAATTGGGCCCGCTGCAAGGAACCCTGGGTCAGCCCTACACAGGCCAATTAATGCACAGCATCTGCTGTATAAAGCCGTGCATGAAGCACTTCCGAATGATTTCAGCAATTAAAAGAGAACTGTTTCCTGCCTGTTCTGACAGCAACTGTTTCAATGCAAGAGTGAGCACCAAATCATTGTGTGCAGCTGAAAAAATTAAGTCTTTTTTTTTTTTTTTTTTATCTTGTGAAAAGGATGTGGGAGGGATGAAGATTTCTTACGGAATCGGATCGTTCTTTTGTTGTCCAACATTCTGTGTTTTTCTGCCAAATTAGACAGAAGGCTCCAAGGGTTTACGGGGCCCTCTACAGTATCACCTTCTGGTGCACTGTGGCTCCCTAAAAAGACGGATCAATATCAACCCTGCTGATTTGCCTACAAAAGTGAAAATCCTTCAATTACATTTTTAAGACCATTATATTTAGAACACAGGTGTTCGGATGCATAACAGTTTTAAGGCTCTTGGAGCTGCAGTGGAAAAAAACAATGACAGCCCTAAGCAAATATGATCTTAGATGTGGTTAAAAGTGATATCCTCCTTCCTCAACCTTGGGAAGACACCAGCAAACATCACTCACAATTTCCACTATGCTACAACTGTGTCCCTGTTGAGCCTTGTAAGTAAGAAGGGACAATGCCCTATGAAAGAGAGTTATCCTCTCTTGTAGCCTTCTGCAAAATAATTACAGACATGCATTTTGTTTATGCTTGTGCAAAACCACTGAACAGTGAACTAAGTATGCATTCACTATCTACAAAGATACTGGGATTTTTGTTTGTTTATTTATTGTTTAAACTTAGTCCATGCCGGTATCATTCCCCTCCCAGATTCTTTTCTCTCTGACTTGTTGGCAATCTGGCAGCCAGCATCCAACAAAAAAACAAATCAAGAGGAATTGGATGAGCAACAATTGAAATTCCTTGGCATTGTCCATTACCATGTAAAATAATTAGTGCAAGTTTCCTCTTCTTTCCAAATTAACTTTGAAACCAGAGCTACAGAGCTGCAAGTATAATTAGCGGCAATTAACAGTACTTGACAAATCATTATTAAACTTTTTTTGCCACACTCCTTTAACGAATGAATCCAAACATAGCACATCCCAAATTTTCTGACCTCTGACTAAAGGTCACTGATGTCCCCCTGACAGCAATCAGCACTGTTCATTGCACTCCCACTTATCCAAAACACACTTCCCCAACTGCTTCTGAGATCCCAGCGTGCTGGGCAAGTGATATGCAGGCAGAGCACTTCTGGAGGACATTCTTGTGCTAACACAGCCCAGTCTTTATCAGCCAACCTTTTTAGCAACAGCTAAAAAGTTGTTTATTATTTGCAAATGCAAATTACACCAAAATAATAATAATAAAAAATCTATTAATTAATTTCAAAGGATTGGTAACATTTTTCCCCAAGGAGGAAATTAATAATATTGACTATTTCTACCTCATCATCAGATTAGGATTTCTTTCTTAATTATACCCTACTCCTTTTTACTGTTGTCGTTTCTCTATTATGAATTCCAACCAGAAGAAAAAGAGAAGTTTTTTTTTAAGATTTTGAGGTCTGAATGGCAAATACAATTTAAAACAACACACAAATGCTGACAGCAACAGGTAAGTTTGTAACTCCATCTTTTCTTTCATGAGAATGAAGGATGTAGTGAGAAAAAGAATTTAGAAAGCTATTTTGTTTTGGTTTTAGTAGTGAGCATTTCAGCGATAAAGGTCAAGCAAAACATCTTTTCCCACAGCAAAAACTTACCAAGGCTTGTGAAATGGAAAATCATGGAAAAAGATTCTTTTAAACTGTTCTTCAAAGAATAACAAGAAAAGTTGAAATACAATGCATGCAACTGAACTGAAAGAGGAATGCAGTTTAAAACATCTTAATTAGTTTTAAAAGGTGGGAACGCACTAATGTGTTTTATAAGTTAAACAATGAAAAAATCAGCCTTCAAGTTAACCAATTTTGAAACTACTGAGATAACCAGCATGTACATTTAACAGCTGACAGTAGAAAAAATTCATCCCATGCAGTATTAATATTAATGGCCAAACTACCATCAATTTGAAATCAAAAGAAATTTTGGTATGAGAAAAGTACATTTAAAGAATGGTTGAAACAGTGGTAACTTCCAAAACCTGGAGTAATCTTGAATTACTGGAAAGGGAGGAAATTTAGAAACAAAGGTCAAAATACTTAATTGTCCTCTTCTTTTGGCTGTAATCCTACAAAGATTCAGTGATGCTGTGGTGTTTACCCAGAGGTGCTTTCCATATTTATGGATGGGGTAATCATTAAAGCAATTTAGGTGGCCAGGTATTAGCTTATTGACCAATGTTTGGATTAGTAATGCCACCTGTCCTGCTCAATGTAACTAAAAAAGAAAAATGACCAACAGAAACACGGAAAAAGAAAAACACCTTCACATTTCTGACAGACAGAAAACTGAAAAAAGCAAAACCCATATTCACAGATGAAAACATAGCAAAGGTCACAAGGCAATCAGGACAGCTAAGATCTTTCTTTGTTGCTGTGGACAGTTAAGACTACCAAAGTCAATACTGGGAACACTTTAGGTGGCTTGTTTTAGGTATGACAACATTGTTTTACCTGTGCAACCATTAGGATCTTGAGTTTTCCCCACTCCTGCAGTTTCAGTGCACAGAATCCTACGTGCACAAAACCAAGCCAAGCACCTCAAGATGAAGAAGAAATATTTGCAGATGCCTGCCTGTTTCCTGCCCTCTAAGTAAAGCAGGGCATTTGTGCAGCTTAGTAGGTGCTGTCTTTGTGGTAGCTGCAGTGAGATTAAAACTACGTGCAGTGCCATCTCCACACTCTGGCATAAAAATCCTGCTGTGTGCTAGCAGGGCTAGCTTGTGCTGCCACCAGGGTCAGCAGAAACAGAGCAAGTTCCTTGCCTGGACTCTTGAAGCCCAGTGGTTTCTCTAGCCCGTGGCATGATGGGGAACCAAACGTAATTCCCCCAAAACCAAATTTCATCCTAATGCACGTATACCATTAACAATCTACTTACAAAATAAATATGCAAATACCCTCACCCCCCAATAAAAAGTATTTCCTATATTAATGTCACTGCGTTATCATGAGGAATGTAGTCTGAATTTAAGACTTCTTTCCCTAAATAATATTAACCTTCTTTCCAGTCAGCCAGATTTCAAATTGTTTCATTGTTTATGTTGCTTTCTGCTTCTGAATGCCTTCATTGTGCTTCTAGGAATAACTGAGTGACAACTAATTATAGTCTTCTGATCACATGAAGGAAAATAAAGAAAGTAGAAAGTAACTAAAAAACCTAAAGAAATTGGCAGCATCACAAGTTCTGCTTCTCTCTAAATGACAAACAGCACTTCCCCACTGTGTTACTAAAATCTATAGATCATCTTACAGACAAAAGAAAATAAATTCCTTGAATATGCAATATCTTTTGGCAAAAAATGAACTGAAAACTGCTTATCAGACCAGCTGGATAGAGGATGCTCATGCAATCTTCTATCGGGCTTCAACAGACCAAAGTATTTTTCAGCAACAACAGCCAAAAGAGAACACCATGCTCCAAGGAAAACAATGACACGTCGAGTGGGGAAAACTAACACAGAGATCAGCACTGCCTTCTCCTTTGGCTATGGACACACAGAGAGGGACTAACACCACATGCTTTACCTGACCAGGCACAATGCCCTACAGCTGAACCACAGGTTATAAACAGTTTGCAAGTGCAGCCATTCAGACAAGGATGAGGTGACCCTCTCTAGTCAGTTTTTCACAATTTCTAAATTACACATGAAGGAAGGGTATGGCAGCCCAGCTCCCTCTGCTACTCATCACTCTGAGACCATGTCTCTGTGAGGACAGGGACCGTGCTGCACTAATGCTATAGAACACAGGTTAGGAGAAGATAACCTCAGAGTAGCTAACAACCAGACAGCTTTATTGCTAGCAGCAGCAACACCTGAGGAGAAAGATGGACAACTTGCATTCTCCCACTTTTTAGCTGTGTTGTTTTCACACACTATGCAAATTTGAGCCGCCAAACCCAACTGCAAGCAGAGAATAGGAGCTACTTAAATTCCCACTTCTCCAGCACACTAAAGAAATTAGACTTTTCCCAAGTAGTGCAACAAAAAGAGCTGTATTTATCACGGAGCTACAGTTCCCTGCCCATCATGCCTTCAACAGCTGTAGTGAGTGAGCTGGTTTCTGATGGACAGCCCAGACGCAGTAATCTGAATCCCACCATCCCACTGCTTATTCAGTGCCGATAGCTGATGTTACCCTCATCTCACTGGCTGGCTCGCTTTTTTTTAACGTTTTGACACTAGTCTTGAAAAGGAAGGATTTAAGTTAAACCCTTTTCAATAACGCAAATGTGTTTTTTGCAATTAAAGCCACACAATTAGCAATGACAAGCTCAGGTCAGCAGAACACAGACTATGCTGTTCAAATGCTCTGCCACTCAGTGCCTCCAGCAAAAAGATGCAGGAAAGGAGAAGAGAAAAAAAAAATCTCACACATATTATTTAACAACTTGTGCTCTGATGCACACCACCACTTGTGGATTTGTGGAGGGAGGTTCATTTATTTATTTACTTAAAATCCCTTAGGCTCTGGCCTCCTTCTCCACTGGTTGTATTCCTTTCAGACAACGAGAATTACTCCTCATGGCAAGGAGCCTGGTAACATTTAGAATTAACATCTCAAAAATAAATATTAAACAAATTTTAAAAGTCTTAAAATCCTTGACTTAAAAATGTTTCCCTTCATTCTTCACAAAAAAAAAGTGTTTGCTTAAGATCTTCCTCACTCAGTCACTTGTATTGCCTAGACAAAGAAAGCAGATTCCTCTGTCCATGTGATGACATACTGATTAATTTCAATTGAATACTGTTCTTTTTATTTAAAGTATGTAAACAGTGTGTGTGTGCATGTATAAATCACAAAAACAGAAAACTAAGTGTAGAAGCTAAAAGAATTTCTAATTTCTAATCAGCTGTACTCAGTTCTGTTTCCTCTGAAATGTCTTTGGTTCATTAATACTAACATTGGCACCTGCAGATCTTTAATATTAACATGATGACTCCCTTCTCCCTGTAGACAGACAGAAGCAACCATATATTTTAAATCCAAAAGTGGTATCATAGCAAAATGTAAGCAAACAAATCATTTTACCAGCACGATCGACAACTGTCACTTAGTAGATGCAATGTTGATTTTGGACTTCAGATCTTGATCCCATTTCTGCACAATCTCTCAAGAAAATCTGTAGTGCCACATACATGTTTATGGCATCATTTAACTGACAACAGTACTTTAAAATTAGTATGCAAAATCTGATTCAAATATTCCTATGTCTGCAATCACTTCCTTACTTTCAATGGTTATGAGAGATAAGGGCCCTGACCTTAGAAATAACATATGCTACAATGTGGTAGAATTTCACATAAAGCTGAGTTCAAGGCAGTATTTAAAAGTAACTTTAAAACACTATATTTACATTTGTTTCCAGCTCAGTGTAAGGTAAGAATCACTGGAAATCCCCAGGACAACAACAGCATGTTCCCTTGCCCTTCTGCATGGCAAGTTTATTCCTTCTGCAGAACAAGATGAGACTGGGAATTCCCAGCATAGGATTCCCAATTCGGTATATTCATGTGTCTTTGAAATTCTTAAAAAAGAAAAAGGGGAGGGAAATTATATATCATTCCTGTGTCCCTTTTTTTTTAGTAATATTTTCATTACTTCAGGGCAGAAAATCGACAGTCTACTCCTGCTAGCACTAACTAACTATATACGTATGTATAAATATATATATACACACACTTATGTATATTTACGTGCACATATACATACACACAATTTCCTTCCTCATCCCCAAGGCATTTGGGTACAAATACAAGCTATTTCTTGAGTTTCAGCTGTGTACTTGTAACAGGCTGAAAATTTTCCTCTTAAAGCCAGTTTAGTCTTTATAATTCAAATGAAAAACAGCACACATCCTTCAGCACACTTTATTCTACAAGTGATGTTAAAAAAAAAAAAAAGAAGTCAAACCCTGTGACCTGGAGTTTCAGTTCCACCAAGGAGAAATTTCTGTGGAATATGTAATGAAAATGCAGATATATAGATCACATTTCTTACCGTGTCCTCGGGCTTGACAGAAACTGCCACCACTGTTCCAGGCATAGGAGACCTCAAAATGCTGGAGGTGTCCTCTTCTGCTTTCTCTGGCATGTACTTGCTCAGCTCCGCAGCAACCTTCGTCAGTATTTGTAATTTGTACTAAAGAATAGAAAGAGGAATGTTTTAGAAAACTGCACCTTGGTGAATTCCAGTCAATAATCTGCACTATTTTATGTCATGTTTTTATATAATGCATCTGTTATCTGTTCTTCACAGGGGTGTCTAAAAAACACTGTTTGAAATCTTTATTCAGTTTCATTTTCAGAATGTAGAAAGAAAAATATGCAACCCAAATCTGCGGCAACGTGCACATAACAGGAAAGAATCAAGTACAGTAAAGAGATGTCATATTCATTTTAAAATTAGGGGTAGAGAGGGAAGATGTAAATCTAAAACTAGAAGTGCCCTTATGCTTGCTGCATATCATCTTTGGTGAATAAGGAATATTGAGGGATTTGTTTCCACTGCAGTACTGAATTGCAAATTGACCTTTTGGGAAAGTCTGCCAGACTTTAAACAACATGACTGATCTTAAACATTATGTTTACTTTTTAAAGATTTCTTTTGACCACGTATTTAGTGTTTGAAGTTAATAACTCGCTCAGATTTTACAATTAAAACATATTAATTTCAATTCTGTTCTTTCAGATGATGAAACAGTGTTGTATTGAATATACTTCATCTGTAATAAAAACTGTTTAGCAGCTGTTACCTACCTTGAGAAAAAATGCTTTCTCTAATTTTTTTTTACAGTAATTAGAAACGGAAGAGAATATGATGACCCTGAAGTGTCTAAGAGTATCTCTTTAAACAAAGCTTTCTGAAAACATATAAATGTTGCCTAAACTGAATTCAGCTCCAGGCTTTTAGTTTTTAAAAACTGTCAACTATTTTAATCACTGAGACAGTTGCTTGCCCTCAGACAGACAGTCTTCACGTTTGTCCCATGGCACCTGAAAGGGATTGCAAAGAGCCAGTAGATGGCAGCAGGTCTCTGCGTGACACTCCTGCCTCGCCAAGGCCAACCCAGAGAAGACCAGCACCGCACTTCATCAATAATTTAAACAAAGGTTTTAATAATAAGCATCGGATGAACTGCATTTACAATTCAAATGTGTATTTTGCCGATGTAAAGTTCAACACCTTGCTTGGAACAGTATGTTTTCCTCCAAAACAATTAGCTATTGTTTTATTAACAATAACATGTCTTTACTTTTCATTTTTACATGGACAGAAAAAATCCGATATCCTTATGGTGAAGGTAAAGGGGAACTCTACCTTCTGCTTCTGTAGAGAGCAGAACAAGGTATTTAGAAATACATGCAAAAGGTGATTAACTCTGCAATGACATCTTTAAAAAGCAGCTTTCAAAGGCAAATTAAAAAAACGTAATGGAGGATTATGGCATGTGGTCACACAACATTATGTGCGATGAACAGTGCAACCATTCACTTAGAAATACTTACTTTTAATCAGAAATATAAGCAAATGGTTAAACGAACCAATTCCCCCCAACTTACCAAAGTAAGTAATAAAATGCCACAACAATATTCCCTGAAGCAGTAAGGGGAACCCAAAGATTTGAGGACCCATTCCCAACCACGTGCCTCGGTTACAATTGATGTGGCTCAGGGAAATCAGCACCATTTTGTATGCAAAAAGCAGTTTTAACTCCAAACCTCCCGCAGGCATCATCGTGACAATTAAGACTGTGGCGCTCACATTCTCCAACCCAAAATACAGCTCTCCCAGCTCAAGCAACCGCGTTCAATGTGATGTGCTCACTGCAGCCTGTTTCTTTGGAAGAGAAGTGCGCGTCGGCGTGCACATACACACACTTTCATGTAGAGGCTGCAGGGAGAGGGGAGGCGATGCCTATAGGAGAATTGGTGACATAAGTTGCAAATAGAATTGCAGCAGTGTGACAAGTCAAATAATAACATCTTATGCATGTTTCTTTACTCTTGAGTGTCTGTTTTGCAATCAAGACATACAAGTGTCTGCCAGTTTCTGAAGGATATGATCCTTAAGTGAAATTACTGTGCAAATAAAAGCTTTTTACTCCTATTAAAATTCATCTGAGTCATAAGTGGCAAGGAAAAAAAGCTTGCAGAGTGTATTCTGCTGTCAATCTAATAAACATTCTGTTCAGAGGGACTATTTATCAAAGATAAATTGTACTTAAAAGTCCTTCATTAAATCTATGGGGGGGAATATAATTACACCAAATTGCACAGTTTCAGTATCCACGGTTAGTGTCTTCTTTGTACTCAGTTTGAAAATAAATAAAAAAAAAATTTAAAAAAGGAGAGGAAAAAAAAGAAAAAAGGAAGAACACAGAAATAAGATTTGTGGACTGTATTGCCTCTTGCAAGAGACTATTTTGATATGATTTCAAAGGACTAGGTGTATATGCCATTTAGTTTTTGGAGCCACATACAACACTTCCAAACTGCCCAATTTCAAATTTAAACTTGAAGAGAAAGCCAGACCTTCATCTAGGTTACAGTATTTCACAGGGGCTGAAATACAGAATTCCCTATGCACCCCACCACATACAGCAGTGGGGGAAAAACCACATTCCTCGGCATGCTGCACTTTAAAGCTCAGTTCTCCACACCAAGCTAAAATATCCCTACCAAACATTGTTTTTACTATCTTTATAATTTTCATATCTTTTAGATTCCTTTCTCGGCAGGGTTCCTGCTTTACTTGGAGTGAGATGTAAGAGTCAGTACTCTCAAAGCTTTAAAACGCAGGTCTTTGTTATTGATGAGCTGTTCCTTTTCCTTTTGTATTTGTTTATTGTTCTTTAGTCTGTTTGGGGGATAAGCAAGTTACTGTAATCAAAAAGCAAAAAATAACAACAGTAAACTTCTGGGGAAAGGCCTTTTTTGGCACGGTTGGTTTACAAATGACCTTTCAGAAAATAAAAAGACAAAGCCGAAAAGAAAGGTTCCTTCTTTAAGATTACCTTTGATGTATTTCGGCTCTTGGCTGGCCCACACTAAATACCTGCATAAGCATCCCTCTGTGACTGCTGTTACTTATCCCTGGGGATGAGTTGTGGAGTTGGGTGCAGGGTGCTGTTCACCTAACCAGGGTACAGCCTGAAGCTCGGGGAGAGCCACCGGACTCTCTGGAAGATCACGCCAAACAACGCCTGCCAGTGCTGCCACAACAAAGACGATTAAGAATATATCACATTTTTTCATTACATGACGAACACGCTGCTACGCTTTTGATTTAGTGAGGACAATGCCGAACATAGGAAGCAGAAGTTTTGATATGCTACTAACGAGTGCGGATGAGGTTCAGATTTTTTTCCTTTATCCTCAGGAGGAGGAGGAGATGGGAGAAAGAAGGGGCGTAAATTGGGGAAGGCTGTGAAGTTTGGGTTATAAATAGCGACCAGGAGGTTTTCACTGGCCTACACCAGAAGAAACATTTGTTGGAGTCATAAACAAATTGCAGGTGGACTCTGAGAGCAAGGAAATCTGCTAGCCATCAGATCTGCCCTGATGAGTAGTTGTCACCAGCCACTGCTCCACTCCACAGGGTTTCAAAGCCTAATTCTGCCAGCCAAAGTTAAGTCAATAAAGCAGTACCAAAAGGAGCCATACAGCTTTTGATGACATAGAAACCAGGTGTTTCTTTTCCACCAGACTGTTGGGAGTCCACAGTCAGGTGACAAAAATTATAGTAGGGAAAACTGATGTTATTTAATAGTTTTCTAAGGGTAACAGTATCCTGTCCTATCTTTCCCACTAAATGAATTGGATGTTTGTGTAATGCAAAACTACCTCTTACAACCCAATGTCCAGGACAACAATAAGAACATAAAAGGTGCAAAAACAGCAATGTAAGGGGAGGGAGGGGAAGTGTATAGCAGGGGTTGGGGGGGGCGGGTGGGAGAAAAATAAGCAAATAGGGTGAAAAATTATACCTTGGGTTTTGTGGAGGTTTTTTGTTGATACAGACCGTACTGATCCTCCAAGTCACTAGATAAGTAGAATAGCTGCTACAAAAAAGGTCACTAGAGCATATCTGGCCCCATCTGTGCTTAAAAACAAGTTCTGTAGTTTGGTTCCCTTACCGCGCCTGCAACTAAACATTGCAAATCTTCACTAAAATGCTCAAAATTGCACTCTGGTACATCTCACACTAGTTTATTGAATATGATCTTCCTTGTACCCTTGAAATTCATGTCCCAGAACCTGTAAATGTTCAAATTCCATTGGAGATTTTATAGAGCAATCACTACCCATATGTTACTTATGACAGTGTTTGGACTGCTGACCAGATGTGGATTTTCAGTATACTTTACCTAAATGTTCAAGCATGTTTTTCAAATGTCTGTCATTCTTGTGGTCAGAAGGGTGAAAATCTTAGGTAGCTCAGATTTCAGTACAGAAATTGTCTGCTCTGTGTCTTCATTATTTTCACTAGCCTCACAGTCTCATTTTTGGAACCAGTGAAATGTAGTAACACAGTGGTCACATAATTTTCCTTTAACATTCCACATCCTGCCTCAAGTTACTTAACTGTTGTCACCTGCACTTGGACGTCATCGACTCACAAGGAGTAGGTTATTCAGTATTCAGTCCAAGCAACGTTCCAGCTCCAAACACAATGAGCACGCTGCCTTTTTTATTATCATTATACACTTAACCATCATGACCGTACCCTCGCTTAGATTTCCACCACAGCACCTAAACAGGAAAACGATGTATTTATTCCATATAACTCGAAGATGTTAGGCACTACTTTCTTTCAGAGTCAAGGATTCCTTACTCAACAGGGAGGTAAATGACATTTTGCAACTCACGGAGGCTTTTTTCCCCGAAGACTGAGTTCTAGAGCTGATTTACTTCCACAGGGTGGTGGGGAGGACTAACATTAACATCTGCGCAAAATAACGGCACTTTTAGTCTGATGGCGGAGCAAACACTCAACACGCTACGAAGACAGCTGTTAAATAATAATAATAAAAATACCAAAACAGCCACAAAAATCATGAGCCTTTAGTAGCAGTGAAAGGGAAAGAAAAACGAGAGGAGCCTCACCACCACGTAGTACACACTCCAGCAGCAGAAACTTAATTAGACTTGTAATTCAGCCACATTTCCCACTTTCCATTCCTTGTGTGATACATAATTAGCACTCTAGAGAAACCTACCAAGGGTTAAAGTCACGCAAAAATAGCTTCCCTCCGCTTCAGACTGCGGCTGAACAGGCAGAATCGAAAGGGGACAGACGGCAAGCCTGGCGATATCCTCCCTCGGAGCGCGCCGGCGGCCGGGCAGGGCGCGGGGAGCCGGGAGCGGGCGCGGAGCGGGCGCGGAGCGGGAGCGGCCGCAGCTGCCGCCGCCGAGCATCCCGTTAGCATAATGCTTTGACAACTCCATCAGCGCAGTCTCAAGGTAGCTGTCAATCAGGATGCATCATTTAATACAACAGCACACTAAGGATTTTCTCCTACAACCCACATGACAGCGTATCTACAGCTCTATTTATATCAGCGCCCGGTTGTGTTTACAATGCTGTTGTAATTAGAAAAGATGCAACAGGCAGCAATATTATTCAGATTCCCATTTTGCCACGCTGCCGTGTAAAGTGCGATCTTGCTTCACAGAGTCATGCTAAATGACAAAAGCGCTATTTTCTTCAGTCTCTGTGCTCAGACAGCACTTCATTTGCAGCTATCTATAATTAGATTAATGGTGTAGTGCTGTACAAAGCAGGCCCACTTCACATCAGATAGCATATGAATTAGGACAAACACTTATTTCAATTCCAGGCAGAGAAAGCAGTGACTGGGGTATTTAGCATACCCTTTATGGTGGAATGAGATGTTAATTGTGTACCATTACCTCTAAACTGCTTGCTTGTTGTATAAATCACTGTGCTAATTGATGCAGAGATAGAAACGTAGCCACAGGCAAGAAAGCAACGGAATGAGAGCTGAAGACGGTGGATAAAGGATTATCGAGTAAAACCATATGGAGATGAGATTCCTTTGAAACCTGCCCACAAGCAGTACTACTATGAACTACAGGGGAAAAAGTGCTGCACTGATGCTTAAGGGAAAAAAAAAATATATAGTTTACATCATCATTTCAGAACAGAATCTTAGCAGGGAATCCAAGCCAAGATAGAAAACTGAAGAATAAATATGTGTAATGAACCTCAACACATGCTTCCAAAAGACAAGTAGCAGGCTGAGCATGCCCTGGGAACAGTCACCACATTGCCTGGATTTTGGGGGCCTGAGTTAAAAAGTAACACTTGCAAACTATCCAAAGCAGATGTGTAGATGTTCCCCTGACAAAACCGAGGACTAAAAATGCAGGCATTGCAAAGGGGGGGGCGGGAGGGGGGAAGACGAATAAAACCCAGCCAAACAAAAAAACAACCAAGACATTCAAGTGGCTACTGATAAGTTAAATGTACTAATAAGGAGGAAGAAAGGAGGCAGCTTTACACACCTGTAGTAACAATCACTCACATGCCCGTGCATATACAGGGACAAGAAAACTCCTCCACGCACTGCACAAACAAGCGGAGAATCTCTCAGAAGTAACAAGTAGCGGTGTCAGCACCAGGACCATCAAAGCCTGCTTTCTCTCAGATGGGGTTTGTAGCTGGTTGTCATCTAAAACACCACTGCACCCTCGGGGGTGTTCGCAATTGCGCTCCTCAATGTGAACTATCTCACCTTAAAAAAACCTAGTTTAACCAAACCCTCTGACCACACTCCCGACCACACTCCCTAACCACACAGAGTTGCAGCTTCCTCCTCCAACTCCAATTTTACTCAAGAAACCGTTTGGACCATAATGCTTTTAGGATCCTTCCTCCTCTGATATGCTTGGCTGAAATCGATTAACTGAGTCAACGTTACTGCAAAGACAGGGAACAAACACACACAAGGAGCCTCCAGCATGCCTACCCCAGGCTTGGTTTCCTAAAAATAGCATTAAAAAAGGAAGATGAAACACAATGCCATCTCAAACACTACATTCAAGGACAAGCCAACTGGGTGATGTGCTCTTCTTTGAGCCATGCTTCTTCCCCTACAGATACTGCAAATATGTTTGGCATAATTTTTATTCTGCAGAAGAGTGACTCTAGTATATCTGCAGGAATCAGAGCCACTGCACTTCAAAACTAAATCCCCCCTCTCCCTCTGCCCCCAAATTGTTGTATAAACTTTTTTTCTTAAGTGTCTTTTTTGGAAAACTTGTTTGCACACAGCTAAGACTTAACTTCATACTTTGATCACTAAAAAAATGCCAAGACAAAATGCTAGCAACTCAAATACTACACAGTGTCCTGTTCTAAAAAAATATATCTGTTTCTCTTGCAACGCGATACTTAAGAGCAAGTGCTTTCAGTCACAAACTCTTAAGAGAGTTTCCAAGAAACACAAGGTACCTTCCCCTTGAGTGTTCAAGCCCCACTAATCCAGTGTTTGATACTGCCTTAGCTTAAAAGAGCAAAGAGAATGTATTATATCTGCTAGACACCTCACTGTCCTGTGGTTCATTAAGAAGAGTGAGATGCTAGCTTTTCAAACTTTGCTTTTAATTTGCTTTTAGAACTTTTTTTTCCTACTCAGGGCAGCTAATTATTACTGGGACAGAACTGATTCAAGTGTTGCAGCAGTGTTTATTGATCTCAGCTCCCAAAGATATATACATAAGAAATATATATGTAGATGTGTATCCACATATAAGAGGGGGAGAGCTTAGGGGTGGACAGTTACCCACTACGAACAAGCAGTACTAATGTACAAATTACTGCTTGCTGCAAAAATCAAGTGAATAGCAGAAGAGAATCACATATTGGTTGATGAAGTGCTTCAGTTATTCTGAGAGGAACCTTTAGATTATTTCCACCACAATACACATAAGTAAACTGAATGATGTTAAAGATGTCTTGAAATGACAGTAGAATTCAACAGTTTAGATTTTGATCACCAGACATACTAGCCTGTGGATTATCCTCCTTTATCACTGAAGCTTATAACTTCCAGGAAACACTAGCTATACCTGCACAAGCAAAGGGACCTAAGAAATAGAAACAAATGGCAGTAGGAAAAAAATCCCCTGTGTTGACTACTTTGAAGTAACACCTCCCAAGTGTGGCCTAGTCGACATAAATGGGAATGCATTGAGGAAAAGAGCTGTGAAGCTGTGTAACAGTCCTGTTCCCAATCATTAATCACCTTTTTTAGACCATTCAAACTTGCTCATTAGAGCCTGCAGCAAAATGCCAACACTCCCATCACTTGCATGTCAGCAGTACTGGTGTTAACAGGAGAAAATATATGGTGTCTATGATTGTGCCCCAGTTCTACAGCATTTGCTACCTTTAATTGAAAGAAGCAGTTAAACACAAGGTAAATCACTCAGTTAGCTAAGCTGTTTAATAACACGTAATTGATAATGTCAATATATTACAGTAACATAATGCATCACTTTCATCACTCTTATGCTTCAAATACGGTCAACTTATACTACAAACATTTACTTTAAATCTGCTATTTAATGACAAAACCGAGCAGAACTGCCTTAAGTACATGTGGAACATAGGTAAAACACACACCACTGCCTCAACTCATCTGCAGGTTGGTTAGAAACACTCGCAACTTTGTGAAAATGGTTTAGTTACATCACTAGCAACTTGCTTTTTGTCTCAAAACACCAGAAGCTCCTATTGTAATAATTTGTATTTCTTTGATAAAACCTGTTGAAAAAGCACATGAAAATATCTCCACAAGAAAAAGCAACTATTTGTTTTCTGAAATGTGCCCCAATCCTGCAAGCTTTTTGCCTAACTTTTCACATGTAACCCGGCTTACTGTAGCCATCAGGACTGCTTGTTAGTATAAGGCAAATCACACACCTAAGTGTTTACAAAATCATACCCCTTAAATATGGAATATTATCTAGAATAGGAAAAAATATATCTTATCAGCTATGTACTGACAGTCTGTTTAAACATGATTAACCCCATTATACAATTCTGAGGTTTTTACCATTTCTTAATTAAAAAAAAAAAGTATTTCTACAAGTATTTAAAACGGGCAAGAACATTTTACCTGTTTGCTTTATATAACAATAAAAATGTAACCACTGACAAGAACCATGCAATTTGTTGTTCATTGTGTAGCAGAGAACAAGCAGATGGTTGAAAAATGGGATGGGTTTTTGGATTTGTTTTTCAAAAAAGACAACATCCTAAAAAAAACACCAAACAAACAAACAAACAAACAAAAAACCACACAAAAAGCAATCAAAACAAACAAACAAATAGCCAAGCAAACAACTTAAGTTACCACTGTTAGAGGATGCATGCAGGAAAAGAAAGCAATGGGAACAGGCTCAGTGGTAGCAGGCAAGACTAAGTGTGCTGCCACTTGGAACCTATATGTTACTATACCATTACAGTTACCTACACGTAATATGTTTGCCCTGAGGTTTCAGTTGTATCACAGACAACATGGCTAGGAAAGCTCAGTGTTCTGAAAATAAAATATGCTGCCTTATAAGTAGCCACTTGCCCTGCTTCTGTTCTTACCATTGGAAAGTAGCTGTAAGAGGTAGTGGTAATATCACCTATGACTGAGTCTTTAAATCCTTCAGAGGGAAGTCTGGTTCCACTACCCCAGAGTTTGCCTTCTGAGAAGAGTTACACAGATGTCCCCAACTAAGAAAGGCTGCAATGAACTGCAATGGCCACAGGTGACTACCAACTTGGCTTTACGTCCTGCTAAGATAACTTGTTGGACTAATGGATTCTCACAATCCTAAAAAGCAAGTCCATTGATAATGAATGGCACAAAGCTCACAAAAGCAACCTATAGAATTTGGTTTGACTAGAGACCAAAGTAATGAGTTATAAAAAGGGAAAAGCCAAAGAAGTGTAAAACTATAGTACCAATTACACACCAACCCACACCTGAAGAATACTTATTATTTTTCAGCTTGCTTCATTCTGGTACACTACAAATCTGTAAGCTATGTAGTAAGTTTAGTAAGGAAGTACTTTTTGAAAACTACTATCTGATTTGGGGCAAAACACATCCCTCGCTAGAAAAAAACCCCAAACAACCTATTGAGTAGAATTCATTTAGAGAAATGCCAAGCAAATGCTGCTTCATTTGTAGACATCGATGTTTTTCTGCCTCTGGGTGGCCAGGATATAATAAATGTTTGACTCCTCTTCCCTTCAAGCACTGCTTATGGCACTCGCTTCAACCGAGGAAAAAGCAGAGCACAGAGAGAGGTCTTTCATTCACTCTGAGGCTACCTACAACCACACAGAACATTTAGATAGGTCTTATTTTCCACTGACTGCAAAAATGGTTTTAGTCTGTATGTTTCATAGGGAGAAAATTGCAGAGCAAACTGCATTCTTTCACAGCTTACAAAGTTTTCTAATGGTTGGGCAAGCACTGCTTAGAGCTTGGTCTGTTAATTTGCCTTGGAGTGCTTCCAAATACTACTTGGTAAGCCACAGCATCTTTCTGTTTTGTTTTGTACAGCAGGTAGAACAATGACATATACAACTGGAGAAAAATGTGTATAGGAGGCCAAGGCCTTTTTACAGACATTTGATTCTTTTTTTTTATTTATTTTAATCCTCTCTGGATTAAAATATGGACTTCGGAAAGTTAACATATGAAGCCTCTTGAACCTGGGCAAGTCCAGATGCATTTGTTGAAAATTCAACACTGTCGAAAATTCAAAACTCAAAGCAGGAGTCTAGCTGGTCATGAGGGGAAGCTGTGAGAAAGGAGTGAGTACATGTATGAGAACTCAAGTCATCTAAGATGGTGCAACTTTACATAAACAGTGTGATAAACTCTTCCATACGCCTTCCAGACAGGCACTCTGCTCTCAAACCATGACAACTACACAGCCTGACTACTGCTCTAGGGGGTTTAGTAGCATCACAGACCAGTTTAGAGATAGAGAGGCTTTAAATCCTGGATCCAATCTTGTTCTGGATTTGTTTCTGTCAGTAGTCTCACTGATTTCAGTGAGTTCATGGTTTCATCCAAGATAGTTCAGTTAGAACTTTCAATTCAATAAGAACTAAATGAGTTGCTGCACTGCACATTAATACTGATATATCTGCCTGGAAAAAAATTGTGTGTTTGAGAAATTAATCCAGATTGTTCAATGCCCCATCTAATGTGGCCTTGAACACTTTCAGGGATGAGGAATCCACATCTTGCTGTCTTCTTTGGGATGGAGTTGTGAAAAACTACAAAACTGTGCTCTATTTTTTCATTCTACAGTTTAAAGAAATAGGTTTTATTTGAGATGCAATAAAAATAACATAAAAGACCGATGGTAAGATTATGAAAATCCACACAAAATGTATAAATTTTATTATATGTAATAAAACAGTTTTTAATTATGTTTTTTAATTTTTCTGGATACTAAATCACCATGAAGGTCTCAGCAATAGCATAGCACTGATATTATACCTGTTTCCTACAATTAAATTTCCAGGGATCATTTCATGGCATTAGAAGGGATATCTACATTAGCAATAGATGCACATTCTCTAACATCTGTAATTCAGAAATACACGCTGTTGCATCTATACTGCTATTACAAGAAGCACTATTCATGTAGGACTTAAAATTCTCTTTTATGTTACAGACTAGTGCTTTTGTAATTCAAACCTTACATGACCACCTTTGCTAATATCTAAGGGCTACATCCAAAAAGACTTACATACCTAAAGCAGGACATTTAGGCAGAACTGAAGTACCTAAATTCAAAATGGCAATACAAACCCCTGATCATCTGTCACTTAACACTGAAGGCACTTATATTTTATCTTTCTTCCTGGTTCAAAATACACATTTGGAGTTCTGCTGCTATACCCCTTCAGTACCAAGTAATACAGCTCTTTCCTTCTTCAAGCACAAATGTGACCCAAAAGTCAGGAAAACAGGGAACCAGTTTTACTCTAGGGACCCTTTCTACCTTCTAGCAGCCTTCCAGTACCGAAAGGGTTCACAAGACAGTTAGAGAGGGACTTTTTACAAGCGCCTCTAGTGATAAGACAAGGGGTGATGGCTTTAAATTGAATGTGGTTAAATTTAAGTAAGATATTAGGAAGAAATTCTTTACTGTGAGGTTGGTGAGACACTGGAACAGGTTGCCCAGAGCAGTTGTGGATTCCTCACCCCTGGAAGTGTTCAAGGACACATTAGATGAGGCACTGAGCAATCTGGTCTAGTGGCAAGTGTCCCTGCCCATGGAAGGAGAGTAGAAACAAGATGATCTTTAAGGTTCCTTCCAACCCAAACTATTATAAGATTCTATGATTAGAAAAATTATGACTCAGATGTCTTAGCCCAAAGCCTTAACATTCACATGAGTCCTGGGAGTCATTTACCAGTGAGCAGCAACATTATTCAGTGGATTTGGAACTGGAGATGAAGTGATAAACATCACTTATATGATCACTTATATGCAATACCTCAACATGAGAAAGAACTTCCTTACACTGAGGGTGGCAGAGCACTGGAACAGGTTGCCCAGGGAGGTTGTGGAGTCTCCCTCTATGGAGACATTCCAGACTCACCTGGACATGTTCCTGTGTCACCTGCTCTAGGTGACCCTGCCCTGGCAGGGGGGTTGGACTGGATGATCTCCAGAGGTCTCTTCCAACCTTAAGATGCTGCAATTCTGCAAGATACACTTGACAGGTCGGTAGAAGGCAATCACCCAAACTACCATCAGACTAGAGCACCTCAATTAACAACTCATAACCACCACCACCCCACAAAGTTATTAGTGAGCTTTGGCCATTACTTCATAATTGATTTGACCTCTGTCCTCACAGCAGTATTTTCAAGTTCTCAGAGTGATTTAGTGTTTATTTTTTTAATTAGACTGAGTTTTTGTGAAGCATTCAGAGCAAAGAGTATATGGATCTCTGTATTTCATCTCTGTTACTGACTCAATTTTTGATGCAACATTGAAAGGATCACGTGAAACTGTTTCAGACAATCCCAATGAAAACAGCGGAGGAGGAAAGCTAGGAATATTTCTTTAAATGCAAATCAAACTCAAAGATAACGGACTTTGAATAAATATTTTATCAGTTCTGCTCTTCACTTCACTGAACAATCATTTTTTTAACGCCATGGGAAATATATTTGCAATTCCCATTATAGAATTTCTTTTAGAAATGAATTTTCATAGATTCACAAAATGGTTTGGATTGGAAGGGACTTTAAAGATCACCTAGTTCCAGCCCCCTGTCATGGGCAGGGATACCTCCCACCAGACCAGGTTGCTCAGATTTTATACATTGTCCTATCTTATTATGCATCTAAACTGTGTTTATTCCTCATACCAGCATTTTTCTGAGTGTAATCCAATAGAATGATTGCTCAGATGACCTACAATAGATCTGGACTATTACATTTGGAGCTACTATTCATTTAGATCCAAAAGCTATTTTCCAGAGTCACCAGGCTAATTTCTCTGCTGGTTTAAAAGGTGAAATGCAACTTGTAGTGCACTCATTTCAATCACTAGAAAGCTTCACTGTGTGAAGTGTGTTTTTCTAACTGTGGTTCCTTGCTTCAAAAAAACAAAAGCACTATTCACAAGAAATTTGAACTCATTCTCAAGTCTGTTGTTAATCACACAGTGAATTTCTCTACCCCAGGAGAAGATTAGGAATGATCCACTGGCCATAAGGTAAAAACCAGTCAACTGGAAAGAATTTTAGCAGCAATAATATGGTAGGGTAACACATCCATAGTTAGATACTTATTTTCAACATACTTGTTAATCACACTTGGCATAAGTAGCAACGAGAGTGAGCCTGGGTATCAATAATTACATAAACCTGGTATGGGAACAGGAAAAGGAACTTGGAACAACAAAGAATGATGCTGAAAAAGGCAAATTCCTGAGTATTGCTGTGTAGAGTAACATGAGGACGAAGAGAAGGAAAGGGTTGTAAGACTGGAAATAACTAGCACTGATTTTAGCCATCACAATGTTCTCACTACTCATATAAGAGTAGGAAGTTAGGAAGAAACGTAGGTTATCCTGATGTTTTAAAGGTTGTCAGTTTGTCCAATCTGCAAAGAAAAAGAACTGGGAACATCTCATGGTGGGATAAGATCAAAGTCGAACAGATCACTCTTAAAACATTATTTACTAATAAAATTTTAAAGTGAGACACATTGCAAAAAAATTCTTTAAATTTTAAATATATCCAATGTGGCTGGAATTTGGCTGACAATGCAATACTGCTCTGGGTGCTAAAGGTGGACTTTCATGAGTAGATGACTAAAACTGCAACTCACATGACCAAGCGGGGTAGATATACTGGAAGGGCAGACAAAATGCAGCTCAGCAGTTCATACCTCAAAATGGATTCAGTAATTTAAATATTTACAAATTTGACTACAAGGTGCTTAAAAAAGAATGCTGCTGTGTAAGGCAGGCAGTTATGCACTTATGAGTGAGAAACAGGACAAGGAAGGAATAAAACTAGTTATGTGGCTCTAAGGCTAAGGAACTCAGCTGGGAACAGGAGAAAACTGCATTCTGGGCTCTGCTCCAGTTGCCCAGCTGCCCAGTCTGACTCAGGGAAATGGTTCTGAAAATGGGAACCCAACTTGCTTTGCCAGTAGAATGGCTCAAGCACTAGGTTTCTTCCCCTACCTCTCTAAGACTTGGCAATTACAGCATACTGCAGGGACAGGGCAGATTTTAATTCTGTCATGTGCAAGTCAGCACAGAATCCCTACTTTCAGTTTTCTAGGCAAGCACTCTCAGCAGCAAGGGGAGCTGCAAAAAGTGACCACCTCTACCTCTGCTATGAATTTTGATCCATGTGATCATAGCTGCTAGGCATTGTTTGAGCTTAATGCTGCCCACCCACGCTAGATGGTTTTTGAACACTATTCTCTCAGGAGACTTGAGATGAGTTATACTCATCACTTTGAGCAGCATAGTGAAGATAAGTGATTTGATATCCACTTCTCCAGAGTAGGGTTGCTGCTAAGATGCAGGTACCTTTAGTTAGACACTTGTAAAACCTATTTTAGGTGTCCTGAGGATACTCAGAAGGTTACTGGATCTTAAGCTTCCTGGATCACTTTCTTGGACTCAGACATATTAAACTGCACTTGAATCTTGCTGTAGGTGCCAAAATAGGCACTTAAGTCCCTCTGGACCTTTAAACCCAATGCTTGAAGACATCTGTATATATGATACTGAGGTACTCTGGTTAAAGAAGAGTATCATACAGATGTTTATATTGATTTCTGTAACACTGATTAGTGATAATTATTCATCTACCTTCATTTCTCTATGGATTAATTTCTACAGACAAATTTCACTCAAGAGGAAATTGTATCCACCAGTTATTGTCACATGGATCGCATTCTCTGCCTCCTTTTCATAAACAGACAAGTCTTTTTATTCCTCCAGTTCTTTTGACCTTACTACTGTTTCCAAAAGTGTTGAATTCTAGATAGCTGTTCAATCAGCTACAACTTCATTGCAAGTTATTTGATACTAAATACTTAAAATGAGACAAGGGTCACAGGGCACTGGCAGAACTCTCAGTGTCTGCTGCTCTCTTCATATGGTATGTGATAATTGGTAACTTATTGTTTCATATGCTAAAACTTCAAGATTAATTGTACAGACTATGAAGATAGTATTTGAGGTCTATGATCAATGACTATATCTCAGTTGCATGGCCACTTGTAATCCAAAAAGGGTTCCATGTTTCACAGTTTCAGTGCTTTAGCTGCTGCTGTTTAACAACTTTTCTCTAAGACAGTTCATTATCATTACAGGGGAATAGATACCAGAGCAATCCAAGGCCATCTTCATGGCTTCCTCATGTTTGTGGTAGTTGTGCTTATTGCACTTGTCCTTCCTTGCTGCTTTTTCATAGAGCCAGTAGCTTGAAAGATGATCAAGCAAAATGGTACATTCAACACAACTCCCTTCTCCCATTCCTGATTATTTTCTTATTTTGGAAGATAAGGACTTTTAACTGCAGAATTCATTAGTCACAATAATATCTGAAGCTTCAAAATCTGCTGACCTACAACATGACCAAGGACCTGGTTTGCTGCAGTCACTTAAGACTACAGTTCCACTAACAGAGTGTCAAAGGATTTGGTACCAACTGGGATCCTACTTTAAGATCTACTACAGGCATTGGGTTTTTCTTTCTTCTTTATTACAAAACAAAACCAAAATGTCTTTGCTGCAATTATGAAGGGGAAACCTTGCTAAAGTTTGCAGCTATAACTTGCCTCATGATATCATATTATTACATGACCTTCACTGTTTATATAGTTGATAGAACATAATTTAATGACTTCATAGAATCAAATTAATTTCTTCTTATTCATTCATTTTAAAATAGAATCAATATTATTTACCCTACCTGACAATAATACTCCGTGCTTCACATAAGATTGATTCAATACCAGCAGGTAGTTATCAATAAATGCACTTTGTTGTGGTAAATGAATACAATCAATACTCAGAAATGTTCATTTTCTGGTGTATGACTGAATTGTAACTGACGTGAAAGCTGAGTTTTGTCTTTTTACTACTTCTTTTAGGTTTCACATAAGGAGAATCTGAATTTTCTAGTCAGGAGCAGTAAAGAAACAATCTGAAAAATTACCAGGCAGGATCACTGCACAGTGAACATCATTATACTCTGACAAGTTTATGGCACACGAGGTAGCAGACAGAAAAAATAGAAAACCTCAAGAAAGAAATGTTAGACATTCTCATCTGTGATTGTTTGAACTCTTAAGCATCACAAGTATCATGTGAAAGACAACTCTGTATTGTGAAGGGCAGATTGCATACATTTCAATTTGTTTTGTTCAAAACAGAGTAAGAATGAAATGTTACTTCTCAGGAGGACATCCCAAGACAGCATTTTGCATTTAGAAAAAAAAAGTATCAATGTAATATCAGTTACTATAAGCTAAGATTCATTTCAAATTATATTACATATACTGAAACAAAGCTAATGTCAATAAGATTGACAGAACTTCTTTGTTAACTTCAAAATGAACTAAAAATAGAGACTTGGGCAAAGTCATTTCATTTACAGCTACTTTAAAGTAAAACATGAGAAAAGGAGATTCTAGAAGACATTGGAGATAAAGGTGTCCCCTTTTCAATGGGATCTGGTCCTCTGGTTGTTCTTTCTCCCTTATAGATCATGTCCTTGAATCCCCACAATCCTTCTGCTTTTTAATCTTTTTAAGGCAGTCCTCATTTTTAATAGAGTAACTCAATCTAGCTTGCACAATTTCTCAAGTCATGATGCACCAGTCATTTTCCCAGCTACCAGGGTATATCACTCCTTCCTCCGAAGTTCCTCACCTTTACATGTAATGAGCAATCCCACTTTGACTTTATAGAAAATTTCAGGAAGTATGGCTGAAGAAAAGCACTTCCATAGCACACACACTTGAGCTCATGCTTGCTTACCTACTGATTTAATATTCAGATATTTTCTGCATAAGAGCCAGGAAAACAAAGGCAGAATGCTTGGGCACATATATTTACAGAAAGAGAGAATGGTGATTTTAAATATAAACAATCTTTACAGTTCACATCTTTCAGAAATCAACTACAACTTCATGGCTTTTTTTTAGACATATGTTTTAGGACTTAAGTTGGCTTTTCTGAAAAAAACTATGAATTCATGCAAATCTAAAATAGCTTGTTTCCTTTAAAAAAATAATCTGATCATACATAACATCTATCATTGTTTTGCTATCTGCTTGCAGAAAATACAGCAAGCCAGTATGCGTCATCCATGTTTCCTCCCTTTTACCTGTGTTTCATGAAAACATCCTTATGACAACCATTATCTGCTACAATTCCCACCAAGAATAGCATAAATGCTGTATCTAGCTTCACAGAATAAATATAAAACTGAATTGCAAGTAACAATCTATGCTTTAAATTATTTCCCTTATAATACTAGACCACAAGCAGAAGAGAAGTTTCCATAATTTACAACTCAGGTGCACATAATGACAAACAGTAATCAATACAGCATATGTACAATGCAGAGCTACTGTAACTCCTGGAGTCTACAAAACTGAAAGTTCGCCAGTGGGGCAATAAGGCAATTTAGTGGAGTCAACAACCACTACCAAAGAATACTCTATCTTTGCTGGTTTAAATTTTAGTTCCTGTTCCTCCCAGCCTCATTTTCCCAATGTTTGACTTTTTAATTTGAAATGCCAGTTACTGATTGGCTTCATAATTTCACTAATTCATTTAACATTCACATCAACAAAGTTACGCACAGGGAAAAAAAAATTAATTAAGCTTTTTTATCCCATGCAGAACCTCATCAGGTGATTCACTCATATCTATATTAAACTGTTTCTTTGTTCTAAGTTCAATCTTTATAAACAATATTTATATATAACATAAGCATAGAAATCCAGTGCATATATATAAATTATATATATGCATTTACATAAGTCGATATACATGTAAGAATTTATGTCTCCATGTTTATAAAACTTTTCATCTTACAGTTTTCCTCTTACACAGGAAAGAATGTATTGGGGGGAGGCGTTAAATGGAAGGCAGTTTATTGTGACCAGCAACAAGGCTTTCTCTTGTTCTCATATATTTGAAAGGCATTCTAAAGGAAGTTTTGTTATTCAGTTAAGGTATTAGATGGTACATAACAAAGTAAAGGGAAATTCTGTTGGTAATGCTTCCGGTAAATTCTAGGCTCTAAGAGAAACTTCCTGTAATATCTCAGCTTTAGGGTTGAAGCTCAGGTACCATTTGCCATTTTGGATGCTTTAGGGTGTCCCATTTGGCTTCTGCATGTTGCTGTAAAGGGTACCTGTAGGTCCTACATTATAGCTGTCAGATTCCTATAGATGTCTTGGGTACATTACACACACGAAAGTTAGATAACAAAATCTGAACATGGGAACTTCTGCCCCTTTGCAGACCAAGCAGAGAAGCACATGGAAGAGAATCACTCCTGGAAGTACCCAATTCTCTCTACTGATCAAGTAATCTCAGATTGCAATGTCTAATATTTGGTCACTTCCATTGGGACAGGTCAAAGTCAGACTACTGTTTTTTTCAATTCTGGAAAATTAGTCAGGAAGCAATAGCAAAAGATCACAGGACAGAAGAACACAACTACATTTTCCTTCAAAAGGAAGCACAGGTATATAGTTTTTTTCACAGTGGGATAATGGGAACAACCTCTTCACAAAAGCCCTTCTGTGAAAAAAAAATGAAAACAAGGCAAGTCACTGTTTCATAAATTTGCTGGTGGATGGTTGGGAGGGAGTTTCATGGCTTTCCTCCATGTCAGTTCAGTTTGCTCAAGACAAAACACAAACAGTTTCTGTATTTTCTATAGGCGGTTTATCTAGAGGAAGACACTACCGGACCTGGAGATGGGGAAAGGACACAGGACTGGGGAGATGGAATTTAAGGGTTCATCTGCAAAGGTTTCATACACGAAAAACTTTGACATGGCCTTTGAGTAAGGCAGAGTTTGTAGGAGTGGGACGGGAGCTTGGTAGAATGTGAGCATGTGCACACGTGGTGAAGGAGAAGAGGGCTGAAATGGCCCATGGTGATACAAGGCACAGCTTTCCTTGAACATCTTGGCAATCCTGGTCACCACTGCATTGTATGTCCTCTCTCTTCAAACAACTGTTTGAAGTACACAGGATTTGTCCAAGTGGCATAGTAGCATAAATACACAATAGACCATATATGATTTCTGATTCAAGCAATATGTCACTGCTCTATGTGGAATACCAAACAGACAAATTTAATCATTTTAATTTCCAGTTATTTTGCCCACTTTAGTAATTACCATTATGACACTGATTAGTCTGTAATAGTTATTCATCAGCTGTAAGTTGAACAAGGGCTGATTTGAAGCAATTACGCTTCCTCGACACGTTCTGAGGACTAAGTATTTCACAGTCATCAGATGATGACTGACAAAATACACGGTCAACAGCAAAGACTCAAAAGAATCAGTGGTGGAGTTCTAAAATACCCTCAGATTCACCTCTACTTTTCTGTGTGTGGATTATTTGATAAAATCAACTTTCCTCCAGCCAGAGTAGCCAAGGATATTACTGTAGATCACACATTATGGAACAGAAAGACTTTGAGACAGCTCAATATACGTGGTCTTGGAGAAAGGTTGTGTTTTGCCATCTGAGGCCCTCCTTACAAGTGATTACAATATCTTGTTTCTGGAGAACTCTTATTTGTATTTGCACTCAGACTTCTCCTTCTCACCTCATCAATCCTTAGTGACAAAAACATCTTCGTCACAAAAATCACATATGAGGAGAGTATTTCCTGTTTCGTTGGCTTGGAGCTGTCATGGATTGAAATACAAAATATTTCATAGGAACACACTGAAATTGGGGCCAGAGGATGTGTTTCTGTAACATCCCCAGGCATCTGCCTCATCCCCATGACGCTTAGAAGGATGGCAGCAACATAACACTACTCCCTCAAATGATTTGAAACAATTCAGAATTAAAAACAATGGAATAAAACAAAACAGTAGCTTAGTTCATCTGCCCAGACCTAGAAAACCTAGGTTGTAATTATTTGGGAAACACCCAAGCCTTTTCCTTTAAATCTTGAGTCATTTCTTTACTCAATGGAACACAAACACAAAGCACAACATCTAGTAGAAATAAAACAATACAGAAATACTGAGATGGATACAAAACAGGTAAAAAGAACTTCAAATGAGAATGGGGTTTGTTTTAGTTAATCATGACACCAAGGACAGATCAAATGACCTCCCAATATATCTTGTACTCTATGAAACTTTAACAATGCTTGGAAAAAAGTATGTGGTGGGGGAAGATGAAAGTGAAGAATCTACTTTGGATGCCTTTATTAGCAACTTCTATTTTTACATGATCTGTTCTGTCGCCTTTGCTCATCACCCAAAATAATACTAAGACCCCTCCTCCCCTGCCGAAGTCACCCTGCCAAGTTCCACAATGAGTTCCATTGATTTTCAAGACATATTGTCAACTACCCAATAATTTAACTGGTAGGCACAGCTCTTTTGGTTGAAGCTTCAGTTTCCCAAACAAAAGCTAACCACCTGAGACCACAGAGGACAGGATATGAGCTACTTATAGCAACACTGGACCAGTGAACAAGAATAGCAGGAAAGCTGCTTATTTTATTTTTTTTTCTCCAGCAAAGGCTTTTGAAGTAAACTATTTATTAAACATTATAATACTCGAAACAAAAATCTTTGAAGGCAGGTTATCCTCCTCTGCACCATGTCCCGTTGTGAATGAATTGCTTCCTTTTCCTTTTCGGATTTTTTTCACTTGTGAAACTGACACTCAAATTGTTCTCTTAAGCTACTTGGGTGAGCCCACGCCTTTGCCGAGAGGAATAATCCATCCATCAACAACAGGATCATTAAAAATATTTATAACTCAAACTACTTCAATATCACTGCACTGTAAGCAGCCACCCTGTTCATCAGGTCATGTTATATAAATACAATAAATAAGTTCCATGTGCATAGAAAAATAGTATAGATTAATAAGTAATGATGCAAGTAGATAATCTGAAACAGAAACAATTTGTCTAACAGTAAGACTTAATTTTTCACTTTTTTTAATTAAAAAAAAGTAAATTCTCCCCATTAACACTGTTACTGATGAGTATATGTGATTTTTCTTTGTTCTTCTGATTAAAACATTCATCTCACTCCCTCTCAGCTGTTGAAAGAACTCATTTTTCTCTGTAGCATCACTTTAGTATCACTGGGAGTTTCAAAACCAGACATAGAGAATTGCCTTTTCAAATACATGTATTTGGGCTGCAGAGACAGAACTCTCACACATATTGTACTGTATTTGCATCTTTGAAAATCTGGCACTGATGTGCAGTGAAGAAGAGGATTGCTCTGAAACAATCACTCAGAACTGTCTGAGCCTGAGAAATTCTCCGGCCAAAGCCTGGGAAATAACCAGAAGTGAACTGAAACTCCCACTGGGCCACCATGCATGCCTGCATAGTAAAGATGTCACTGGCAAGCTGCAGACAAAATCATATTAAAAAAGGTCTTAATAGTCCTCTCTCCTCTCTTGAGAGAAATAACTTACTCCAAGTAAGAGACAGTAAAGAAATCTAAACTATCAATACTCTGATTCCTGAAAGATGGAAGAATTTGCAACTTCCAATGATTTGCATGGAAGTAAGAGTGATCTATCACATCTGAAAATCTAATCACAAAAATATGACACAGGATTCCTCACTAGTTTCTTAACTAAGGAGCAGACCCAGCCTTTATTCATGCAAAGTAAAGTACTCTTCATCAAGCAGGCACATTTTCTCTGTTTGTTCTGCCTTCTGCTTTCAGGTGCAACTTGGCACACATCAACAGGTGATGACTAAGCACTAAGAATTTTGAACAACTTTCTTCTCCATCTCTTAGACATTTGTCCATCTGACAACATACTTCCATTATGTATCATATTTTTTCATTTGACAGAATCATAAAATATTCTGACATGGAAGGGACCCACAAGGATCATCAAGTTCAACTCTCATACAGGGATTTAACCCATGACCTTGGCATTATTAGCACCGTGCTCTAACCAACCTCACCTTCCACCACCACCTATAAGGAATTTTTAAAACATGTATAAGAACTTTTGTGGGGGTTTTTTAATCAAAGCAAAGCTCTTTTTGAACAAAAATGTAGAGCTAGTCTCCAATAAAATGCTTTCTTGGCTATGGAAGTAGTCTAGATGCCTCCTACTCAAAGTCTGTCACTGCCAACCAGCCTTAATTTACCTGTGCTACATATAAATGTAATAGATTTATACTAGCACATGTTTCATTTTGTATTCCCATCAGCCTACGCTGAAATTTGGTGGACTTACTCTATGCCACAATACTGACTTTTGAAGAATAAAGAATTAATCCTTTAACCATTCTCTTGCTACTGAAAGACATCAACATGCCTGTAGCTGTGTTATTGCCTCTACCATAAGGACACAGCAGAAAATAGATGGATAAATGACACACACTTGTAAAATTTGTACCAGTGGCAATCACTGAAGTACTGGAGAACTTGTAGAAGTTTCTCTCTGGTGGGAAAATCGGCCTGTAAGTTCGTAATCGTTTTACAGGTTTTCTATGGAACTGAATGCTCTGAATATAAACTGTTATAAATGAAGAAAGATTCCTCAGGCATTCATAATTCTATTACTTATGAATCATTATTCACATGCAAATTACTGGGAAAAGCAGTACATGAACTGGCGGGTGTGTCCCATTTTCCTATAACTGAGCTCATTCAAAGAGGTTTTGAGTATAAAAAAAGCTATAATGAACACAAGGTGGACCAAGGTAAAAAGGACAGGCTGAATTATACACTGTAGTACTTTCCTAGGGGCCTTAATGTGTCAGCTGCCTCTAGCGCCACCAGCTCTAAGGGGTAGTTGACAGTGTGGAGACACTCTTTTGAATGGACAACTTCAGTGGTTGCATTTCCAAATCTTTTTAAATGCCTTGTAACTTATTTGGAGAAATTGCAGATTTATTTTGAATGATCTCAAGAACAGCTATAAGATTAGAACTCTTCAGTTCCCCTGAAATTGCTTCACTTCAAAATTCAATATGACTGTGAGTCAAAGGGAGAAAGAGATGGCTGTAGGCTCTTGCTTCCCCAGGATTCTTCCTATCTGAAATTTTTTCAACAACTTGAATTCACACCTCCAAGTAGAAACGGATCTCATTCATGAGTTCCCCCATAATATGCCTCATTTATTCCAGCTGTTTAAATCTGAGCCTGAATTTGAGAGTCAACTCACCCTCTGGCAGCACAGGTACAAAGTGAATAAGGAACTTAATGGATAAGATGAAGATATTAATAAAAGATTTCCATTATTCCTCCAAGATTATTCAATATTCACAACAAATTAACTAAATTTTGTATTTGCATAGTAGATTTCAATATATTTTTAATTTACAACACTGAATTAATTTTTACTTTTTTGTGTGTTTTCAGTTTCGTTAGAGTAAACAAAAGGGTTTTTGCTGTTACATTAAAAAAACTTTTCCAGCCATGCACTGAACTACCAACAACAGCTGCAGTTTATTGTATCCTCGCCACTGCACATTCTACACTTCAACACCACAATCAGTGGTAAGTGTCCTCATATGTCAAAACTTTAAATCAAGTTTTGCTCATCTTTCTAAATTTTTTGCAGTCAGCTGCAAAGCCACTGGACATTCAATAACCATGGTCTGGAACTGCAGTGGGGAGGAGGCAGGCATCCAGGGAAAATCAGAGGGCAAACTGGAGACCAGGGAAAAGTAATTTGCAATTAATGAAGTAGCAACTGGAAAGAAGTTTCATTCATGCTTTTAGCACTGTTGGTTTGAACAACTAGAGATACTCTTCTAGTAATGTAAGCAGAATATAAGCCTTAATATGCATACACTTTTGTAAAATACTTTCAAATGTATGAAAGAGAGCTTTGAAATAAAGGCAAAACCAGGTCATTACATCATTTTCAGATACCATTTATATTGCTTACTGCTACCTCCAAGATTCATAATAGCATGATTTTATTAATTCTCATAAAGCCTGATTTTACATTCAGGCTGTCAACGTGATTTTAAGTGCCAATATCTCAACCTGAAAGTCAGCAAAATATAGAATAACTTCAGTAGAGTATTAAAAACTCCCACTGAGATAAATAGAAATATGAAGGTTCAGATAGAGCCAAATAGATTAGTGCTCACTTTCTACTCATTATGTGCTTTCAGCTAGCACAGTACAGTTTTATAATTTGATGGGAAAACAATTATACTTTTTAGCTGTTTTCCAGCCTGACTTTCTAAGGCTGTTCCTTCCTTTAAAAACAGCATAGTATTATTATCCATAAAATAAAACTGTGACTACACAACAAGCTCAGTACAATGATGTCCCTGTTGCTGGGATATATATTATTTTCTCAAAATAAGTCTTGGGAGGAACACTGAAACCCAGGAGAAGAAAAAAAAAAAAACGTGGGGGAAGGGAAGGGGAAATCGTTCTTTGACATCCTCCTTACTTCAGAACTTATTTGTAGTTCAGAACGGGAGTCAAATGTCGTATCGACAATTAAACTTTGACTTCTACTGGAGCAATATTAATGTAGAGCGAGTCCCAGAGCAGCACTGCCCAGCCCTGTGCTTGGGGTTAGCTCCAGTGCTAAACAGCACGTTGCTGACCGACACAGGAAATCCCTCTCCTGTTCCTTGAGTTGAACCGAAGGGCTGGCATAAAGAAAATGTCCAAAGTATTAACAGCAACAAAAACGACAGGCTCAGAGCCAGATTTCAAAGGCATTTAGGTACCTAACTTGCATTAATTTTAGTGGGACTAAGCTGCCTTGGAAAATTTGGCCTTCAGTCTTCACTTTTCTTAAGCCACTCCAGATCCTGCAGCTCTGTCAGGATGTAGAAGCAATTACATTTCACAACTTTCAATCCAACAATATATTTTGGAAATCATTCAAAGTACAGTGTTTTTTTAACATAAAGTTTCCTTGTCCAATAAAATACACTGGAATTTTATATACTTTGTATTTGCAGGCCTCCCTCCTTTTTCTTTAGATTGAGGCCAGAAGAAACAGGTTTGTCTGTTGAAACCTCTGCCATCCAAGTCAACTCTGCTTTCTTTCTTTAGGTGGAAGAAGCGTTTAATGGATAATACTTTGACAAATATTTTATAAATAGTAAAATATACAATCTCAGTTTTATTGAACACTAGTGTAATTGCTCCTGAACAAATCCACTGCCCAAAGAATCCTAATCCCCCCAAAAAATAGTGTAGGTATTAAGAATGTGCATAAAAATCAGATATTAGCATTTGAGGTGTCCATTCCCATACAACTCCGAAATTAACTCAGCCAAACAAATACCCACTTGGCTTCTAAAGGAATCCAGTGTAATGAAACACATTGAAAATGAGAAAACCAAATCTTCATTTTGATTCACAAGGCAGATGTGCATACAGTTGAGCACACAAAATCGATCTGACAATGTTTTAATAAACACAGGTAGCTGTAATATCTAAACACAGGTAGCTGCACTATCTATTAATGCCGGACCATTTCAGGAAACAGTGCTCACACTACACTGATAGATCATGCTACACCCACTCTTCCGAACAGAAACGTGAAGTCCTCTCCCCACCCGTGCCCATGTCCAATTCGTCCCTTTCTCTGATTCCAGTTCCCCAACATCAAAGTACAGGGATGGAGCTTATAAAAACATCTCAGACAAAACTTCATCCCCCTTCCCCACTGAAGCTTCATCAGGGAACAGGCGAAGAATTTAAGTGCTGCCTTTTTGCCCCCCAACATCATTGGCTGGTCTAATAAAAGATGCTAGTTTTTCCCTGTGAAACTTGCCTCAGTAGCCTATACCAGTTCTTTTCCTTTCAGCAAGTCTTGCCTTTAATATCTAGTGATATTATACAAAGAAAATAGACTGAAAATATGTGTATTAGCTCTTCAAACATTTATTTTTCCCCAATGGAAAAGGTCAGTGGGCTAGCGCATTAACCTCCTTCATACTACAATACACATTGCCTCTCACAGAGGCAGAAGAACAGAAATCTTGTTCCAAGAGTACACTACTTTCTCTCTGACCCTATGAGGCAGTAACCTTCTATTGCCCAGAGGAGTTTCTTCCTCGATGGCCTCTCAGACCTCCTTATAGCTGGCTCACACACTTTTGAAAATCACTCCTTAAGAGAACAGCCCACCTCCCTTTAAGCACCTGTTTGAGTAATTTCAGGAAATGTGTTCCTGACTCAGGCTAATCCTTCCTGGCTAGTCATCTTCCCTTTCCTTCCCAATTCACTATTATCCTTTAATTGTTGATTTGATCTCTCATGTTCCAAGTCATCGGGGCTCCTTCCTCACTCCTGCAAAGGACTGGTTCAGCAGGAATCCCTAAGATAGTTAACACCTGGTCTGCCTCGTGTCAGTTTATGAGGAAACTCTATTTCAAGAAGAAACTGAAGGCAGTAGTTTTGGCTTAGAGAAGACAAGGTTTTACTCTTCTTTCATTAAGGTACAAAATTAAAGAATTTACTGCTGCTCGTGTAACCTAACAGTTATTCAGCGTTTTTACTCCTTTGCCCTCATTTAACCTTAGCCATGAAAATTGTTGGGGATGGAAGTAAAAAAAATGCAAAGTAGCTGCATTTTCTTTCATTTTTCTTCTGGAAGTCAAACAAAACTACCAGCTGATGAATGTCCACTTGTACCACAGATGTTAATACAACACTAAACGAGACAAAAATGACCAATGCAGTTTGCAAGGCTCCCTGTGACGTACAGTCATTAGGCAACACTGAGACTGGCACTAACCTAAACTGGTTTTGCATATGCAGCCAATACATGTTTCAATTATTCATGTCAATGTTCTCATCACACACAGTTGGATTAATTGAGTGTAACCGTGACCACATTCCACCAACCTTTACCAAAAATATAAATGGTCTGTAAAGTAAATACTAGCAACATAAAAAGGAAAGATTTGAGACGAGTTCATAGATAATTTTACAATTTGTACTTGCAAGGTGAAGTACCTGTTACTAGCAGAATGTGTGGAGAGGCCGTCCAGCATATTAGAAAGATCAGTTTAAGCCATCATTTGGCTCGAATCACAACACATTCCAGGAACCCCATAAACAAAGACATGTGCAATGTTAACTTTCTCTTTTATGCTGACAGCTTTTTTCTGCCGTATAATGACCTTCCTGCACAGTGTGTGTTACCATAAAAAGAAACAGAGCCCAGTAAAATTAGAGGAACTGCTTAATATCAAAACGTTTTATCTGAGGAAGAAACCACTGCCAGTATAAATATAAAAAGCACAAGAATTAAAAAGTATTTGTTTTGCTGTCTCTTCTTTAAGTTTAGATTGTTCAAACAAACCTAGCTTGAGTTTTCAGTTACTCTGCACTAGATAGTCCTCCCAAAGGCTGAAACGGTACTCCAGAGAATGTGAACTTGGCTCCAATTTCAGACAATTTTCATCTTCTTTTTCTGACAAAGAGAAAAGTATTTGAATGCTTTGTCTGTAGCCAAGAATTTGGATATGAAAGGCACACCAGTAAACAAGTCACCAAAATGGGCCACCACTACACAGACTGTAGAGCATGCTTGTTTTGAAGAAAAACTCCTCTGGCCCAAAGGACACTGTTTTATTTTACAAGTAGAATGCTAATGTGAGATTTTAGTTAGATTTTATCTCTCTCATCTAAGTACAAAAGAAAAGCTACATGCATTTTTGATAGACAGAGCGTAAGTCTGCTATTTTGTTTGTACAAAGAAAACTGAAAAGAAAGATAACACAAGAACCTCACAGCTTGGTAAAATGCTGCACCAAACTGAATTATTTTTTTACAGTTTTATTTGAACTACTACAGAGAGCCAACAACCTTTATTCATAGCATATCGGCATTCCCAGAATGAAAAATGAAACTTTAGGAATGTTATTGTTTGTACCAAAACGTACACTAGCTTCTACCATGGCAACTATCCCACAAAACCCTAGCAAGGCTAATCACAGTTTCCAAAGGTTTATTATCTTTTATCTCAGGGAGGCATTCAAACGCACTATGGCTGCCTGGCAGTTAAGGCAGATATTTTCCTCACCCAAAAGAGTTTTAATTTTAGCCTCACACATTTGGTGAAAATACATTTCTGAAAATCAGAGAACATGCCAGCCAAAAGCTCACACCAATTCCAGTGTGGAGCTTCTTGCTCCACAAAGTGGCACATAAGCAGAACTGAGCAATAGCCCGGCGATGCCAGGGAGGCTTCACTGAGCACGCCAGTAATGTCTCCCTAAGCTGGCCAGAAACCCAAGAGAAGGAAATGAGAGTGATTATATACAGCTGAGCAAGCACAGTACAGAGACTCCTAAATCAGTGATATGGTGTTCACTGCTGGTGTTCTGTGGTAAAAATGTTTACCATCTGTGTTACTCTCTCTTTGTTATGGACACTAATGGAGCCTTCAAACATAAAAGCATGGGGGTGGGGAACAAAAACACGATTAAGCCAAAGTACTTTAAAATCACTTTTAGCTGTATATTACATAAGGAAAGCCTGACACTAAATGAAAATGGATCAAAACCAAAACACAAGCAGTTTTCAGGCTGAGCTCAATAGGGCTGCACAGCACTAGGTTACTCTGCCCTGGAGGTCTAGTTCTGAGCTATCAGTCACAGACAAATCCTTTGGGTACTGAGAAGTGGCTCTAGTTTGGACACGAGGGTGAGGTATACTCTAATAGCTGCTAAGGCTTTCAGCTCTACACTGAGCATGCCTGTGGCAGTGAGTTTCCTAGGAAGCAACTGCACTTGCACAAAGCTTTTCTGCAGAGGAACTTCTCTGCTGCTTGTGTCCTGCTGCGGAGAAGCCACGATGGCCTGGAGAGTATGACAGTCTGTAGTGAAGCCAAAAACTAATATATGCCATTCGGTTAGTAGTCTGTGCATAAAACCAAGCATCTGACGTGCTCATGCAAGGCATCTCACACTGTCATACATGAAAATTAGTGGAAATCGCAACCTCCAGCCTGACTTCCATCCCAGACATTCTTTTACTCTGCTCATCAAAACCTATATACAGAAAATGAGTTCAAACAGCCTGATATCTCCACTACGACCTCAAGCCATTGCCTTATAATATCTTCCCACAGTCTGTCCCTCCCTCACTACACCCAGAGGAACACCGCAGGGGATCTGTGGTAACAGGAGTCCATCCTGCTTCCTTCAAGCCCACGGAAGACAGCTTGGCTCAGACTCCTCTACTTCTACTCAACATAACTAGCTATTGGAGTGCCTATTCTCCAACCCCAGCACATCCAAATTCTTTGGCAGTCAGTGCCCAGTTTCAATAGAGTTGTCCATAATTTGAGACTAACTACTCAACTCAGTACATGCACACATTGCAGCTGCGCAGTGCCACAAGATCATCTGTCAGTGAGAATAATCCTTGAGATGTTTCAGGTAAGTTGTTACATCCCTCATGTTACTGCTGCCAGTTCAACCATAATTCTAGCAGAGCAGGAGTAGAGTTTGTGAACAACAAACCAAGCCAGCAAGAAGAAAATCAGAAGTAGAACAGCAGTTTGTTTCCTCTACAGCTGAAGAGGCCTCCCAGCAGTCTCATAATGCTGATGATGAAATTGGTGGCACCTGCCACATGACCAAACCCAAAATACTACATGGGTTTGAAAAATGCTTCAAGAACTGGCATGAAGTTGGAAGAGCTTCTGCAGAGCTGACACATCTGAAAAGAATACAACTGGATCAGTCTTGGACTCAAAATGCACCACTGCTAATGCATGGTCTCTGCAGATGAACCACTGAGAGTGGATCATTCAATGATGTCTTGTGAAAACTCCTGAATACAACACTGCATTCTGCTACACATCTATGTGTCCACAAGTGTTCAGTCTTTTTCAGATTAGAAATAGAGCTTCTGACCTCTCCTTAACTGGATACTTCTCAGTGCAGTCATATAAGCTTGGGAAAAGAATGATTATTCTCCTTTACACTCGATATTAGCACAGGCCTGGAATTGCTTGTCCTGATTTTCTCCATTTATATCACTTCTGTGTCACTGCCCAGGTGCCCCGGGGACACCCAGGAATTTGCAAAATCACAGAATACATCGTCAAGATGTGGAGTTTGTAGAGATATCCAAAAGCCAGTTGGACACAGCCCTGACCAGTCTGCTCTCATTGATCCTGCTTTGAAGGAATGGGTAGTTCGTTTTAATCTCAAACATTCTATGACTATGAGAGTCTTCTCTGGCCTCTCTGAGTGTAATTTTATGGTTACTCCACATGTAACATTGAATTTCTATTCGGCTATTGAAGACAAATTATGAAACATTAATGTTCTGGGTTTTCATCTTGCTTGCAGCCTGGTGAAAAAGATTTTAAGGGTGAAGCAATTCTTTGCCTCTCTTGCATCTTGAGATGCTTCCTAACTTTTCAAAAGTTATCTTTCGCTTTACAGGAAACCTGAGTCAGCATTTTATACCATAAACAAGGATATTTCCATTATCATGTACTCTTATTCTAAGTCAATGTGTCAAAAACAGACTGTGGGACAGATACCTTTCAGAATGTAGCTGTGATTCTCTTGATGCAGTGTCCAGATTTGGCTTAGGTACAGCAAGCACATTGGGTTGTTCTGCTTGCTGAGTATTTGTTAAATGTTAACAGTGGGCTTGGAGCTTGCAAGGCTAAGGGAGGGCTTCCCTACAGCTCTTTTATAACTAAAAAGACAAACCTAGGGAGGAAAAAAAAAACCAAAATAACAGAAAACCCTCACAAAAAAACAAGGAACGCCCAAAGACTTGTAACAGAACACTAATGTATTTTAAAACTCAAACATCTTTGTTTTTCCTCATATGAAGACTGACGTCAAAGAAAGCAGCAAGTGAAAATTTCTTCTGAGGGCATGTGAGGAGAAATCACTCTAAGGGTAGGGAGGAGGAGGAGGTAGTACTGGAAACATAGGACATTACCACAGCTTTCCTACCCATGGGGCTTTCTGGCCTTCCCATGTCCCACTCAGAGCTGCTGCTATGTCATATACACTGAAGCTCTTTGGCACAGGGGCATTTTGTTTTCACTGTCCTTACAACAGTGTGGGCCTTTCCTTTTCATCCCCATTGCCCTGACCTCTCTTTTCTCCCTCCCTTCCCCCAGTCAAACAATTATCATTAGATGCAGGAAGAACCTTGTTGTGGTTCTGCTGTTCATAACACAATTTGCTATGCAAATACTTCCTGTGCACCCTGCCAACATGGCACCTCTCCAAGACATAAGACTGGTGTTTGGGAGATGGTCACACAAGCATACTTCCTACTACCACTGCTCTGTCCTTCACCTTCCTTTGCCTTACTGTGAGGCAAGGGCTCTAAATACCAAATAGCATGAATGAAAGGGAGACTGCCCGCTTGTGAGTAGTATCAGGATGAGTGCTTGCAGCAGCGTGCATTGCTATTCTTCAGATGAGCAGAAATGCACAGGATCTTTGTTAAACATCATTAACGTAATTTTCAGTGTAATTTACACATGAGAGAATTTATAGGAAACTTTAGTTTCATAAAAATATTCAATAAACTGTCTGTTGCTGCATGATAAATTCCCCTGTTACTTGCACAGAGCCTTAAATGAACACTGGAAAAAATTTGCAGAGCTTCAAAATACTGATTTGACATGCAATGAAGAAAATGGATAGACAAAGGAAAGACTTTTGTGTTACAAGAGTCCCTGGTATTCCCCATCTATAATACTTATATGTTAACTCCATTAGCTGCATGACTTGCTGATGCATAGCAATTTTTCTAAAGTTCATTCTTATCCTCATCTTTCTCCTAAATGCTACTTACAGAAAAACATGAAAGTTAATGTCAGATTAATACTAATATCTCTCTTCTCAACTCATGTATCTTTCTAGCAAGAAAAAAACAACAAAAAAACCAACAAACCAAAACACAAGTATGCCTAAAAGAACCTGAAACAGGAAATGTACAAGAGAAGCAATCTGAGAAAAGATGGAGAAGTTAAATATGGCAGAAAAAACCAAAGAAAGGATGACTAGAAAGAAGAAATTAAGTATCGGGAAAAAAGATTTGACACGGCATACAACAAAGGTTTTTTTACTAATGAAGACAGGAGGAATAAACTTCAAGTAGAAGGCAATAAATTCTATCAAATGAGACAACACAGAAGCAGACCATTTTAAAGACAGCATGGTTGAACACATTCTGGAGTTCATGAAAGGCATTCAGAAAGAGGAACTGAAACCAGTTTTAGTTAAGAGGCAAATGCACGGTCAAGAGTTTCAGCTGTGGGCACAAAAAAGTATGAAACGCATGAAGCACGTGACGACAGCACTTGGAGCCCCACACCGGTTTCCCATCTGCTTCAAAGAACCATTTTGTTTTGTTAAGTTTGACCTCTGATATGGTCTGAGAGTTGGCCTTTCCCTCACTGATGGTCCTAGCAGTAGACATATTCTAGAGATATTTCAAAGACAGACAAAATGCAGTGAAACAAAAATGTCAAAAAATTCGTTATTCCATCAGTTCATGGATTTAATTTATATCCTACTGTTTAGTCATCTTTTGTCATGTATCTTAGTGCTTTAGCAATAGAAACACAAAATTCACTAAGTAATCTCTTTATCTGAACTTAGGCTACAACGCACAGTAATTATGATCAGTGTGTAGCAATATTTTCACTGTTTAGGACAGGAAGTGAAAAATCCGGAACACATCTAAAATTGCATTAGGGATTTGTGTAGACAGAAGGTAATTACACAAAGTGGACTTTGGCCAAGACTCACAGAACATGAAGCAATCTCAGAACCTTGTGGAAATTATCATGGGATCTTTAATGATAAGTGGGCTAAATCTTCATTTAAATTGTCCTAGAAAGCATGTCTTCTCTAATAGCATATTGTCCTTTTGCTACATGGAGTGACAGGACCATTGTATTTCAAAATTAAATGCCCCAACAAACTACAACACACAAGTAGAAAAAAACAAAAACAAACAAACAAAAAGAAACCACAAAGCACAGTCATTTAAAAAAATAGACCAGGAGAAAACATCTCAAGTGTTTCACATGCATAGAATTACTTGCTTCCCTCTCTAATTTATTTCAGGTTAGTAAGAGATCCCTTATTTTAGGTCAGTGCTATGACAATGGAAGTATGCCAATTTAACCTTCATTTTCTTAATTAGCATTTGACGAGAAGCCTGTCCTCTTCTACAAATATTTCCTTCCATAAGGAAGAATAACCTTGAACAGAAGACAAAACTAAGACAAGGAGAGGAGAAAAATGAAACTGAAGCTCCCAATATATTTACATGTCTTTAAAATATATTTATTTACATACACTTAAAATGTAAATAAAACAGATCTGAGTAAAAAAATCACTTCATCTCCCAGGAACAAGCACAGCACTATATCTGTATTCATAGCTACTCTGGAGAAAACCAACCAAAAGTCCCTCTTTTACATATGCTTCCTACCATGGACCATGGTCTCATGTTACTCATTGTTTATCAAGTCTGGACACAAAAACGCCACGAAAAAGCAATCACAAGGCAGATGGCTGCTTTCACTAATCTGACCCTATTTCTTCCAAGTAAATCTAGTCTACAACAGTGCTGCCCCAAATAATCCACCATTCCTATAATACTTAGATTTGCATATTTAGGTTAGAAATGCCTGGCATTGCTGGATTAAGATCTTCCCCTCATAAAACAATGCTTTGTCATAAATTCTACCCCAAAGACCATCTTGATTCTTAAATGTCCACACACTGAAAACCTGTGTGGGAGCATGCTCACAAAACATTCTCACCAACGCTCACCTCTACAACTGTAATGCATTTTACTCTACGTAAACCTGACCATAAAGAGTGACAAATGCAAAGATTCTTTTGTAGCCGCCCCCATGATAACAGATGACAAGATGCAGCACAAGCTTCATCTCTTGCTAATTAAACGAATCAATTAAGAGACTATTGTTGCAACTGTGTAACTGCTGTTCTATAGTGGCAATAACAACCCCACGGGGAGGTCTTTTACTACATTAAAATGCTGTCCTCCACAACTCCATTTGATATTATTAGAAACAGTTATTTGCGTCTTGCTGTCATATTAGTAGCAAAGGCAAATTATGGAAATATGCAGACCAGAATGGTCCCAGTATGAGATCAGGTTTGGTTTTCAACCTCCAAGGGAACAATTGCTGAAATTCCAAAGTTCCCTAAAGTTCTTTAATGGAACTGATAAATCTATCAGCACAGCATCCATTTAGATTCTAGGTAAGGGTCACATATTTGCATACTTTCCTGCTAAGCTGATACAATTCAACTAGATAAATTATCATATTAAGTTTACCCTCCTGAGTTAAACTGATGGAGTTCAAAATTGTTTTCGATGGTTGTCATTAATCGCTGTTACATCCTAAATGCTCACTTTGAAATCTAATTGTGCTGGTGTACCAAGGGTCATATTAATAGCATTTTTAATGTTAAATCTTTGTAAAACATGTTTATTTTACTGATATTACCATCAAAGCCTAAAAGACTAATAAGAAAGAAAGTAAATTTATTATCAATAAAAACTTCATTTAAAATTTACATTCAGAGACTTAAATTAGCTTTACTAGCTTCATCATGCCTTTGTCATTAAGACTCCTGGTTAAGCTTCAAAGCCATATAAATTAATACCTCCTAAACAGTTTTTGGGTATATGCCAAAGTTGGAGACATCAGAAAGCTGTTTAAAAACATGGGCTACATGTATGTTTCTTACTTGGCTGTAGACATCTTCATTACAAAATGTTCATCTTCACTATGAGGTGACAGTCTTGATACAGTTAAAAAACCCTAGAACAACAATACTTCTTCGGTCAAATAAAACAACTAATAATCATTTCAACACTGGCGAATCATAGTCTACCAAAGGAAATCACTTGAGTTACCTTTTGATAAGCTGTCCACTTGTGACCTGAGAAGTAATAGGCTAACCAACTAAGTTCAGTCTTTGTCCTTGAAGTGTTACTGAGCTCAGTAAGAAAGAAACTTGTCAAATTAGGTATGCAAAATCAAAATCCTTCTTTTCCATTTGCTTATCTCTGAGGGATAAGGGGCATCATTTATTATAAACAAAGACTACTATATTACAGATCACACACATGCTACGGCATCCACCAACATTAAGAACTTCGAGTGTTTTCTTATTTCTCTTTCCAAAGGAATCCTGAGCAAGATTTCCAAAATAATCCTAAGTGATTTTAGGGACACGGCTTTTGGTAACGCCAGGATTTCTAAATCTCTCAGGTGTTTCTGAGTTTTCCTCCAATGGACAGTTTTGACATATTCACTATACCTTCTGCTTTAAACATGCAAATATATAACAATTGAAACGGGAACAGCATGTGTAGCTGTGTGACTGCATCTGATCATTCACATCTCATGAACTGCAACAATTCTCAGTGTCAAGTCCTAATGACGGTCACTACTTTCACAAGTGAAATCCTTGTTGCATGAATTATCCACTTTCCACAGAATACTGCAGCACCTTGTTGCCAGGCTCAGGATTCTCATCGCCCATGTTCAAAAGGGACTAGAGGAAGTTAATTATTTCAGAAGCAACTTCATGTTTTTCCTGGTGACACCTTCTGCACTACTGAAATGCCACTGACAACAGCTCTAATACTAGAAGGACTGTGATTCACAGTTCCTCTGAAAATGGATGAAAAGAAAAAATACCCCCCCTGTACAGCAGTACAATTCCCTTTAGATCAGCAGGGACCCTAATCGTAAGACTTGTGAAAAGGGAGAGTAAAAGAACCATTTTAAAAAAGACATTAGGTTGCAAAATAAACACCTACCAGACTATATTTATTTTCTTGTGGTTAATACTCTACATATTTCAATAAATACCACCTTTGTAACCTCTGCAGGTTTTCAACCAATGTTTGAAAGTCTGCATAAATCTTCAGTATCTAGTTTCAGAAATAGTCATATACAGAAAGAAAAGCATAAAGAAAGAACTGCAATGATTTGTAAGGGTGAAAGAAACAGGTTGTGAAACATTTGTCTTTGTAAACTACATCAGACTCATACAGTCTAAGCTTTGTAAGAATGCAGGGAGAAGAAAAAAGGAGGAGGAAGCTGTCTGAAAGCTGAGATTACAGACAAACTGAAGAGTTTCAGGACAATTTGTAAGCCTCAGTAATGGGACAAAAAGTTGGAAGCTTGCTATTGGACCAAAAGCAAAGTCATGGCAAGAGGGAGCAGAAAGGAGAATCAGCAGTGAGAACAGTATACTGGTCTGTAGGTCCTAAGATTACCTTAGATACATAACTGATGAAAATGCAGTAAGAGAGGAAGCAAAGGCAAAGATTTTGAGGAATGCCTTTAGGTAAAGCTCTCCATTTCTGACCAACTGCTTGAACAGCATACAGAACTAAACCCTAATTATGTATGAAACATCCCTTTGCCAACCTACCTGGAAGCAGCCAAAAAACAATCAAAAAGTCACTAAGTGTGATGACTACTGTACCAAAATGCATGCCAGCGATGCTAAAAAGCATGGCTGGGGCTTGGCAGAGACTAGTTTTCCTAAATCCAGTGTTCTTGACCTGGAATTTGCAGATCTGGTCACAGTGGTGGGTTCTCAGGACTATTTTAAGTGGGTCTGTAAAAAGGCTGAAGAAAAGCAAGTGTAGCATCAACACCCTAACAGTAATCATAAGCTACCAGAGTAAAACTTCAAATGTTTTGTAGATCAAAGGTGGCAAAAAGTACTCCATCAGGGATGAGACTAAAGCAACAAAAAAACCTCCAGTGAGACATGAACCAAGAAAACTGTGCTAGGAAACTCAGAAAGCACCTAAAGAGGAACTGATTCTTAGGTCAGAGTACCATGTGGGTTTGTATATTGTGTTCCCCACTGAAGGAACATTAACTGATATACTGAGCAACATGACTAGCATGTCACCTACATGTTCTTTCACTGTTCCCCAGAGGAAAAAAAGTGTTTATATTGCTGCTCTGGTATTAGAGAAGATCAAAGAAGTAGTACAAATGATGAGCAGAGGATAGGGACTGTCTCTTTTGAAGAAAGTGTTCTCTTTTGAAGAAAGCATTGCTGTCAAGCATAGCCTGCAGCCCAAAGCTGACAATGGCATTACAGATGTGGTGGAGCCAGGTTGCTCACTATCCGAACATACACAACTTCTTTATTTGAAATTCTACGCAGAGGCCATTACACACAGTTTAGAACAAATTAAATGCTTCCACAATAATCTGCAGTTCTCTATAATATTCACAGCTTTCTTAGCGATAAAGGTTGCCTGCCCAGACGTGTTCCATTGCCGAAATCCAGCTGTGAGCCTTGAATAACCAGCAAATGACTAGGGCCAGCAAAAAACATTTATCTCATGTAAGAGAACAGAAGGCGGGATGAAAAGACAGAAGACACAACAGAAACTGGAGGCTAACTAGATAGACAGGAATGAAGGGTGAACTTTGGTCCTCTGAAGAAAGTACTCATACAGTTTTTTGAATCACAGAAGCTCTGTGCAGAGAACTTAGTATAGCTTTATGTATTTATTTAATACAGTTCTATACATCTAGAGAACAAATCATGAGGAGCAGTTGAGGAAGCTGGGGTTGTTTAGCCTGGACAAAAGAAGGCTCAGGGGGACCTTCTCGCTCTCTACAGCTATCTGAGTAGCCAGGTGGGTGTCGGTCTCTTCTCCCAGGTAACAAGCGATGAGAGGAAACAGCCTCAAATTGCACTGGGGAGGTTTAAATTGGATATTATGAAAAATTTTTTCACGGAAAGGGCTGTCAAGCATTGAACAGCTGCCCAGGGAAGTGGTGCAGTCACCATCCCTGCAGGTAGGGACATGTAGATGTGGCACTTGGGGACATTGTTTAGTAGTGGACTTGGTAGTGTTGGGTTAATGGTTGGAATCAATGATCTTGGAGAACTTTTTACAACCTAAACAATTATGTGATTCTATGTTTTTGACAAACCTACTTCTGTGAGCTGCCTACACATATGAGACAACTCATAGAAGACGTGTTTTCTGTCTTCTTGCTTTTGAGCACAGTTTTGGACATTAATCTAAAGCATGTACTGTCTTGTTTCCTTTTTCTTTGTACAATATATAACGCAATTAGATTCCTCAGTATTATGGTAATGCTATTAATAAATACAATATCTAAATAATTTTAGTGTGAAGTGGTAAAATAGCAGGACTCCCTCAGCACGTCATATCTAGTAACATTCATCAGAGGGGACAAATTAGTAAAAACTCATGTAAAATCTCAGTTACATCAATAAGCCAGGATCTGGTCTGAAATAATTTAATCGGGACTCAATGTTATTATCACAAAAAAATTATGCCAAACCAGTGCAGTTTCCCATTCAACAACTACTTCTTACAGCTACAAGTTGCTCGCTCCTCAGGCAGAAACATCCTTATATGCCCTTCGAAAGCATGAGTCCCTGTCATATCTGAGACTCACAGCTCTGTCAAAAAACAATTTGGAGGAAATAAGCTATCTAATGCCACTACAATTTGGAGAGAAATGCTCAAGTAGGAATTAATTTCTACTCATGATGAGAAACAAATAAAAACATTATTACAAATCCATACAGACCTCCAAATGATGCTAACAGTGTGCACTCAGTGCTGGGGAAAGCAATATGATTTTTCCTGTTCTCCTCTAGAATAACAGAAATATGCTGTTACCCTAACAGAAACATTTGTCCTACTGTCCAGATGTTTATCATATGTTATGCAGCAGAACTCACATTACACTGTTGTCTTTCATCTGCAATGCAGTTTTCTCTGTCCTCCACCTAACTAACTGGGACAGCAAGGATATTTCTAATAGAGAAGCACAACTTTCACTTCCCCTCAGAGTGTCAACTGCCTTCCTGAAGCAGAGGGTTTTGTTTTATCAAAATCCAGTAGCAGAGTTGTTTTTACCATATAATGTCAAAAAATCAAATGAAGCCACTTATTGAAGCTGATGCCTTCCTGGCAAGCCAAGCAAGCTGTGCTCCTTATGAGCTGGTTCTCAAAATATATTCTGCTGGACAGGTCAGCGGTCTGCACACTCAGTAATGTCGTGCTGCCTGCTACCACTGGAGTGCCATCAACATTTGTCCTGATCAAAAGGAACATAGAATGCTCAAAGCTATCCTTAAGGTTTACTACCATGAAAAAAGAGTAGAGAAGTAATTTTGCAAGCTGTTTATTATGTTGATAAGACTACATCATCATCATAATAATGAGCAATCAAGAGTCTTTTGCTGTTAAATATTCCTTTCAAACACTTACTATGTTGACTGTACTTAGCAAGGGTTTAGTAAGATATGTAATGGTGAACTCAAAATGTATTTCTAGGGCCTTCATTAAGATGGTATTTTCTTTGTCTGAACATTTACATTTGTATATGTGTACACATACACACACAGGTACACATATAGAGACTGTGCAGCAATTTGTAGGAGATATCATTGTATCCTTCTCCCCATTACCTAAGCTGAGTGTATTAAGTTTAAATCAGAAGACTAGAAGGATGTTAAACAAGTAAAGGACAAACTAAATAGCAAATAGGGGAAAGGAGGCCATTAGGCTAGAGGAACTGACAGAAGCACAGGTGCAGACACTGCTTTGGATTCTATGGGAAAACTGGTATTGGGGCAAACCCTGGGAAGCAGACTTCATTACTGCTTCTCTGCCCTGCTTGCTGAAGCTCTCTCTCTAGGTTTGATCAGCAAGACATGGGCATAATTTATATTAAATAAAAAAATCGCAGACAGAATACTAAAGGCTTTTCTGTTTAGTCCTCCTGAGAATTTTAGTTGTAATCACATACTTGATTTCCCCAAATAATTAGGATTCAATAAACACACATGAGCTAGTCAGTAAGATCTAACATATATTACAATCCCTTAGCTGTTTCATCATCTTTTTTTTTTAAAGCTAAAAGCACATCAATTCTATTTCCTCTTTTATAAGCTTTTCCTGCTACAAAAGGCTCAGAACACAAGTTCTAGTCTGTAAGTAAGACTTAGGGGCACTTCTAATAAATGAATACAAAATATCTGCATAGCTAACTTAACAACAAATTTAATTTTTAATGTCACTAAATACACAATCAGAATTTTCCCTGCAACAGTACCCAGTTACAGAGGAACCAATTAAAATCTATTCAGTATTAACAAGTTGCATTTATGTTTCTATCTTATCTACTTGGAGTAATTATTTTATTCTCACACAAAGACTATCCAATCAGTCACCTGGCAGCAATCTCATATATCCAGGTTGCAACTCCAGAGCTGAAGCATCATTATAAATACAAAAGCGCAGAACAAAACTTTTGTTTTATGTCTTTATGTAACTGCCATTCTGCTTGAGACTAAGACAAAAAAAATGAATATGCATATATAGAGATCTATTATCGAAATAAAAAAATATTGGGGCATTTCTCATTTCTAAAGACCAATATGCAAGGTATGTAAAAACATACATGCAAGGTATTCTTGTTACGTTTACCCTTTTCATGTTACACCTTACAAAAAATGGCTTTGTAGGACTTGTAGAAGAACTAATAACAAGTAAGTAGAATTGAAAGCATGATCATATACAATCTTAATCTACTTTTGTCGAAAACATATAGTGCACAAAGATGGTAGATCCTGCAGCAGGCAGAACAACTTACTTTAGAGGATACTTCAGTTTTATTTCCTTTTCAGAACTATTTTTAGTGCACACTGAAATTGGAAAAATTCAATGATTGCATTTTAATCATGCAAAGCATGGAACTGGAAGTTGCTTCAATCACATGTATGTTTATAAGCATCCATAACCTAACACAAAACTTCAGTTTCTATATTATACATGACTGCTCCAGATAATAGTTTTATTAGCAAATTCTGTCTAATGGTATAAAACCTGATCTGGATTTTAGGCAAACTTCTATCCAGTAAACAAAATCTAGAAGAACTGCAGAGCTACCAAATCTGGTTAGAGTGAGAAAAGGATAGAACGCTTTTCATTATTAATTAGTCTTTTCATAAGACAGTTACTGATCCACCTCTGGGATATAAAAGTATGTGATATGGTGAAGCAATAAAGATCACACAGTTGAGGCGGTGAGGAAGAATGGGATTTACACTGATGCAGATCAAACCTCAGTATATTGCAATAAGCTTACAAGTCTACAACCCATTATTTTTAAATCCCTTCCAAATGAAACAGATACAGACTTGCATCAATGGAAATGTGGAACACAGATACTGTGCACTGTGCCCTGGAAGTTATCTTCAGATATTTGCCTACATTCACCTGTTGAGCTCAGAATAATTGCACATAATACTAACCATCAGAAATACATGTGTAAATGTGCTACCAGTGTAACTTACCTATTTTCTTTTTACATTATATTCTTCTACCAATATAACTGTTGACAATAGTTATTAAATGCTTACCACTGTGCCTAGAAACTGAATGCTTGTCTCTCCAGAGGCATTCCGAGAAATGCGCTGAAAAACACAGATGTAAGAACTGATTAAAGCCTCTCCAGAATTTGTAACCATTCCATCTTATGACATCACCACAATAAAAAATAATTTAATACACAAATCTATAAAACAGATAAAATAATTTCCTTCAACAGAAGTACCAGAAACCTAAATCATACTTCATCTCAGATTTTGGTTTTAGTTCAGTCAACTCAATAAAATTTATTTTTGAATAACAATGAAAGCAAATATGTCCAAGTACAACACAGTAAAACCTTGGGCTCGAATGCCATGAATAATGAGACATCTCCAAACGTCTGTAATTCTGTATTCATGATACCCACATTTAGTATTATCTTCATTCTCTCCTAATGAGAGACATTTTAATCTCTTTTGAAAATGCAAACCTTCAGTTATGCTACTTTGAAAACAGAAAAAAAAATGACCTTATGAAATGTCTGGTCACCTACTGTGGTTCAGGAGTTGATTGAAGTTATTAAACAGTCTTCAAATATTACATTGTCAATAAGCCACAAGACAATGCAAGAAAAAATATGTTACTGATTTCACACAGCATTAAATATAATTTAAATATGCAAAATGTATAAAGAACTCTTTCTTTCCATGAATTGTTTCCTCCTTCAATGTAAAAAGTGGGCATTTTTTCAATTTTTTTCCCCACTGTTTAAACTACAGCATGTGTAGTCCTTACTCATGGAACACAGCCCTAATCTTATACAATGCCAGGCATACATACAAGTACCAAAGCATAGATCTGAGAAGAGTATAATTGCAAACAAAGAGCTGCACAGAAATCTTCAGCATTTTAAAGACAACAAATCATAAGAACAGGGCTGCAAATAATCTTAAGTGATCGTCTAGCCTGAAACCCCTAGCAGAAGCAAAACAACCAGTGGCACTGCCAAATGATATGTGTCTAATCCATTTTTTAAATCTTTCAATTGCAGAGATTTCACTATCTCCCTAAGCAATTTATCCCAGTGTTCCTTCATGTTTACCATTAGGAAGTTTTTTCCTAATAGTTGACTAAAATAACGCTGAGTTCAACTTTATTACGCACATTAATTCTCCTCTTTTTCATCGCAGACGGGAAACACAGATTATTCCCTTCCTCTTTACAGCTACCTACAGGTATATGAAGAGCCATTATCATGGCTCCCCTAAGTTGTCTTCTCTAGCCCAATGAGAAAGCGCTAGCTATACAACAATAGCTAGATATCCCCCAAAACAATTTTAATAGCAATAAATTAAATTCTGGTCCCTTTTCACTACTGGTGCATGTTCCTCAGCTCCACGTTATGAAGTAATAATTACTAGAGCCCAAACATGCTTATTTTTTGACTTAATAGGTCACACACTGACATTGCAATCTGTACAATCATATGAAAACAAAGGGTGATGTGCCAAAGCCTGACATAATGATTCAACAATAATGATTAATGGAATGGAAAATATGGGAAATAAAATTTCATACAAAACCTGACGTTTACTTTTATAAAGGAAACAGGAATATACACTTTTCCCACAGTCTGGGATAAACACAATCAGGTTTTGGAAACCACAAAGAAGAACAAAGTGTCGGCTGCCTACAATGAATGAACCACATGCCAAAACAAACAAGTCCCAACCACTTGATAAGCTGTCAGAAAATGGCAAGCCGAAAAAAAATTAAAGGATTTAATTTCTTTTTTTCCTGGAATGCCCTCCACCCTCGTTAGAGTTCTGTCACTTATTGTGCTACCCTTTTGTCTGCTTTCAAGGGTCATTAGAGACCTTTTCATGTCCTAATAAAAATTCCATTTTTTTTGGCTAATCTCCCTGTCACAACTTAAAAAACAAAACAAAACAACAAGAAAAATAGAGCCCTTTATTCATTTTCTTTAAAGGCTTTCAGAGTAAAGCCAGGTATCTTGACAACTCAACTTATTTTTTACAACTGAAAAGCAAACCATTATAGTATTTCCTCACACAGATTCTCTTTACACGCAAACAAATAAGCTAGCACTGCAATAATGAAGCCCTTTCAAAAATAAGTTAATAAAGCCAAATGCATATGTACATCACGAAGACACCTTGTAAAGCCTCAGTCTCAGGACAAGACAAAGATATGAGCAGTGTTTTTCCTGCTCTGATGCTGTTGGAGCACACTGGTATCACAGTATAGTAAATCCTCACTGCTACTGTTTGTTGTGTCCAAAATACAAAACATTACATTCAGTTGTCAATTGCCTTAAGAGTCAGTATAAGCGCTAAAATCCATCTCTTAAATTAACATCCAGTGAGGGGAGGAGGAAAATAACAGAGAAGGTGACAAAAATAGTTAACAGAGGAGAAAAAGAAATTTCCCTTCTGGGTATATGTAAAAAACAAAAACAAGAAAGAAAGATAGAGAAATTTTGCAAGTCACAAAATATATGTTACAACAAGACCAAAAAGAGAACTGCCAGGCTTTTGAGAACAGTGCTACAAAAGAAGTCAGCACATTATCATAATTAATGTTTCAAATTACAGTTGTAAATAAATTTCAGCTATTAGATGTGGTTAGATTTTTTTGAAGCATATTGAAGAGTTTTTTCTGTTCCACTGGTGGGCTAGTGTTTCTGGGATGTGTAAATGTAATTGATGTTTTATAGAAAATGAAAGGACATGATTAACAATTATTCTTTTATTTTCTGCCTCTTCAGAAAAAGGACTAGTCTCCAGTTTCTCCTGTAATGTTATATATATATATATATTCTATACCTCATAATAGATGGTTTCATATTGCATGTGATAGTACAAAAGTAATCAAATAGAGGTAACAATAGAGAATAGTTAATTACACATATTGTCATTGCTTTCCTAATAAATTGCACATTATTTGCTAGAAGGTTTACAACAAAAAGGTAAGGGAAGTCTACCATTTGTTCAAAGACAAAACTTTACCTTGTGTTTACCTAACAATACAGTAAAAATTACATTCTTGACAAAAATTACGTGATCTTAGAAATAACCAATGCTTTTCTAGTCGATTCAACTGACAGAGCTTCAGACTAACTTAATTACTATCATATGAGTTAAAAGTATATTTTTTTCCTATGAGAAAGTAACAAGCTAACTCAAATCTGAAAAAAATCACAACTTCAAGAAAATCGATCTGCAGTCTCAAAGCTGTCAAACAGGTATGACTGTCATATAAATATTATATGTATTTTTACACACGCAGGTTACAGTATGTTATACTGCATATGCCATGTATATACAAACAAAATTCTTATGCACATATGTAAAAACAGACCAGTGCATACAATCATATAAAATGTATTTGATTTTTCCTTCTCTATCTTGTGTATGCTTTACCATACTTATTTCACAAATAATCATTTTAATCTGTAAATCCCAGCAAATTACCAGAGGTCAGTGTGATATGACTTTAAATTCTTCTGCTTTGCCATAGAAAATTATTTCCACTTAGTTGGGTATCAATGATCTATTCATCGTAAGATGCAGTAGGGTTACAATCAGCTTTGCATTAAGCCTGCAGTAGCTGAGCACTTGCAGATAAAAATGATAACAACCTTTACATGAAAAAGGATAAAGAAGCTCAGCTCAAAACATAAAATACGTATTACTGAAAGATATTCTAAACTGACAGGCATTATTAGACAACAATAAGATCTTAGAATATTTTCCCACAAATCTTCTGGTATCTCAGGCTCTCCAGGCTACTAGAAGTGAGCAGTTGCAGAGGAGGAATGATACAAAACCAAAGAAACTCCAGCAGACCAAAAGCAGGTTTTTTGCCTTGTTTACAAATGAAAAGGTGATGTGTGAAGTAAGAATGAATATGAGTTGGCAAAGGCAGTCATATATATATCTCTATTTAAGTTTCTCAAACCCATTCATCTTGAAAAAGTAAAGCTGGAGACCATTTCTTACAGAAAACTTACAGCTTGTCACAACAATTTTTGTAACTTTTTCAAGCTATGGCATGACTACATTACTAGTTGGACAAGACATAGCAAACTATACAGAACCAAAACCAAAATAACAAGCCCAGAAAATCTATAGATAGGCTATAGATAAAATTTTGAATGAAACACTGGTAGTTTCCCAGTATGGTGCTGTTTTTCAGAATGCAGAATTTCTTGCAGCCCAGCCCTATTGCTTCATTTCAACTGCTTGCTAACAGACATTCTGAACATCTTATGCCATGAATTTCAAATGGAGAATACTATCCACTTTTTGGCCAATACTTACAAATTCTTGAAAATTCAGCCTAGCAAAACACAGGCTAGAATCATCCTCAGACAGGTTTAATTAAAAAACAAATTATTCCCACGATAGGGAAGTCAGTGGGAAAAAACCCACCGTATTTTAGCTTGTAAAGTTATACCAGATTCATCTGCTAGTACTTAATCTATGAGATTTTGTATGTGAGGGTGCTTGGACATCTGGAAAGCTCCATTTTCCACCTAAGTCACTCTTACCTTTGGAGTCCCATGGCAGGGTCAGAGAGGAGGAGAAAGCTGCAGAAGTAGCTGTGAAACCTTTAAGTCATCCTCTCGTTAAAAAGTAAGGATTGATTTGGTCTTATCAATCTCCTTTTCCCTCTCCTTCTAGAACCTCCACAGAAAGCAGAAGTTCATTTCAGCACTGCCTTTCCACCATGCAAAATCGCAGTCAAGGCATGTAATCCCAGACTAACAATGTGACCAAACTTTCTTGCATGCTGTAGACTTTCAGCATTGCATTATATGTTCAGACTTGTTCAGCCTCACAAACCTTTCCATTTTGGCAATCATCCTACTTTTTTACAATTTAGCATTTTGCACTGATGGTTCAGAATTTTCTCCCTTTAGAGCATGAAACTACAGATAGGAAGTTAGCCTGACTTTGTGCACTGCTCTACCCTTAGCCATTACCAGTTTCAGTTGACACTTCATAGTAAATAAAGCCTCAGTGAATTGTTCTTCCTCAGGGCATGTCCACATTTTCCAGGTTCTTACAAGGCAGCAGTCATCCAGTAGGAAAAGAGATGATCAAGTCCTGCTGCTTGTGAAGCATTTTGACTCGTGAAAGATGTCTAAGACTGATATAAATGGTACTATGCTGAAGTAGTCTTTCCCTTTAAAAGGAATCCTGCCAGGATGCTGAGATACTGGTCTCCCCTGGCACCTGTTGCAAGCTACCTCACTCCCTTTCCAGGGACTAAATGCAATCTGTTCCCAAACAGTACAAACACATATGTTAAACACAGGGTGAGTGGCTTACAGGGTATCAATCCACACAGATAATTGTGCAGGTGCAGTTTCTGAGAGGCTGAGGCACCATATTACTACTTTTTAAAAGAACCATTCTCTTAATGTCTGGGAGTCAATTACAGAAGATGACTTCGGAATTTCTGTCCTCCCGTAAAAAGAAAAGTAGAAACACAGACCCATTCCAATATTTCTTTAGGTGATATCCAATGTGATTGTTAAACTTGTTACCTGTTTTCACAGAGTTTTTTTTTTTAAATACAAATATCACTGCTGTATTGCTATTACATATACAAAATGCCTTCCAAGTATGTCCATGTGATCCTTTAACCCTTTGAGGTAGGTGTTATAAAGAAGTGGATGAGAGGCTTTAAAACCAACAAAATCAAACAAAAACACTTAAACCAAACAACAATAGCAAAAATCCCAACAACAACAAAACATCACCAAAAAAACCCCACACAAACAACAAAAAAACCCTAAAAAAATCAAACCACCAAATCAAACAAATTAAAAAAAAAAAAAACAAACCACACAACCTAGCAAATACTGGTTATTTGGCGTTTGTAAAGAATGACTCTAAGAGACATTTACTCCAGCCCAACATTTACAACTATTTACAATAATGAAGAGTTTAGTCTCTTCTGTGAACCTCTAAATTTTTGCTGTTACTAATTTAAATCACAAAATTACTAGAAATTCTGGAAACTTTACCCTCTTTTTGGATGCCATGATATGTTTTGCTCTTATAGGGGGTCAATATGCAGACAAAATGTTGCCATGTGATTCTAGATCTGATAATGTCTATGACTGGCTTGAGACAAATTCTTTACAGGATCCTTTCTCACTCTCTGATAGCCCTCCTCTTCCTTCCCCTTTGCTCTCTGAATGTGTTAGCATGTTCAAGAGAAACATTTTTCATCTTTCAAGGTTTAGATATCATAAAACTGCAATGTCTGTCAAGAACTAAACACAACGCTTTGGTCTTTCGACACATACAGAATCCTTATAATTATTCATCCTGAATATTGTTTGTCATGAAAATATACAGCTCCAAAAGGAAAAAAATACGGAACAAGATGACAACTAATGCTATTTGATTAACACCTTGAGTAGCACAGGATAAAACTAATTTCAGGGGGATTGATTGAGCAAAGCAGTTGATCACTCATTTCCTTCCCAAATGAAAAAAAAAAAATTCATTTTCATGAAAAAATTGGTAAGGGAGTAATATGTGCTTTTAGTTCTACTGCTGTAGTTTCACAATCTTTTATTTCCTTTAATTTTCCCCCTCCCATCACACATTCTCCATTTGAACCATGGCCACGAAATCTGTACCAGATTTGCCCAGGTTAGCCATAACTGGAACAGACTGAAAAAAAAAGCCAGGGAGTGAGCTATGAGTTAATCAGTGTGGGCCATCAGGAATTCAGTGCTGAGGTGCACACTCTGGTTTTTCTTTAACCAAAAGGATAGCTATTTGGGTATAGCATAACCAAATGTCTGTCCCTGTTTGCAAATCATTCTGTGTCCCTCTTCTGGAGACAACACAGCAAGAATAATTTTCAAATCATGGGTTCAACAGCAACAGTAGAGTGTGTGCAGTAATTGCACAGCACTAAAGAATGGACTGTCAACCAGTCTTCACAAACACTACACACTAAACCTTCCCCAAATCCTTTTTAGAGTTTGAGAAAATGAGTGTGCTGAGGTAGTGGTACTTTAGATGGAAATCTATATAATGCATATATCATTATCACAGATTACATCTGAGATCTCAAAACAGCAAAATAAAAAAAAATGTCATTTTTCTTTAAAAAATTTAAAAATTACATGTTTGAAAAAGTCTCTGCAGGGTTGAAGGAAATGAATACGTGGGCACAGGCTTTGTTCTCCTGTCAGACATTTCCCAGAAACAAAGGCTTCACAACCTACAACATTTTCATTTTTTCTGTTATTATATACAAAAATAATAATCAAAAGAAACATTGTATCAGAGAAGCACTTAAATTTTCATATCCCAGGATGCAGAATATACTACTCCTGCTGCAATTGTTGATGCAATAAATAAATTAAATGAAAAAATAAGTGATGCCATCACTGAATTCCCTTTAACACTAAGTAGAGAAAGCTCCCCTGACAAATCTTCATCTATTTCATTCAAAAAATCACTTGAAGTTTGCGACTGATTATTTCAGCTTTACAGGATTGTGTTCTTGTTTAGCAACTCCATTACTCTCTTAATCACACCTTGCTGTGACTGACAAAGACCTTTTTACTGCAGAGTTTGAGATGACCAATAGAGACACAGAACAGGAAGGGACTTCTGGAAATCAGGTACTCTATTCCCCGTTCAAAGCAAGGCTAATGTCAAAGTGATATTGAGCTGCTCAGGCCCTTGTCCAGTTGAGTTCTCCCTACATCCTACAGAGCTTCAGTTTATCAGAAACTAATTCTCTGCAAGTCAGGAAATACAAAGAGGAGGCATCACCACTGCCATTGTAAAATTGCTTTGCTGAAGGCGCCAAAAGCCACCAAACATTTTCTGGGGTCCAGGCAGAACACCTGCACTACTTTTAGAAGGTAGAAGGTTTCATGACAGCAAGCTAGTAGAGCTGTGAAACCAGCATGGCCAATATGATACTGAAAAGGCTGAGTGCATATGAAAGAATGAGGAAATAAAAGAGTGTTGGCAAAGATCGTGACAAATAATTAAGACCAAACTATCTATGACTGACTCAGCATCCTTTTCCTACAGGGAACTGTCTGCAAATAAATGGCATATAAGGATGGGTTGACTGTTTGATGATGCAATCAAGAAAGGAGAACATTTAACAGCACTAAGCAGTTGTAAACTTTGTCCATGTGGCATTGTCAAAGAGCAGTCTCAGAATTTGAATGGTCGGTGGGGTGGTTTTTGAGAACTTGCCCAAACAAAAGCAGTGGCAGAGCAAAGAGGGTTTGAGGATCTCTTACATTCATTTTTTTCCTTGAGCAACCTGCTCACTCTGCAAATATCTGATTTTCCTGCACAATGTCCCAGTAGAAGGCACCTACTTGCAACTTGACTGTAATAAGGACAGAGTTGCAGCTAGGTTCAAGCCTGTCTCTGGACTTCATGGTGTTCTTGATTTATCTTGTGACCCCCTTGGATTATTGTTCCCATGAGGAATAAAAGAAGAGGTTCAAATTCTATGGAAAAGACAGTTTATTCCTTCCTTCTGCCTGCTCCCCAGTTCATATGCCCAGGGAGAGAGAAGAGGCCATAGACAACTTCTGCAGGTGCAGGGCTCACCAAAATCTAGCTTACTTGTATATGGGAGAAGAGATAGAGGGGCAAAAGTGCCCTCATTGTCCTAAAATAATGCCTGCTGCTTTTGTTCCACTTGTCATTACTTTCCACGATACCATTCTGAACCACCACTCTCTCCCTTCCAGTTTCTACCAGAGTTCTAATGTTTCTTTTCCACAACTCAGGAATCATTAAGCCCCTCACTTATTCATTTATTTTTACTCTAAATATTGCCTGAAAGGTTATATCCTATTCAAATCATGGTTTATATATAAATGTATTTTAAATTTGTATTTTCAATTAAATAAAACCTAATCCCTTCAAATCTGAATCCTAAAGAAGATATATTGTAACTATATTCCTAGGGTTCTCTGATTTTCAGCAAAGGCAGAGTCCAAATTTACAACAGCTACGTGTAAGTCAAACTCTAAGCCACTAACATCTTTAGAAACAAGCAGGGGAAACCATTTTGGTAAAGTATTTCTGCAGGCAAAAATTTAATTTGCTTCTTGAACAAAATTCCACACTACACAATGTGTTAAATTCAGCCTCCCCAGATGAGAGGTAGAGTCTAGTCACAAGTAAAGAAAATGCTGAGAAACTGGGATTTGCTGAGGAACTACTAAAACCAGTTACAAAAAATCCACGATGGAATCTGTGTACAACAAGAAATGCCACGGAGTCTGCCCATACCCCCATCTCTGGAGACTATATCTCAGAAATCTCTTGCTCAAATGATCCCAAGTTTTCATCAGTTCATCACTTTGTATATATATATATATGGATTTCACAGTAATCCAAGGCAGCACAAAGATTTCAGAGCCCTTATGCTGCAGCCAAACGGACCTGCAGTGTACCCCAGGGTTCTGGTCCCTCTATCATCTGGGGACCTGGCCAGGCACTCCGCAGTGCCCATCTGCTGCACACAGATGGGCTTCCTCGCAAAGGAAACAAAAGCGGGAGGGGGGGAGGCTGCCACACATCCTTGTTGTGCCCTGGTATGCCCTAGACAGACTGTGACCAGGGCATATACTTCTCCTCAGGCACTCAGATGTATTCCCAGGTCCCATACTCTAGAAATTGTCCTAGAAAACCTGAGTTTTAAACTCATAGACCCTTTATAACTCTGCAGCATGGTCGGTGCTCTGCTTTGCTCTAATACTCATTGAGCCTTTAGCAGAGGAGTGAAAATACAGAAGCATGCTTAATTACTTATTTTTAAATGCAACAGATATGTAACAATTTGAATGTCTAGACTATAATTTACATAAATACATTTCAAACCAAAACATTTTAAAATTATTTATTTCCTACTTCTTTGCCTAAGTGCTTTGTTGAATTGCAGCCAGACTGCAGGATCGAGCAAAAGGTGCATAAATCAAAGCTTCAAAGAAATATAATGTTCACAAAGATTGTATTTAGTTGAGCAAATTTAGAAGAATGAAACCAACTATGAAGAAAAATTAGATTGGCTGAAAATTAATAAAGCACAGCTGGAATTATTCGATTCATCCATATTTGTTGCTTAAAATGGCTCTAGGGCTAAGTTTTGCTGAAAGAAGATACTTCAAGACTCAAGGGTCAATTGCTTTTGGAGACAAATTGACCTACTGGAATATACTTGCCTAATTTGGTTCTTGCAGAGGGGTGAGTCTACAGAAATATATAACCAAAAAACCAATTCTGATTCCAGTGAGCAGATATCAGAGGTCAAGTTTAAGGTTCCCATAAATTTACATATATACACTAAAAGATTAATAACTTCTCAAGTTACTGAGTTTCTTTGCTAAAAGCAAAGACAGATAAACTATGAGAAAGAAACAACATATGTGCTTATTCCACATTCTGTTGGCTAGATACCATGCAGTCAGCTCATTGAGTGTTGCTGTGGCTAGATCTGCAATATTTCATACAGTTTGGTCGTACTCAGGGAGTGCAAGTAACACTATTGCTGGCTCAGCTCCTAGAAGAAAGCATGTTCTGATCTCACGATCATTAATTTTGAAACTAGTTTTATGTGCCAATTCAACTATTACACTTTTATTTAAATGACGTTACTACTATTAGTTATATATCCACTCATACAGTAATATGGTTTGCAATGAGGCCTTGTGAATACAGTTATACATTCTAACTATAATGCTTTTCAACTAGACAGATATTATATATTTGTACATCAGTATAATTTCCTATTCAATATTATGAATGTACTTTATAAAATAGCACTAAAATGGATCAGTATTGAGCTATTAAAAAAAACCACCCACACCTAAAAATAGAAAATTACTTTACATATACATAAGCCTTGAAGTTGGCATTAACTTTCCAGGAAATCTACAAAACTTATGTCCACAATGTACTTGGGCACATAATGAAAATTTCACTCTCAGGCAATACTAATCTTGAAAGATACAATAATTTTTTTATTTTAAAGTTACCATCTTTTAAATTCAATCAAAGCAAAAATAGTATTTTTCCAGTTGGGTAATTTACCAGGGGTGGAAATGAAAAATGAAATTCACTCATTTCACTGTAAATTAGCAGAAATCTGACCACTGTATCACTGATAAATGTATAAAAAATAGATACTGTTGTATGTAGAAAAATTCTTTCAATAAGTTTTGATTTTTTCACTATTGACAGGATCAATAGATATTTCTAAATAAATAGATAGACTTGAGAGATGGGCTGATTCCAATGGGATAAAGTTCAATAAAGCCAAGTGCCGGGTCCTGCACTTTGGCCACAACAACCCCCATGCAGCACTACAGGCTGGGGACAGAGTGGCTGGAAAGCAGCCAAGTAGAAAGGGACCTGGGGGTACTAATTGACAGGAAGCTCAACATGAGCCAGCAAGTGTGCCCAGGTGGCCAAGAAGGCCAATGGGATCTTGTCCTGTATCAAAAATAGCGTGGCCAGCAGGAGCAGGGAAGTGATCCTTCCCCTGTACTCTGCGTTGGTGAGGCCACACCTTGAGTATTGTGTTCAGTTCTGGGCCCCTCAGTTCAGAAAGGATATTGAGGTGCTGGAGCGGGTCCAGAGAAGAGCAACAAGGCTGGTGAAGGGACTGGAGCACAAGTCCTATGGGGAGAGGCTGAGGGAGCTGGGGTTGTTTAGCCTGGAGAAGAGAAGGCTCAGAGGTGACCTCATCACCGTCTATAACTACCTGAAGGGAAGTTCTAGCCAGGTGGGGGTTGGTCTCTTCTCTCAGGCACTCAGCAATAGGACAAGGGGGCACGGGCTTAAGCTCCGCCAGGGGAAATTTAAGTTGGATATCAGGAGAAAATTCTTTACAGAGAGAGTAATCAGGCATTGGAATGGGCTGCCCAGAGAGGTGGTGGATTCACCATCCCTGGAGATTTTTAAATGCAGATTGGACGTGGCACTGAGTGCCATGATCTAGTAAATGGACTGGATTTGGACCAAGGGTTGGACTCGATCTCGGAGGTCTTTTCCAACCCAATCGATTCTATGATTCTATGATTCATCAACAAATACATAAATCCTGGCTGGTGTTACATTCAGAACATTTACAAGGCAGTTAAAAGCCAAGTCTGGTGTTTGGAGTTGGTTTCAAACACATAAGTGGTCAGAAGAAAAGAATATACAACTACTTCAATGTTTTTAGTCCTCTTTTCTTAGAGCTACAGAAGTTTGGAATGTTTTCTACATTTTTCCCAAGTCATGGAACTACTCATATTTCATAAAACCATAAAAAAAACATGTTAGGTGGGAGGTGCACTGTCCTGTGACTTTCAAACTGAAAAGGCCCAAAAGTGGATAAAGCACGCAATCCAAACATAAGGAAGAGACTAATTTTACTCCATGACCCTGCGTTGGTTTTTGTTGTGGGTTGGGATATTTTTGGTTTCATTTGGTCAGGTTTTTTTCAGTAATCTGTTTTTTATTTCTTAAGTGATTAAGAAACAATGTCTCCTCACAAGCCATTCAGTAAAGAGATCCTATAAGCTGGGGTAAACTTCTGTCTACAAGGAACTTTCTTTAAAAGAAAGATATTCAAAACTCTCAGTAAGTACCTTCGAATGCATCCAGAGCGTCAGTGGAGTGAATTTGTCTCAAAGTAGAAACATTGTGCTACTTGAAACATCACATAATTTTTATGATGCAGCAAGTTTAGACCCCACATTTCAGTATTATTTTTATGCCCTGAGATTTCTGGTTATCTCAGCTCTACAAATGATGCATTGGTGAGATTACCTGTATAGTCCTCTGAGCGCCATCAATGGTGACAGACAACAAGGGTGAAGCCAGGTTCCACTCGCTGGTCACATTTAGTTTCATCCCATCAACTTCCACCTGTTGTGACACCAAACAAGGCTGTTACTATGAAGACAGACAGAAAACTGATCTCAAGTTCATTACTGCATACAAAGCAGCAACCATTTTAAAACAGATGGCTCCCAAACAACCTGTCATGTTTACTGCTTCTGCCATAAAAGACAGGGTCCAACAACAGAGTCTTCCACCTATCTCTGGGGAGAGGTGAAGGACCTGTGAACAGCTGCCTCTGAGTAGCAAGGTTTCAAGTGATTTCCAGCAAGTAACAAACAGCCATCCAACTTTTAAACCTATCTGGACATGCTACATTTACTGCAATTAGACAAGTAATGCATATAAATTCCAGTGACACCTTGCAACCCACACAACAGGGCTTGCATATAATATTCTCTCCAAGGACCTAGGAAGAACTTTTCCTATGCTTTTAATGAAGGGCTTTGCATTGTTATCTTAATTAATATGAGGTAGTAATTAATTCTTCAGCATTTTATATCAAAGTCTAGAAAAACTTTGCAAATTCTGACATGTTTTCTTTCAATATACAGCTGATCACAGCAATACAATTTCTGACTTGAATGCCAATATGCTTATCCAGAAAGATTTATTTTTTTAATCATCTCATACTCCTTTTAAAATATATTTCTAGGTGAAGAGTAAAAATTCTGGGTTCAGTGTAGATTAGAGTAGTTGTAATGATACTTCTGTCATTCTTCTGTTGTATAATACTGTTTAAAAACACATATCACATATTCAACACTATGAAAGCCTCACAGACATAGATTATGAAAAAAATTATTATACATGGACTAATATAATTAATGATTAATATTTTTTGCATGTTTTGAACACTCATCATGCTATTGAAGGTAGGTAAATATGATTTCAGTTATATAATTTACTATAAACAGAGAAAAAAAGTCATGGTTGACCAATTTCCTCCCTCTCTCAAAATCTCCAAAGTATTTTTTAATCAGTAAATTACAGACAATACTGATAATGACACAAATATTGCATACATTCTCAAACTAGAGAAAATGTATTGCATTTAGAATAAAAGCTGAGCCCACATTTTGCAAAATAAAACTTATAATGCCTACTCTTTTAGATCTCAGACTTATTATTTCATCTTATTATAAGAACAGGTATCTTAAAAGAAATCCATAACAGAGAAGTGCAGAGGATCAGTGTGTAATTTGATAATTTTATTTCCGTTAAGAAGAAAAAGTTCTGGCTTAAAAAAAACCTCTAATTTTATAGATTTCAGTTTAGAACACAAGTCTGCCTTAGCAATACAATCTACACAATTTCTATGGGTTTTAACTATAAATAAAGTTACATGTAAAGAACATGAAGAAAAACAAGTGATTTATAAAGGTTCACCAATAGGCTAGATTAGCTGGCATGCTTCAGGTACTTTACACTGCTCCAGTGATGCAAACCAGCCACAAACCTGGCTTGAGTTAAGCCAGGCCTGCAGCTGGTTTGCATTTGCAGAGCACTGCAAAGCAGCTGGAACACACTGGTGAACCGAACTCGCTCTCAGCATACCTGAATCAGCAAGTACCATCTTTATTGAGAACAGAAGAGACATCTGAAAAACTCTCCAAATGGAGAAAAGCAAACTCAGCACTCTGTCTCAACCCCCTCTGATTACCAATTGAACTTTGGTAAGGCAATTACTTAAAAAGCTGCCTGTCGCTATCGCTAAAACCAAAGAAAGACTTGTCTTCACTTGAGTCTGGGTCTGAAAACATCATTTACCATGTGTCTCCAGGGAGGGAGGTGAGATGGTATGAAAGCAGACCAGGCTACCGGTCACCAAAAAAACCTTCAACTGTGCACTGTACTGCTCGCTGCACTGCAGGATTTACATGCAGCCTTGCAGAAAATCTATAGCCAGTATCTATAGTTCTAGCAAAGGGTGTTCCAGGGACAAGATGCAAGTCAATACCTCCACGACAAACTCAAGTTTAATCATTAGCTCTTTTGTCACTGTACAGATGAGCAAAAGAGAAGTAAATCAAGTGTGTCACAGTGATAAATGACCTGTTCAAAATCCCTCACAAGGGTCTATACAAGTCCAGCCATCACTGATTCCAGATTACATTAGTATCAAAACATTTCTGGTAGAAACCACCCTGAAAGAAGAGATAGCAAGCAGATGCTAGGTTTCCCTATTCAAGAAAGAATAAAGAGTCAGGAGAAGGGTTATGTGAACTAATGCGTATCCCATAAACTGCAGTATTCTTCTCACAGAATGGAGCTGGCTTTTAGCTGTTTTCACCTCCAGCTCAGTGTGGTATGTGCAGCTGGGGAAGATGACCTGAAGCCAAGAGAATCCCAAGGAAATTTGGGTATCTGTGCTCCAATAGGTAGGATGATAAAGACAAGAGGTCAGGATATCATAAAAAATTAACAAGGACTGAGGGTAAGAAATTTACCATGTAGTGAGCATGTTACTTTTACTAAAAATGAGGGAAAAGGGGAAGAATGGGGAAGATGGGACACAGTGGAACAAAAACCAGGTGGGGATTGAAATCAAACCAATACTTTACCTAATAGAGTAAATCTTCTTTCTGCAGCTCAGCAGCCAACAGCCTAGTCAGGTTAGTGTGTAGAAGGAGGGGAAGAGATAAGACACTCAAAGAACTTGTCAGAAGTTTTCATTAGCCTTCATTCGTCCTCTAGCAATGGATATAATAATGGAACCTAACAAATACTGCAATAAAACCAGGGTCTTTTTGCTTTAGGCTTGGGAGGGGAGAGGGGGTGTGAAGGTGTAGGGTGTGAAGGGGGACATGGGGATTAACTACTGAAGTTACATTGACTACTTCCTGTTTTGTTTCTGTGCTCCAAAGATGGCCAAGAACAAATCATCATTGAACGGATGGTAACACCTGAACTGCAGGGAGAAGATCCCAGTCAATTCGCTCCTGCAGTGGGAATCACATTGTGCTTTACACCACAGCTATATAGTCTAGCTTTATCCTCAGCCACTCAGTTCCAAGAATACAGGTGTGTGTGGGTGGGTGTATGTGTAGACATGCACATGTGCATCTACTTTAACTGTGGTTGTTAAACCATTGCTACAATACATCCATGTGGTGTAGTGGTGGTGGATTGTTCCTTTTTTAAAAAGGTTTGTTTGTCCCTGTGTAAGGGCATAAAAGATAAAAGCAGCCACAGTCCTTTCCAATTATTTCCAATTCAAAAGCTATTGCAAATGAGGTCTCAGAAAGAAGAATGACAAGTCCAAGACACGATGCTAGAAAAAGGTCAACAGCTTACTCCACTGTCACAACTTTGCAGACTTTCACTGGCATGCACCTGAACTACACAAGTAGCAGCCCCTTCACCTCTTGTGGACTGAGTTCCTGATGTTCAGCGTGATAGGTACCAGCTAACCAATAGTGCAAAGAGCTGCAAAGCATAATCTGCATTCAGTTTCCTTTAGAGAACAACATTTGGCATTCTATATGCATGTCAGGCAATTAAAGAAGGCAGCACAAGCCTGAGTGTTATAGCCCTGTTAATTTACTAATGCAGAGTCTCGCGTACATCTGGCACATGTCACTACTTTTCTCCTGGAAATGAAGGTAGTTTTCCAGGAGACTGGAGGGCAGCTCAAGCATTTGTTTCCTGCCTGATCCTTCAAAATATTATGCCTGAAGTTCCTCATGCCAGCCTTGAGTCTGACTAACTTAAGTCTGCTGATTTAATCCCATGGTTCCAATTCTGCCTCCCAGCGTGTTTAACTCAAGAGTCTTGGCCCTAACTACTTGGATATGCTACCCCTAGCCATATTCCATACACCTCTTAATTCTACCTCTTGCTATAGCAAAAGTGATGGCATTCCCTATCAGACCTACCAAATGAGAAGTCACCCTCTGTAGACATGCCTTGCTGAAATCTTTCTTTGATCAAGACAGCTGCCCATGAAGATGTACCTTTCAGGAAAACAGACACTACTCTTCACTGGAGATTAATGAATATTCACTGTCCTAGCCTCCAATCCCTTCAACTGGCATGAATTTAGCTGGAAATATAAGGCACATTCAGTGGGCAATAAAGGCTCTACAAAGTGAAATCTTAAAACCATTCCTGCAAGGAAGGAACAAAACTAGCAAGCATCACCGTTGTAAACGTGAGATAGCTTACACAGTCGAGGACTTTATTCAAACCTACATAAAGTAAAGATGTCCTCTTCTCTGGAAAAAGTAACTGTCTCAGGCAGAACACCCTTTACTTCCATTACTGCTAAACGCACCACCCATGCCAAAACAACAAGGAGATTCTTTACATTTTTATAAGTCAGGTAAAGGATAGGTATTGCTTCCTGTGCAAAAGAGGAGGTGGTCAGAGGACTTGTAGCACAGTGTGGCAATAGCAGGTCCAGCTGTAGGAGCAATATTTAGTACATTCAGTAACAGTCTGCAGTGATCTCAGGCTTTGAGGTGAACAAAGCAGCTTTTGGTTTCCAGTTTTCACAAAATTAATGAAATTCTCAACTAATCCACTATCCAGCTAACAGAGAAGCACACAGAATGGAATAGCAAAGGCACGTGAAAACTATCTGATGCCAAAGCTATCATCCCTCACCTTTTGCAGTCCCATGCAACCTCAGGAATGTGAGGAAAGTTTTTATGGGGCTGATGACTACAAGAACTCCTTTAGAAGCATGATGCATGAAGGCATTTTGTGAAATATTTTGCTAGTCCTCAATGTAAAAAAATCTTTCCCAGCCAGCAGGAGAGTTCAAACACTATTTTGCATCTCTCTATATATTTCCAAAGCCCATAATCACAACACACTTCTGTATCATGAAAATTAATGGCTACTTGGAGCCTGTAAAGACTCATGGTAATTTGCAGAGTTGTCCTGGCAAGTATTGGGTCTTCTTACACAATTTGCTCCAACTTCTTCACATTGTCTTTAAGAACCTTGAATAAAAACAGAGTCATATCTGCCACATTAGGAAATAGGAACAACCAAATAGTACTTCACATGTTGCTATTCATAAATGCAAATGCATTATTCATAAATGCAAAGAAACCCAGCAAGATTTCCCATGTGGGCAGTTCTTATTAATTAGGCTTCTTCTTCTTGTATATGCTTTTCCTCCTGTTCTTTGGACTGTATTTGCTAGTGATCCAGGGTCTGATTACCCATAAAGTGTTTGACATTTTCCAGGACCATGTCCTGGAAGAGGTGACAGCGTACTCTTGTCAAGTTTACAGATGGCACAAAACTGGGGTAAACGGTTAACACACTCTAGGACAGAGGTGCCATCCAGGCAGGCCTAGACGGGCAAGAGGAAGGGGCTTACGGAAACTTTGTGAAATTCAAGATTTTGAAGTCCAACATGCGATAAAGAAGAGCCCATTGCAACAATACAGGCTGCAACCTGATTGGCTGGGGAGCAGCTCTGTGGAGAAGGACTTGGAGATGTAGGCGGACATGTCAGCAGGACATGAATGTCAGCAGCACACCCTGGCACCAAAAGCTGCTATGAGTGCCCTGTGCTCTGTTAACAGAAGTGTAGTCTGCTGATAGAATGGGGTGATTAGATCCTTCTACTCAAATTCAGACCACATCTAGATACTGTGTCCACAAGACAGACACTGACTTGGTCCAGTTATACAAAGTTCCCATTAGCCCACTACTCTTGCCTGTCTAGGTCCCACTGGGTGGCAGCATTGCCCTTGAATGTATTGAGCACTTTCTCTGATTCTATGTCTTCTGTAAATTTTATGACTGCACTCTCATTGCTGCTTCTAGGTATTGATAAGTTTGTTGAACAGGACTGGTCACCTTGCAGACCCTTGGTGATCTCCAAGTAGAGTACAACCCATTCAACCTATTAAGCATGACCCATCGAGCCTGACCACTCAACTGGCTTTTTATCCATCTGACTGTGTGTGATCATGCCAAAAGACTTGCTAAAGTCAAGGTACATGACATTCACTGCTCTTCCCTAGACTACAAATTCTGTCAGTTTATCACAGAAGGCTGTCAGGTTGATCATCCCTCAGTAAATTCACGCTCCCTATCACCTTCTTTATGTGCCTAGACATGTGTTCCACTTAATAAATTTCTGAGGGATTAAAATGAAGCTGACCAGGCTATAGTTCCATGGGAGTTGCTTTTGGCCTTTTCTTAAGACTGATGCAATATTCGCTTTTCACCAGTAATGAAGGACCTCCCTCAATCTTCATGACCTTTCAGACGTACAGACTGCAGTCTTGCAACCACATCAGACAGCTCTCTTGTTACTCTTTGATGCAACCTGTCTGGACTTATGAACTTCCATGCATTGAACTCTCCCAATCACTGACCTGATCTGCATCTGCCTAAACCCCAAATCCCTTCCGTAATAAAACAGGCCTCAGAGATCTTGTTGGCAAAGACAGAAGCAAAGAAGTCATTAGGTGTCTCAGTCTAATCTGTGTCTGCTGTTACCTGTTACTCCTTTGTTGATGGAGGATTTCCTCTATTCAGCTTTCTATTACTAATGCAGTGATAGAAGATCTTCATGTTTTTCCTAACATTCCTTGCAACATTCAAGGTAAGCTTTGATTTTCCTAACACCATCCCTCCATGCTCAGAAAACATTTCTAAATTCCTCCTTTGTATCCTGTCCAGGCTTCTACCTCTCACATGCTACTTTTACATTGGAGCTCTGCCATCATACCTTTCTTAACAAAGCTCTTTTCCTGATAAAGTTGCTTATTTTCCTGAGTATTCTTGCATGTAGAAGATGCTGTCCTTAGATATCTGACAGCTTTTCTGAGCTCTGTTGTCCTTCAGAGCTGTCTCCTATGGAATTCTCCCTACCTACTAAATCACAAGATTACAGAATGGTTTGGGTTGGAAAGGACCTTATCTAATCTAATCTATCTTTAGTTAGAATCTAAAGATTATCTAACTCAAGCCCTCCTGCCATGGGCCAGGATGCTTTTTACTATACCAGGTTCATCAAAGCTCCATTCAGCTGGCCTTGAACACCTCCAGGGATGGGGCATCCACAACTACTCTGGGCCACCTGTCCCAGTTCCTCATCACCCTCAAAGTAAATAATTTCTCTCAATATGTGATCTAAACCTACTCTCTTTCAGTTAAACCCATTTCCCCTTATCCTGTAACTCCATGCCCTTGCAAAAAGTCCCTCCCTAGCTCTCTTGTAGGCCTCCTTTAATTACCAGAAGGCTGCTACAAGGTCTCCCTAGAGCCTTCTCTCTCTCTCTCTCCTGTTCTCCAGGCTGAACAGTTCCAATTTTCTCAGCCTTTTCTTCTAGGAGAGGTGCTTCATCTCCCTAATGATCTTTGTGGTCCTGCTCTGAACTCGCTCCAACAAGTCTACATCCTTCCTGTGCTGGAAACCCCAGAGCTGGATGCAGCACTCCAGGTGCAGTTTCACAAGAAGAGAGTAGAGGGGCAGAATCACCTCCCTCAATACCTGCTGGCCACACTGCTTTTGATGCAGCTCCGTGCACAGTTGTCTTTCTGGGCTGTGACTGCGCATTGCCGGCTCTTGTCCAGCCTCTCATCCACCAGTACGTATGTACTTGCCAGTGCTGGTTCTTTTGCTAGGTGTGATGTGTACACGCATTAGTACATATCTGAGGACTCTGATGGGATTAACATCCACACCAGCAACACATGCCAGTTCCTTTGTCACCATCACCACCTTTGCCTGCGCTGCCACTAAAACTCCAACTTTACATGCAAAGGTCATACAAGCTTTTACATGGAAATCCACATTGACAGCACTTTCAAGTTGACTGGTCTCAACTACTCAGTGAAAGAGAACTCACTGGTTCAGAGAGTTCCTTGGCAAACAGTCCTTAATAACAAAGGGGTCCAGGAAGGCTGGACATACTTAGGTTGGAAATCTCAAAGGCACAGGAGCAGGCCATCCCTATGTGCCGAAATACAAGCCAGCAGGGAAGACCAGCCTGGCTGAACTGGGAGCTTTCGCTGGAACTCAGGGGAAAAAAAAAGAGTTTATGACCTTTGGAAGAAGAGGCAGGAAACTCAGGAAGAATACGAGGATCATGTAGAGAGAAAATTAGAAAGGCGAAAGCTCAGCTAGAGCTCAATTTGGCCACTGCTGTGAAATATAATAAAAAGTGTTTTTATAAATACATTAACAACAAAAGGAGGGCCAAGGAAAATCTCCATCCATTATTGGATGTGGAGAGGAACATTGTAACTAAGGATGAGGAAAAGACTAAGGTACTTAATGCCCTTTTTTGTCCCAGTCTTCCAGAGAAAGACTGGTTATCCTAAGGGCAACCAGCCCCCTGAGCTGGTAGACAGGGACAGGAGAAGAACAGACCCCCTGAAATCCAGGAGGAAGTAGTTACCAACTGTTGAGACACTTAGACACTCATAACTCTATGGGGTCGGACAGGATCCATCCAAGGGTACTGAGGGAATTGGTGGAAGAGCTCACCAAGCCACTCTTCATTTATCATCAGTCTTGTTTGACCAGGGAAGTTTCAGATGACTAGAGGTTGGCCAATGTGACACCCATCTACAAGAATGGTCAGAAGGAGGATTTGGGCAACTATAGACCTGTCAGCCTGATCTTGGTGCCAGGGAAGTTTATGGAATAGATCATCTTGAGTGTGATCACATGGCATGTCCAGACAGTCAGGGGATTAGGCCAAGCCAGCACGCGTTTAGGAAAGGCAGGTCCTGATTGTCTAACCTGGTCTCCTTTCATGATGAGGTGATCCTACTAGTGGATAAGGGGGAAAGACTGTGGACATTGTTTACCTGGACTTCAGTAAAGCTTTGGATACTGTCTCCCACAGCATTCTCCTGGAAAAGTTGGCAGTCCATGGCTTGGACAGATGCACTCTTCTTCAGGTTAAAAACTGGCTGGATGGCCAGGCCCAGGGAGCAGTGGTGAATGGAGTTACATCCAGCTGGTGACTGGTCACAAGTGGTGTTCCCCAGGCCTCAGATTGGGACCCTAGTCCCTCACATCGGGACCAATACTGTTTAATATCTTTATCAATGATCTGGACAAGGGGATTGAGTGTACTCAGTTTGCAGTTAACAGTTAGCGACCTGCTGAGCCACTTGGATCCTCACAAGTCTATGGGACCAGATGGGATCCACCCCAGGGTGATGAGGGAGTTGGCAGAAGAGCTCGCCAAACTGCTTTCCATCATCTACTAACAGTCCTGGCTCACTGGGGAGGTCCCAAATGATTGGAAGTTGGCAAATGTCACGCCCATCCATAAAAAGGGCCAGAAGGAGAACCCAGGAAACTACAGGCCCGTCAGCACTGACCTCAGTGCCTGGCAAGGTTATGGAGCAGATCATCCTCAGTGCAATCACACAGCACCTACAGGATGGATAAGGGATCAGACCCAGCCAGCACAGGTTTAGGAAGGGCAGGTCCTGTCTGACCAACCTGATCTCCTTTTATGACCCACCTGGTAGATGAGGGGAAGGCTGTGGATGTGTCTACCTGGACTTCAGCAAAGCCTTTGATACTGTCTCCCACTGCATACTCCTGGAAAAGCTGGTAGCCCACAGCTTGGACAGGGGCACTCTGTGCTGGGTTGGGAACTGGCTGGAGGGCCGGACCCAGAGAGTGGTGGTGAATGGTGCTGCATCCAGTTAGCGGCCGGTCACTAGTGGTGTCCCACAGGGATCAGTGTTGGGCCCAGTTCTATTTAATATCTTTATCGATGATTTAGATGAGGGGATTGAGTCCACCATCAGCAAATTTGCAGATGACACTAAGTTGAGGGGCAGTGCCGATCAGCTGGAAGGCAGGAGGGCTCTGCAGAGAGACCTGGACAGGCTGGAGAGTTGGGCCGATTCCAATGGGATGAGGTTCAACAAGGCCAAGTGCCGGGTCCTGTACTTTGGCCACAACAACCTCAGGCAGAGCTACAGGCTGGGGACAGAGTGGCTGGAGAGCAGCCAGGCAGAAAGGGACCTGGGAGTGTTGATTGACAGGAAGTTGAACGTGAGCCAGCAAGTGTGCCCAGGTGGCCAAGAAGGCCAATGGCATCCTGGTCTGGATCAGGAACAGTGTGGCCAAGAGGTCCAAGGAAGTGATTCTTCCCCTGTACTCAGCACTGGTGAGGCCACACCTGGAGTACTGTGTCCAGTTCTGGGCCCCTCAGTTCAGGAAGGATATTGAGGTGCTGGAGCAGGTCCAGAGAAGAGCAACAAGGCTGGTGAAGGGACTTGACCACAAGTCCTATGAGGAGAGGCTGAGGGAGTTGGGGTTGTTCAGCCTGGAGAAGAGGAGGCTCAGGGGAGACCTCATCACTCTCTAGAACTACCTGAAAGAAAGTTGTAGCCAGGTGGGGGTTGGTCTCTTCCCCCAGGCAATTATCAGTAAGAGAAGAGGACATGGTCTTAAGCTCTGGAAGAAATTAGGAAGAAATACTTTACAGAGAGGGTAATCAGGCATTGGAATGGACTGCCCAGGGAAGTGGTGGGTTCTCCGTCCCTAAAGGTTTTTAGGATGAGACCATGGCAATTAGTGCCATGGTCTAGTAACCACAGTGGTAGTGGATCAAGTGTTGAACTTGATGATCTCAGAGGTCCCTTCCAACCCAGCTGATTCTACGATTCTATGACAATATGACATTGGGTGGGAGTGTTGATCTGCTGGAGGGTAGAAAGGCTCTGTAGAGGGATCTGGACAAGCTGGATCAATGGGTCAAAGCCAACAGTATGAGCTTCAAGAAGGCCAAGTGCTAGGTCCTGCACTTGGGTCACAACCATCCAGTGCCATGCTACAGGCTGGGGGAAGAGTGGCTGGAAAGCTGCCTGGTTGAAAAGGACTTGGGAGTACTGGTCAGCAGCCACTGAACATAAGCCAGCAGTGCGCCCAGGTGGCCAAGAAGGCCAATAGCATCTGGCTTGTATCACAAATAGTATGATCAGCAGGACCAGGGTAGTGACTGTCCCTCCATATTCAGCAATGGAGAGGCCACACCTTGAGGACTGTGTTTCATTCTGGGTCCCTCAATACAAGAAAGACATTGAGTCAGAGTACATACATACAGAATATGTCCTGTGAGGAATGGCTGAGAGAGCAAGGGCTGTTTAGTGAGGAGAAAAGGAAGCCTTATCTCTCTCTACAACTACATGACAAGAGGTTGTACAAGGTGGAAGTTGGCCTCTTCTCCCAGGCAATTAGCAACAGGACAAAAGACAACGGCCTCAAGCTGTATCAGGGTAGGTTCAGGTTCTACAACAGGAAGAATTTGTTAACTGAAAGGGTGGTTAAGCTTTGGAGCAGGCTGCCCAGGGAGGTGGTAGAGTCACCATCCCTGGAATTGTTCAAGAAATGACTGGACATGGCACTTTGTGCTATGGTTTAGTTGATGAGGTGTGTTTGGTTAAAGGTTGGACTTGATGATCTTGGAGGTATTTTCCAACCTTACTGATTCTTTGATTTTATAAAATTTTGCTTTCTTCTTAAAATGCCACATGATGAAATTCGGTACACAGGACACTTCCTTTAGCATAACAAAATGTCTTAGAAGTTTCATTCATCACAAATACCAATGGTCAAAAAAACTGCAAGATTAGGTCCCAAAAAAGTGCAAGAAAGAACACATAGGACAGAGAGACCCTGTGGTCAACAGTGTCATGTATCGACAAACTCATGAAAATGTCATAAAGAGAAGTTCCTTTAAGTCTGAACTTGGTTTTCAAGTAAAAGCTGAACTCACTGATGCTTATAAGGCAGAAATTTCTTTGATTCAAATTAACCAGCTGTTTTAGCTTGCATTTTCAGATTGCAGTTATTGACAGTATATTCACATCAGATAAACGGACTTACCTTTTTTCTTTTCTTCAAGTGACTGTAAGATTAGCCTTTTGGACTTTTGAAGTGGTTGGCCAGATTCTTTCAAAAGAGAGCTAAAGTATGTGAGTTTCAATCTCATTAAAAAGGCCTTTTTTTTTTTTAAACAAACTTTCCTTTTGTTCATATCAGCACTTACTTTTTTAAAAGACCCCAAGAGAGAGTTCCAGTCTATAGATCACTTGTCCTGAAGAAAGCTCTGTTAACTATTTATAGATCATGTCCTTTTGTACCAAACTAGATCAAGCAATTTATTCAGTGCATGACTGCAGGAGAGAAATTCATTTGCTCTAAGTGTCATCAAGGCAGCCTTTTACCTGCTATGAACAAGACCAGAGGATCTGAATTGCTGGGCTTTTACTTCAAATGCACATTTTGACATTGTGTGGGGTGCCATCATATCTTTCAAGTTTTCAAAGTATTAACCACATTCACAGAATGGGCAGTCCTTAATCACAAGAGCAGCAAATAGCACATAACCACTAGAATAAATCAAACACATGTGCACACATTCAAATTATCTCTCTTTTCTTTAAAGTAGCACTTATAAATGCAAATTACCATTAGTTGCTTTGGTAGATCTCATTTTAGAAAGGAAAAGAGCACACAACAGGCATCAGCTCCTCAGCTAAACAACAACAGAATCAAAACAAAACAAGAGAGAGAAGTGATGGCCTTCATCACCTCTAATCAGCAAGGGCTTCCTTTAAGCATTCACCAGGGAAGTGATCCTCTCTGTAAAACCTAGTAAAGAGGCTGTATGCAACAAAAACACTTCACTGCAGCAAATGCTTTGTTTCACTACTTCAGTTTTCATTGTAGAGTCATAACTAAGATGACAAGGGTGGGGAGAAGTTAAAAATGCAGCAAGGCAACAAAACAGCTATTAAAAATCACTGACATTTGTTGGCAATAGCTTCAGACACAAAAGGTAAAGCTCGTTTTTGGAATATGGCTGTCTATTGTTACTGGATCAGTGTGGAAGAGAAAAAAGAACATGATTTGCTCTCCTTTTCCCATTGCTCTACAGAGACAAATACTCTGGCTCTGTCCAGCTAAATATACTCCAGCCTGGCTACAGATATTGCTCCTAGATGGCTGGAAAATGGTGTAAGTGGTTCAAAGATTATTGCTATCATTTGCGTACAGGGCACATCGAAACCTGCATTGCACTCCAACTTTCCTTGGCTGATAGGAAAATTAATGGGGATATTTTCATTTTCTATCTTGAAAAAGGGTTTAGCATAGAGACCAGTGACAGAATCTGGGTGACTAGGAGCATTATGCTGAGAGCTAAAAACACATTGATAAAATAAATAGTGATGATATATACTGAAATCACTAAGCAAGCCTAATTCCAAAATTACTTTGAGCTGACAAGTTTCCATTCTTTCACTTCATAGGGATCTCAAGCCCTATCCCACTCGACAGTATAAATTCTCAAAGAGTAGAATGACATTATCATACCAAAGTGCCATTACAAAACACAACAGATTAAAACTCATACTACCCTTTTAGACAAAACACATTTTGGAATACATTTCTCTCTTTTTAAGTATTCACTTAGTACATATATTCCTTTAGTGAATATTCATTTCATTCAGTGAAAGCTATGTAACAAGGATAAACAAGTTAAGACAGATGTTATTTTTTTTTAATAGATTGTATACCAGAAGCTGGATCTCAAGCTTAGAGTCAAGAATTAATAAATGCCAACGTGCTGTTGACATGTCATGTATAACTCTCAAGTATCTAATTTTTGTTTTCCTAATTAGGAGAGAGGGATGGGAATTAATACTGGCCAGTGAGGAACTCTCAGTACCACTACTCAGATATCTGTTTGGAAAAATATCAGAGAATATAAATTAGGAAGATTATGTTTAAAAGCAAACTTTGTTTTCCTCCCAAAAAAACGATACAGGCAGACCATCCCCAACATTGGTCTTAGTTCTATCTCCTTTCTAAACTGAGTATTATGCATTATGTAGACTTCCATGTTTGATCTAAAAAAAGCATACTACAGCAATTTGAAGAGCATTCGTAATCATGAGGATCATATCCATCAACTGAGAAGTGTTTTATTTCACACACCATTTACAACTTCATACAGAGATACAACAAAATCAGCAGGCATCAAAACAGCTAATGAGAAAGAAAAACATCACTTTATTGTAATTGGAGGTTGTATTCCACCTCTGCCTAGTTATGTAGGGTGGATGCTCAGACTGGACACAGCCTGCCACTGATTTCAATTACTTTTCCTATTGTACCACCATGGTAGCAAGGCTATCTTCTCTTCAAAGTAGTAAACAGTTAGAATAACCAACAGTTTTTAAAAAATGAAAGAAAAGAACTGTCTTTGATTTGACATTGTGCAGTGACAAGAAGAAAGTACAGTGGGCAACTGGGTATGGATTTCATCCAGCAGTTCCAACCTGCTGCTCTCAGCTGTCACAACAGGATATAGGTCAACACTAGTCCTTCGGATATACGCAGTCCAAGGTTATTCACCACTTCAACTAAAAGCTTCACATGCAAAATATCTGCTGTTGCATCTTCCCCAAACTGCCCCAGATGCTTCAGAACAATAAACATATCAGAATCAAATCTGATTCTTTTAAAAGTCAAATTTATTTTGATATCATCTGCAATGCCGTTTGATCAAACAGCCAAAAAGAACACTTCTGTATGTTCTACCAAACCAATGGATTAAGGAAAAAAATAAAATGGTAACAGCTATATTGTTCCCCAAGTATAACAAAAAATAGTGTTTACAGGAGATCTTTTCTTTGAGACAGAAGATAAAAAAGGACTTTCATTTTAGAAATAAAAATAAGCATTGAGGAAGAAGAGACTAGATGCAACAAAAAATACCTACAAATCTATTCCCACTGTTTGGTTAGTTTTGAAGTTTAATGACTTTAAAACTAAAGCAAGTGTTTTAAGTGATAACTTTCCAGAAGCAGGTCAGAAGTAACAGCATCATGGGATACTTACCAAATCCCTTCCATCATTTCCTGTTCCCCAACCACACACTCAAATCATCTCTCTTGGCATATTTGACCGGTACCAACACAGTAATACTCATTATAATCAGAACACACCAGCCATTTGGCAGGGAAAAAAAAGAACTGTAGGGAATTACTAGTAGTAGTAGTAGGCATATTCCCTCTTTAGAAACCCCTCCTCTAGCTTTACAAGAAACCCAGAAAAGGGACTAAGAATGTCACTGCTCCAGATGTGTCAGTGATAAATAGAAAAGGGAAGAACACAGGCTAGTGCACAGGGGATAAGGATGCAAAGCTGACACAGCAGGGAGAAGATGAGATATCACAAGAGTCATAAGCCACTTACACAAAAGAGGAAATGCTAAGAAGTTTTGAAGTGTTTCCATATGCAGAACAAATCAAATCATGTAGCAATGTAAAAAAGATGTTTACATCTAATGCTATTTACCTTAGAAGTTAATGGGATTGCATTGTTTATGATAACAAACTGATTACCATGAATTCACTCAAAAGGCATAAAAGTACTGTGTGTGAATACATACCTCTTCTAATTCAGTATCTCCTCATGATTCCAGTCACTTACATTTAAAGAGGTGACACTGGCTTGCTACGGACTTTTACCAGGGTAAACTCAAATTCACCATATTAACAAAAGCTGTTAAATAAAATAATATTTTCTTTTTAAAAGCCATATAAATGAAATTTGAGGGGTTTTTTATGTTTTGGGTTGAACAATTTTAATTACATTTTTAGTACATAAAAGTTGATATGGAAACTGTTCCACAAGTTGTTTGGAACATTCAGTTTTCCAATCTACGTAAATGTAGGGGAAAAAGTGAAACACACCCTGAAATAATTTGGCATTAGAGACAGATTACCTACATCCTTTAGCATTAAACAAAGGCAATTTCCTCAACAGAGAAACCTCATGAAGTGATTACAATACTGCAGCTACAAAATTGCAGTCAGCACCTGCTAAATAACCTCTTCATTTTAATTATCTATAAATATTCAGTCTTTGGACAAATCAAATATACATATCTTTTTAACAGCTGTCAAAAGAACAGAGTAAGTTTTACACTGTCTCAAATTAAACATGCAATCAGCACACACTAAGCTGCATATTTACAACAACACTGATATTATGAACTAGATATCAACTACATGTTAGATTGGAAGAAAACCAATTGGACAGAAGATACTAAAAAATCATGAGATCTGCTTCTCAGGCAGCAATGGAAGGGGCATTCTGACATGACAGCTTCTATTGCCTTGCTGGTTTAATACCATGGGAAATGTACAGACCTCTTTTTTAAAGGTTTTGTCACAAAAGGCTTATCTTTCATAGAATTGTACTATGGTGCTATCTATAAAAACATTTTGGGACCTTTCAGAAAACTCCATTAATATTTCTTAACCTAATCTTCTATCACCTTTTTCTACAAACTTAAAAGACAAGACAAAATCTTTCAGTTTAACAGCCATCATTTCATATTCTCCAATGTAGCTGCAAAACATTAGTGAGATGGGAAAATGTGGGAAGTTTATTTGCAGATTGTAACACCTTGATATTCAAAGTCCTAGCAGTCCTCAGAGACACTAATATTTTCCTACTTTCTCCTAACACTTTTAAATGAGAACCCAATGCCTCAGCCCAGTAAATCTGTCTGAGCTCTGTCTAACATGCATTGTGTAAAACATTCTACATAACAGATGGGGACCCTTGTACAGTCATATTCCACTATCCCAGTCATATAAAATGGTCCCTATACCATAACACAGAAGTGCTCCAGGTAGGGATGAAAGAACAAGAAAATCTCCATAAGAGAAATTCCTCCTCCTTAGGAGACTGGAGAAGAGCTTAGTGTAATGAATGTAATGACTGAACTAATTTTGTTTCCATATTTACAGCAAACTTTCTGCAAGGGGCATCCCTGCTTGTAAAGAGAGAAGCCAGTCCAAACCATTCAACCACATACTACAAAGGCAGTATATATGCATACACTGTAGAAACAATTGCAGTTTATCTACAATGACATGATATGGGGGGACAATCTGATCTCATCTATTTCAGGAACTGGAAACTCATTCTAAGAAAGAAGATTTAATTTTGACATTGTAACAGCAAGTAGTTGGAAGCACCGCAGAGACTCAAAAGTACACAACTAAAGATCACGTTAAAGATTGTGCTCCATACAAGTTTTAACCCAGAAAATAAGAGAAAACATAAGTGCAGAAGGCATTCTTTGGAGAATGCCTTCTTAGGAAGGCTGTACCTAAAATCCAGAGAATCAATGCAGCTGGAAATGGGAAATTCAGGAAAAGATCCATGAAACAAAGCAAAGTCAAAAGAAAAAGGTTAAGACCTTCCTAATATTTTTAAATAGCTTGAGAGGTTCTGTGCAAGTATAGCAACAGGAAATATAATACAGTGCAAAAAGTAGATAAAATGAAGACAACAAAAGTGTTTAAAAGCTGAAAAACACTTAAAAAATTCAAAAGCAAGTAAGAAACATTGGGGGAAACACACAGTAAAGTTAAAAGAGAACACCCGTAAATTGAAAAATTCATTTCGGATACAATAAAACCCCAAAATAGCTAGTGCAATACCAGGTCAAAAAGGCAAGGGACACAGTTTCAGAACAGGGAAATCATAGTCCCTGTCTACACAGAGGTCCTACTGAGAACATCATCTTAACAAAGCTAACTTCACACATGAGAAAAATCAAACAGATCATAAGTAGTAAGGAAAGGGCTATAAAGACCCTGGTACAATCATGCATCTATAATTCAAGGCCTCATTACTCAAAAGGTGGTGAGGAATCAAGAACAGTACAGACAGAGCAAGAAGGATTGAAAGTGGTTTTGAATATACTGCCATAAAAAACAGGAAAAAGTGAAAGGGTCAGCCTTCAAATCATTAGTGGCAGAACTACATAATACCACGCCATCACACGTGCTTCCCTCTTGGCACCACCATGTCCAATGCTTTGACTTACAGATGGACACTGGCAGAGGACAGTCAAGAATAACAACAGTTTCAAAACCTCCTACATGTGTAATCGTCATAGCTCTTGACTGGTGTGAGTAGTAGGACAGAATTAGGGGAAAAAATTAGGATTCTCCACAAAGAATCGTTTAAGCCAATGATCAAGAAATTTCCCTTAGGAACAAATGCCTCCTCCACCCCACTGCTCAGGGCTTCCTGTTAGTTGCAGGATGAAGACCCAAAAAAGAAGGTAGCACAGTCCCTTCAGATTTGCCTCCATGGTCTCTCCCAAGCACAAGGATACTGATATTTTGCATCACTATTGCTGCTCTGTTAGAGATTAGGACGACATAGACCTGAAATCTCAGAGCCAGGGACTGGGCTCCTTACCCTCTACGTGGAGTGGGATACAGCAAAGGACAGCCAGGGAACACAATAACATCCCAGCCCTGATTATTTTCAAAGCACTCCTCACAGTAGAACTGTGCATCAGCCTTACGCATGGTTTGGAATATAGGCATCCCTTAACCCTAAAACATTATTAACAGCATTTAGCATGCTTAAAACACATATCATTTTGCCCTAACAATAATTTCAGTTTGTCCTGTATTCTAGGAACTTTCAGAGCAAGTTGCAGAACTTCCCACTGCACATTATGATCTGTACCAAGTAATAAGCTGGATCTCTAAATACTCCTTTAAGGAAGCCAGTTAACCTAGTGCTGCATGTACAAAGAATCAGAAGATATGAACTGAAGGTTTGGCTGGCTTCAAATGTTTTAAATAAAATTGTTATCTGGATCTAAACAATGCTGAGTGATGCTAGCACGGTAATTTAACTTACAAAAGAATCCAATAAGCTTTTGTGAATGCCACTGATAGAACAGTACATGATACTACAAGAACTATTAGGAAGCTACTTCTTGGAAATGAATGATAAGCACAACTCGCATACAAGCCCCAGTTTTCATAAGGCCATTAAATACATTTCATTTTCAACTTGCCACTACTTGCACCTCCCATAACAATTATTCTCAATGTATTTTCATCTGTTCCATAAAAAATGATTGCTTCTGCTTTACCTAATCCTCTACTTACATCAATCCTATTGTTCATTTCCTTCCCTTTCATCTTCTCCACATTAATTCCCCACATCGCTTTTGATCTAGCTTTTGTTTCCTTTTTTCCCCTACAGATTCTTCCTGATGAAGAATTTACAGCCCTAATGTTCATCTGACGTGTATGGTGATGTTTTATTGATTCGCTACACTGTCTATTAGTTCTCTATAATGAACAGCATTATACAAAACACAAGATGGGTTGCCTAAGCCTATAACTTGAATCTAAAAAATCAGTTTAACTGAACTTGAAAAATGCCCTATTTTATCAGTAAATATCCATATTTAATTATAATAGGAAAAGCATATGAAAGAAGCAGCCAGAGAAAACAAACGTTTCCTCCTCAGAGTCCAAAGAATTACTCTTTGCCATAGTGGCAAGCCAAGTAAATAGAATAATTGCAATTTTCACTGCTGCTAAATAAGAAATAGAAAACCTCTCCAGGAACTGTTCTGTATGGCTGTAATAAATGCCCACAGAAACAAGTTAACCTACATTATTCATTCCCCTACAGAAAGGATGGCCTTTTTAGAACTGGAAAGACTTCAAGAAGTGGAGCAGCTGATTTTAGCTGATATAAAGCGTAAGTTATATTTTAAATGGATGCTATATTCAATTTTTAAGGGAAAAAATGGCATTTAGTTCAGATAATTCTTAATGCTGAACAAGTGTTTCACATTCATAAATTAACAGCAATGCCCAAGTATATAAACCACTCAAAAATTATTTTACTTAGCACACTATACCTGCTGCAAGACCATATAACCCAAGCTAAGTGTTGTGTCTATTCACTCGTGTCAAAACCAGCCACTGGGTAAAATCTCTAAGCAGAGGCTCCCTTTTTTCCAGCCTCACAGCCCTATGGCCACCTGCAAGTACGCTACTTCTCGGGCATTAGGTCTCTGGTCTTGTGAATCTGTATTCCTCACTGCACCAGTAAAGCTTCAACAAAAGAAGGGCTTTAATCACTCCTCACTACACAAAACTTGCAGATGGGAGAGTGGTTTGCAGCTCCCACACCAAATTTAACACTACTAATGTTTGTTAAAGGAGGCATGTACAGAAACAGCCAAGCCATCATTTATCTGCAGCAATAGCTAGGAGAAAGACTCCAACACTTCAGCCCAGGCATGATACTGGAAATTCAGATACATTAAAGGTTAATCCTGGATTTTGATTAAGGCCCCTCAGGAATTAAAGATCAACATACCATCTGCATACAACAGAGTAATATCAACAACTCCCATTGTTGGAACAAGTCAGTTTTTCTACAGATCTAGGCTGGTTCCTTGGTTTGCAAAGGGAATAATTCGTCAAATTTATCATCACGCAGTCACCCAAGATTACACAGAATCACAGGATATGCTGAGTTGGAAGGGACCCACAAGGACCATTGAGTCCAACCCTTAGCCCTGCACAGGAACATCCCCAAGAGTCACATCATCTGCCTGAGAGGATCATCCAAATGCTTCTTGAACTCTGTCAGGTTTGGTGCTGTGACACTTCCCTGGGGAACCTGCTCCAGTGCCCAACCACCCTCTGGGTGAAGAACCTCTTTCTAATATCCAACCTAAACCTCCCCTGACACAACTTCAGGCTGCTCCCTTGGGTCCTGTCACTGGTCACCACAGAGAAGAGATCAGTACCTGCCCCTCCTCTTCCTCTCACAAGGAAATCGTAGGAAATACTGCGTGAGTCTGGACCCTTCCTTGGTTACAAACTGGTCACCAAGGAAGGCCCAGACCAAACTACCACATACCCAAAATACAGGTTTCAGGTCTCCTCACCTCCTAACCTGCTATGGTTATTTTCATGAAAACAGAGACTTTGCCCTTAGCCATACACATCACCTCTCCTAACCCAAAAATTAAGCTCTCCTTACAACATGAACACTTCATATCCACCTGTACAAGACGATGACTTGGCAATGGCACCATTCGGTAAGACAAAACCGGCCACAACACAGTTGTTGTCTAACCTCTGGTCCAGAGTTTTGCAGGTCTAACAAAAAAGCTTTGCAGAAGGACTGGAGAAGCAGAAGAAAGTAACTTTAATGGGTACATTGAAATAATGTCTGTTGTCTTTCTACTCAATAACAGTAGAGGAGAAAATATTAATCAGTAAGCTCGGGGATACTTAAGAAACAATAACTAGCAGTAAAAACTCTTCAGCACAGACAACTGAAGTTGACAAAAAGCCTATTTTTTCTGCTCTTAAAATGACCCAGGAAACAAAACCTTTCTGTCTAGCTATTTACGCCAATTTTCAAAGCAATCATATTTATTACTGCCAGCTCTGAAATCTGACACACATAGACACCTTTGACAGTTCACAGGTGAAGTGTCTAGGAAAGGTCAAAATACCCAGAACAAACAACAAGACCAGCTGTCAACGCCCTAAATGCATAATGAAACTGAAATTTTATAACTACATAATGATGACACAATAAAGCAAAACAGGTACATTTCATGTATTTATTTTCTCAGCCATCTCAAAAAAGTTTTGGTGCATTCCTGAATAATAGTTCTAGGAAAACTGAATTCAGATAAGCTCATTCTGCAATAATAGACCCCATGAGCTGGAACATCCATCATTTGGGTTTACTGTTAACTTCTGTTCTCTGCAATGAATGATCTCTATTTTTTCCACAAAAATAGTTTAAAATATGAGATTTTTTTTTTAAAGTTATGGAAGACTTCAATTTTGCATTATAACATCAGTTGACTACAAAATAATCAAAGCTTGTAAAGATATATATAAAATGTAATCACCTAGCTATACATTGATCTTCACTGTGGGGAGTTTCCTTGTTATAACCACAACAAAGGTGGTGTCTAATGACAGTAATGGCAAGTAGGACTGGGAAAAATTCATGTTCAGAATTAACGCAAAGAATCTCTCAAAATACCTAGAGCTTGGTGAACTTTCTGTCCAAGAAGATGCCAATTATTACATTTAGTTTACAGGTCTTTGTTTGTTAATAATTTTAATATTTGATCATTTTTGTAGTTTTGCACATCTCTTTACAGAAATCTACTATCTTCCTACACATGAAGTGGTGATTGTTCAGGTTGAATTAGCTTTGATGCCATTAGGAGTGAGGTCCTGGGCACTGATATTTTCTGACAGAAAGAATTCCAGCTACTTCACAATGGAAACTTTTCATACACTTTTCCTCTGAGCAGCCAGATAATGTAAAACAAAGGAGGGATCTCTCTTTTCAAATTCTACAATTCTTTCAAGGTATCAAGCCATTACACTACTTGCTACTTAGAAAAGAGAAATCACAATATAGGTACATTAGTATTACATTTCATATCAAATATATGCCAATTTTTTCATCTTTCCACATTTTGTTTCCAGACAAAAGACAGCAGAACTGTCCTATAAGTGATAAAAACTGAATATACTTTCAGTAAAGACACACATTCTGTATCTCTACTCTTGCTGAAGGCATTAGTTCAGTTAATAAAGTTCAAAATTGCAAAATCCTCCTTACCATTATGTTATGTAGAAAGGAATCTTATGTCTTCAGAAGCTGGGAAATACTGAATAAAGCAGCTCAACTAGACAGAAAAGAGGTTTGAAGTACTTTATTCACCTAGTTAACCTAGTTGTGGATTAAGAGAATGTCAAGATGGAGTCATATCAATAGGAACCCTGGTTTAAGTGCTTTTACTTTATCCATTGTTGGGACTTTGAGGTGCAAGGAAATGGGGACTACTTGGAATTAATCAGTCCTTTCATATGATTCCAAATAGTTATGATTCTACACCTATTTATTGATGTTTTTTTCTTCCTTGCAGTGCATCCTTATTATAGCCCTAAAAATGAAATGTGCATTTTATTCTGTTTGTTCATTGTAGGACCAGTGCAGCCAAACATAGTTGAATTGAGACTTCGATCAACAGGTGTCTGCTGAAACACAAGCTATGCTAAATTAGTTTCACTTTAAGTTTAGACAATCACAAAATCATAGTAGCAGTTTTAGGAGAAAATATTTGAAGGTCTTACAAGTTGTTGCCAGAATTACAACAATTACAGGTATAATAAGAGACAGTGCCCCTACTGCCAAAGAGTATATCTTTACTCCATTTCCCAGACTTATTAGAAATAAAGTAGATTTCTTTTATTTTGACAGCCAAGACTAATTTTGACAGTTACATGACCACTTGCAAAGAAGGAATCTGCCAGTCCCCCATCCCCCTGAAAACAAAACACCTTCTCTCTTGTCAAGTTTCCAAAGGTTTAAGATTTGCCTGAATGCAGCCACAACACTGTTCCACTCCCCTTAATTCAGCTTCTCAGTGCAAAATCCATTTGTCAGCTTCTGGTGTGAATAGTTCATAGTCAGAGACTTCTCTCCTTGAGAAGGTATCCTTTGTCTTTTCTTGAAATGACAACTGTGCCATTTACCTAGATGCTGCTGCTGTGTTGCTGATCATGTTAAGAGCACACTTTTCCACAGAAGTGGTTTCTGAGACTTGATAATGACAGTGTGGTATCCTTCAATCCAAATCAGATAAAGCTGCCTTTCTGACCCAGCTTGAACCATGATCTCTTCATAGGGCTGCCAGTATCCCTAACATAAAAAGCTGGCAGCTCTTGTTACACACTGACTATGGTTTCAGCCCTAGGTGACGAAAAGAATCTCCAATAAACTCAATACTAAGAGAGCTGGAAGAGAAAAAGGAATTTCCATCTTTCACTTACTCTGACAGAACCTATTTCTTCCTGCTACCTGAACTCAAGCCAGACCAGAGTAGGGGGTGTTGAGTGCAACACACTCTTCCCACTCAACAGGATCTTTGCTTTTATACACATACAGATGTGTGGATGCTGACATTAGGCAGAGAGACACCAGCCACTAGACAAGGTCCTTCAGTGATGAGGACAGATCTCATCTTTGGCACAGAGACAGCAAAGTACAACCCCTACAAGGAATTTAAAATGTTATAATTGACTTTTCCATGGTCACTCAGGAATCTAGGGAGAAATAAAGAAGATGGTAACTTAGGTGTGCTTTAACTAAAGAAATCATTTGATATACTTTTCCACAATGAATTGTACAGCTTCTACAACAAGTTTCATGTTGAAGCACTTTCAGGGAAAAAAAAAAACCACGTTTATTTCTGTGGAGAAAAACCCTGGTCAGGCTTTTCCTGCAAGACAAATGCTTCTGATCCATGAAGTTACCAGTGCCAGACAATCAGCAGTTCCTCAGTGAGAAGAGACCCTTTAGTGTCAGAATCCTTTTACCAATCAGCAAGTAATGACCAATTAAAAGAACATTTAAATACTTTCTCATGCAATTAAAACCACTGATCACCTATTTCCAGTAAAATGGATAACAAAATTATCAAGTTGCAAGTACCATGAAAATTCAGTAAAAGCACAAGAATTTTAGAGCTTTCCATGATCCCAATAAGCCATTTCATTGTGTTAGTTCTGATACCTAAACTGTCAATAGCCCACATCTGTATAAACCAGTTAAATGAATGTATTTTTATTTCTTTTAAGCCAAACAAATATTTAAAGTCTTCACTAGGAGAGGATAACATTCTAATACATCTTATTGGTATTAAGGGAGCCAAAGTATAACAGGCAGTGTGGAAAAAATATCAAGATACCTGTTGAGGAAGATGACAAATAGCATTAAAGGCTGGCAAACTCAGCTGGAGATAAAGAGTACCTTACAGGTGAAAGGCTCAGACATCTCTTTTCTTCTCAGTGTTAATTAATCTTCTACGTGCTTTGCACAGATTGGGTTTTAATGCCATTACTTAACAAGAAAAAAATTTAATACAGTAACATATACTCTGAGATTATCTGAAGTCATGAAGCTGTATCTAAATCATATTGTTCCAAAAGTTACTCGTGCTTTTTTATTTACTTTTTAGACATTTCCTGGAGATAAGACAAAACTGCAAAATTTGTATTAAGCTTTTTTTCAGTACTGGCATCAATGACAGGAACCACTGATAAAGATTCAGAGATAAACCACTATGTTCCAGTGCAGATACAATACAGGTTAGTGTTGTATTAAAAAGAGGAGAGAAAAAAAAACCAAAACAAACCAACTGATGATAGTTTAATTGAAAAAAAAAAAACAACCAAACTATATCATATGGTACAAAACAATTCTTGCTTTAATATTTTTAAAAGATAATTAAGTTTAAATGAAAGAGAAAATACAACATTATCAGATTTAGAAGAACTAATACAACATGTCAGCCCATGTTGTTTTTAATTCTGATATAGAGAAGATGAATAATACTTTAAAATTCTAATTTTAAGTACTGAAATATGCTGGTAATTAGTAAGGCATACAACAGAGATGAAATATAACCTCAAAGACCAAATGAGAATTTATACTCTGAAGTCATTTCATCTGTTAATCACTCCAGCTAACTGTACCAGAAGTAAACTTGCTAAAATGATAAACTAATGGAGACCATTAAAAAATTCCAGCTAGAGAATAAAAAAAAAAAAAAAAACCCCAGCACATATCCACAGAAAGAGTCAGGCAGATTTAGGAAAGCAGATTAATAGTCCCAAATGACTGAAAAATGCCAGAGTTGTATGCAGCATTGTACTGTCATTTTCAAAGCCATTTCCCACCTCTTCTGGAAAGCACTACTAATGTTGAACTTTCCGGGACACACCCTTAGCTATCGAACCCACTTCTGCTGGGAATCTGAATTGTTCAACAGATTCAGAGGATCCCACTCTGTAATACTCCTAAAAGCATTCATTCTTTTGGCCACCTAGCACTTGAGAAGTTTCAAGCACATTTTTAAAAAGCAAAGCCACATCTCGTGAATTGGGATTTATAACATAAACAAAAATAAAACAAGAAATGAATATTCGTACTCCACATGGCCAGCCAGAGCAACTCTAAATCACCAATGGTTCACTCTGGATTGCAGATGTAGCCCACATGATGGGCCAATGTGACTTGATCTCACCATAGACTTTGGCTGCATAGACTGACAGATTCATTGTGACTGACAGTGACCATTCCCTTGGCCCTTTCCCCTCTACTTCCATTAACTCACCTATTTCGGGTAAATTTTCCGTTGCAAAGGACAGGAAAAATCCATTAGCTGTGTAAGGGAGGGGATATATTTCTCTTTTTTATCTTAGGAGTTGCTGCTGTCTTTTTCAGAGGCATCCTATTCTAGTTGGTTTTGTTCTTGGTCTGTTCAACTGTTGAACAAAGGAGGCCCACACTTCCAGTTTCCTGAAATCTGGATATACTGCCTCTCGCTATCCTTCTCTTCATTTATTGCTCTTTATCTTTAAACAATAAAATCAGTCTTCATTCTTGCTTATTGCATATTAAATGTTCAAGGCCAGGTTGGATGGGACTTTGAGCAACCTGATGTAGTGGAAGGTGTCCTTGCCCATGGCGGGCGTGGGTTTATATCTGTGTGCAGAACTAGATCTTCAAAGGCACTTTCCAACCTATACTATTTTGTGTTTCTATGGTATGTTGACTGGTAATCAAGGTAGTTTCCCTTTGACCGTTTAGATGATAAAACTAATACAAAAGACCCCTGAGTTACACAAAATTATGTTTGTTATAAATTAACAGTGTGCAAAGCTCACCATCATCCAAATAAAGATGCCAGTTTAACCATACACCCTTTTCATTAAACTATTTCCCTCCTCCCCCATCAGCTAGAAGAAAATATTAAATTAAAACAAGATAAACTGTGCATGCAAACTAGTCTGTTACCGTCAAACAGCTGGGCTGCTCCAACACTGACAAAGAGGTCACAGTGTGAAAATACACAGCGATTACAGCAATAAAGGAAACAGCTGATAGAGGTTAGGTGGTGGAAACAAGAGGGCAGTCACAACAGAAAGACAAGGTTGGAATGAAGACAGGAGCATGGGAGGAGCAGAGGAAGAGCCTGCCAAAGGCATGGGTCTGGGACACAGAGCTACAGCATGAGGGGGAAGGGAAGAGCCTTAGTGCCAAAACTGTCTAACTCCTCCCATCATCACACTGCATTTTCAGTTTCTTACAACTCAGATGGACTCTATTTAGGCTCTACAGTCATTCAGAAGTGACTTCAGAGAAATATGCAGCCATTTCTGAATAGAACCAGAATACGTTTTTGGCCACATTACTAAATTTTATTGACTTTTCTATGAAAGGCTGAAATATCTCCTTTATGATTTGGAACAGAGGCTTGAAAATCTGCCTGGGAAGTAAAACTGTAGAAATGCACCTCTACCATTCTCTTAAAAGCTGCATAAAACTTTGGATGAGTTCTCTGCATTTCAAAAAGCAAATATCTATATCTGCAGATCGCTACACTTCAGAACTACAGTTCTAAAAGACTCTTCCTTCTATTCAACATATACCAGCCAGGGGTGAACACAGCTTCCCCTGAAACTGTGGGTTTGGATTGCAAAACACCAGGTAAACCTAGTAAGATTGTCACCTCTGATATTTCAATGCTTACAACTGCTAGGGCTCAGCACTAAAAGAAGAAGTAGCATAAACAACCCACAAGCAACAAGGGTACCAAGGACGCTGTGAGTGGAAAAAGAAGACTGGGACAAAGATTGGAAATGTCAGAGTGCAGAAAAGATGAAGAGGAAAATTTGGAGCAAGAAGGTGGGGAGGACTCACTGAGCAAGAAGACTGAAAACAGAGAAAGGAAACTGAAGTAGTAACAGAAACATATGAAACTTAACTCAGAGAATGAAAGAGATGGAAGCATGCACTGATTGTGCAAGCAGCAAGGGGCTAAAAGTACAGGATGAAGGTAAAGTGAGACTTAGAAGAAGAGTTAACCAGACAAATTGTAAAGTAGAAGAAATGGCACAAGCAAAACTGACACTGAGGCCCCGGGAAAGGAAAATGGAAATGAGGACCAATACATGGATGAAAGCCTGGGGGCCTGTGGAGCAGGGTACAGCTACATAGGAGAAGATACTGTAGGAACCAGCCTTGGTTCTTTTCTAAGTGATGTGGAAGTCCAAAGGGGAGACTCAGACAGGCTGGACAGTAAGTATGGACCAGGCAAGATGTCTGTGGAGTGGAAACTATGACCAGCCAGAAGAATGAAACCAGAACAAAGCCAAACTCAGAAGAGGCAGGACCTGAAAAATGGCACATTAGTAGCAGTGAGCAAAAAGAAGCAAAGAGGCAGAAAGCACAGCTTTTGAATGCTTGGCCACCTTTTAAGAATGGAAGTTTCCCAGGCAGTGGCTGGACATCACTTACTGATGGGAAGTCGAGAAAAAAATCTTTGGTTTTTCCTTTGCTTGCAGATACACAACCTTTTGTGTTTGCTTTAGTAAACTGACTTATCTCAACCTAGGAGTTGCTTTCCATCTTATTCTCCCTCCTCTGTCCAGCTGATTTGGGGGGGAATGACAGGACAGCTTGGTGGATACCTGGCATCCAGCCAAGGTCAGCCCACTGCACTGGTGCATACATTACCTGAAATAATTCTAGAATTATGAAGCTATAGGTCTATTTTGGTTTCCAGTTGATTTCAATTTATTGTATGTCCTTGAGATCTATAGATTTTTCTCTGGAACATGAAGTATACCATTGGCAATAGATTATGACTACTTAAGTCATATTCCTTTTTTATTCTCTATAAGCCACAGACAGTGATGCAATTTATTATTAATTTAAACTAATTTCCCTCCTCCTGCATCCAGGATAGCCTCGTTCTCTTCTTAACCCTTTCAGTAACATTACTTTTAGCCTGATCTTGAAAGGAAAAAAGAAGTTAACAAAATGTACTATTTGCAAGTCCTTCCTCTAAATCCACACCACATATTCAACCTCTGAACCCACTAACTGGTCAGTATTAGCCAAACATATTATAATCCCTTTAAGTTTTATGAAAATGAAAAGCTGCACAGAGAACAAAATGAGTGCTCCCATTCAGCTCTTGGACAGACAAGGACAATATGGTTGTCAACCAAATTGGTTGGTCAATCTGTGAGTAAATACATGGCAGACCCAGTGCTGCTTTCTGGCAGGACAAATAGGGAATGTGACACCACCATGGACAAAGAGATGATTTTAAAAAAAGAAGGTGACAGCGAGAGGTAATTGGAGGATATGACTGGGTAAGGCTAGGGGCAGGAAGAAGTACTGCACTAAGAGTTTCCTAGCAGACACAAAAGTGTGCTGGAGGTACTGATGTGGACAAGTAATGAGGACCCAAGAGACAATCCTGCAGACCAGTCAGTTCCACTAATGTGAGCCTGCTTATGGCCCACCATATCACACTCTTATCAACATGTCCTAAGTGCCACCATCTGAGGCAGCTGGGCTGGCCTGCCCTTCTTTCTACAGGGAAGACAAGAGGTGACTGGCAATTGCCAGAGGCAAAACCAACTCAGCTACATTGCTGGAGAGCAGAGAAGTAAAGCCAACACCACGAGCCTGTCCCTGTAAACTCCCCTTAGTCTAACTGACATCTTGGCTGCAAAGCAGCCAGTGGGGGATAGACACAGGCAGAGCATCTTGCCTTCCTTCCACTCATTTTCCATAAACATCAATCATAGCTGTATCCAAGTATCACACCCTGGATATTTCAGTGATTAATCTGACACTTACCGCTACAGCTTTAATGATATCCTTTATTGTAGAGGTGTCACAACAGGGCACAATGCACTGTTACGTGGACTTGCATGAGCCACCTCTAAGCAAGTTACTACAATTAGGAACAGTACAGCTGCATTAACACAGCACTGCCAAACTAGGTTAGTTAGCATAGGTTCCTTTGTGCTGTACTAAACTGTGCCATGTAAATGTATCCCAAACGGGGAACAGCACAATGTCTCTTGAGTGACTACTGTATATAAATAACAAATAGGGGCCTAATCATTTGTATTTCTAATCTTAATTTTCATCCTCCCACAACCCAGGTTCCCTGGTTTTCTTAGAACATCCTGCTTGCATTCAAATCTTTGTTACAATAAGCTTAATAGCCAGACATACAGCTGTACCACTAGTCTCGTATAGCAAGATCTATTCCACAGATCTCTGACTTCTACCAATAGCCAACACTGATACTGAATGAACTCTCATGAACAAAGCTATGTTTTCTTAATAATAACAGTTGTATAAACATAAGGTCTTCTCAGTTAAAGGGAAACTAACATCAAAAAGCAGTAAAACATGGAACCCTAAACCCTTCTTTCTTTGAAGAAACACCTTTGAAGCGAGGTGTTTCTAGTTATGGGTGAATGAAATGAGAATTCAGCTGCAACAAACGGACATCCAGTCTGTATGAAAGACTAATTAGATCCATCTGAGAAGCTGTGTCTAAAACTGCTTCATATATTTCAAAGGAAAGCTCTTCTAGTCTATCTTTTGAGAAGACTACATCAAAACATTTAGTCACAGCTGACGCACATCTATCCACTACAGCAGCATTATTTTTCATAAGCCATAAAAAAGCTACATTTAAGTAATGTTAACAGTCTGGTTTACTTAAAAATTAAAGTAAATGGAGGGAAAAAAGTGGCAAAGAAATTTAGAGCTAAGAAAGCAATTCAAAGCAGCAATGACCTTATAGTTCCCCCTGATGTCAAAGCATCACGAGATCCCAAAGTAGAGTCTTATACTGAATATTAAATGTGCTGAGATTTGCTTAGAGAACAGAATTAAAGATGAAGCACCATCCAGGAGCTGCAGAGTTAACTACAGCTTTTGAGGTAATAAGCCAGGCTCTTATCTTAGCATTCTTTTAAATGTAACTATTGCTACTGCCAAACAATAGTTTTGGCTCCTCCAAAGGAGGAGGTCACATTTTTTAATCTATTCATTATACAAAATTTGGGGAAAGGGGTTGGGAACCTGGAAGGGCTTTTAGAGGCAGGAAGGAGTTGGTTGGGTTTTTATTTTCCAGTTTTATTAGATGCAAAACCAATGGTAAAGAGAAGCATATAAGTGATGTTCACGTAAGCACTGTTTTTAGAAACTAAAAAATCATTACATGAGTATTGTGGTGCAGCTTCTCAAGTGTGGTACACGCATTAATTGAAGCAACAGCTGTGCCTCAAGGAGTTTTCAGTCTTACACCAGAAGACCACAGGAGACCTGGAAGGATGGCAGGAAACATTTAATGCTGTTATGCCAGAAACAAGACTTTTTGAAGAAAGAAAATTGTATGTTATTGCTCTGTATTGTTAGGGATTTAATTTATATTTCTGTTCACTGTTCACTGGAAATCCTGGAACTTGGATCATGACCCATGGCAGAACATAGTCTCCATTTTCATAACACAGGAATTCATCCTGTGAAGCCACGTGTGGGGGTAAAACTTTTCATGAGGTAATTTAGAATTAGTGGTCGTAAAAACCTAGCCCCTTCTCTGCCTTCTAACTTTCTATCTTTTAAAACAGTGAAGTTTGATTCTTACACAAGGAAAATAAACATCCAAACTGACCATGCCCACTTTTAAAATATTTTGCATTTTAGCATTTCAGACCTTTCATTTCATTTTCTTTTTAAAAATTTCTTGTAGGCTACATGCTAGTGCCAGACCATATGTTTCTGTGAGTTTTGTAGCAGAACGACAAATCTCCAAAAACTACTATGACCAAACTATTCACTGCCCTGACATAGAGGGGAGAGCATATTTAAAGCTACAAAATGAATGCATTACTTTTCATGTAATTTTTAATTCCCAACCTTGAAGGTATTTTTTCTATATGCTTATGGAGTACTGTGTAAATAAATTAATTTGAGACACAGAAATCCACATCAACAATCTCTCTTTACAAATCAAATATATACCATCATATACTTACTGTTAAACCTGTACAATCCAGATATACTCTGCCTCTCTTTGCTTAGTGCACAAGCACACCTAATACAAGTACAAACAAATAATATATATTTCATATTTATCTAAGCATTTTTACTTCTATCTTATCTAACATCTCCCAGCATCTAAATTCTCTGAGACACTCAATGCAGCACAGTGGAAATTCATACCAGAAACACTGAGTTCACAACAAGATACTGAGGCCAAGGCCACTTTGATTTAAAAAACACAATGTCAGCAGTCACAGAAACGTAGCAATTAAAGCCCTTGCCCACAGAGTCAAAACTGAGGGATCAGTGCTCTCCTCAGATTGAAGGATTCAAGTACACAGTGCTTGCCTCCCAGGAGAAACTGTCCCCACCCCATCAGGATAGGATAGGTCACCCTCCACCCTTCCAGTAAATCTGTCACTACAGAAAAAGGAATGCAGGACCTGTAAAGGCACAGAGTCCATCAACAAGCAGGAGCACTACTATGGCCAGTGACAACGGTAATGCTTTGCAAGGGTGGAAATCCTGGGTTATGGTCTCAGCACAGAGGTAGATTATCCATACCACATTAAAGTGGCATTCTACAAAACACACAAGTCTTACAAACAGAAAAGGTTCCAGATTCAAGCCTGAATTAGAAGAGTAAAAGTAAGTACACAACCTCTAGAACAGTAGTTTCTATACGTGTACAATCTATAGAACTCTGCACATGTACTGCAATGAAGAGTTTGTGTGCTACTCTGCAAGCAAAATGTAAACCCCATGGAAAAAGGCAGGAAAAGTCTTCTGCTTACAGCTGTAAGGATTATCTAGCTGAGCTGTAAGGATTATCTAACTGATCCGCCCCCTGCCCTTGTGGCTTTACACATACACTTTCCCTTCATTCAAACTAATATTTGGACATAGGAATAACAAATATATTTTAATTCAAACATATAACATATGTAACTATATATATATATATATAAATTTACAACTAGTCTAACCAGAAAATCTGCATTTACTGCTTCTGGGGATATATGTTAATTTGTATCTCAACTGGCTGCCCCTCTTGTTGTTTTAATTCCTACAGGTATTTGCTTTTCATTCCTATTAATCCAGCACTCATATTTCTTTCATATGACCAATTAGAAACTATTATGTGCCTGAAGCATACGAAAAATGTGAAATACTAGTAAAATACTGGCACTTTATTTGTTCTTTTAAAAAGGTTATTAATTTTATAGGAATTGGGCTGGGCAATGTTATTCTTCTATATAGACTACTGGAAAGACAGAACTTAATACGCACTGAATTACTATCCTGCTCCACTCACATTTGTGTTTAAGGAATTAAATGTGGTCTAAGTTTGCTTACAGCAACTTCCTATATCATTGCTCTGATTTTACATTATACTGCTCCTTGTTACACATGATGTTTCGCATACTTCAGTTTCATTTTTGGGTGGTATTTCTTACTAAGCATTTTTTTTTCCTCCCCCCCAGAAGAGAATGTACAAAACAATGAAAATATTTCCTGAAGTAATTTTGAAATCTACTTACCCCTCAATCATGAAATTTACAGCAAATTAATAAAAGTAAAGCTCTCCTAATTGTTTATTATATTTTAATTTGAAGTCAAATCTTAATCATAACTAGGCATAAATGAATTCATTAACTAAATTAAACCGTTCAAACAACTACTTACCTACTCTATACTGATCATACAGGATGTATTCAAAAAACTATGAGAGTAATTAATGCCTTAGATTTTATTTTATGCTCTCATTTCGTACTATATATTTTCCCTTGGAAATATTAAGAGGTACACAGGTCAATTTTCCACCTACATAGGTATCTAATAAATTATTTATTTCTCAAGAAAAAGACAGGGGAAAAACATTGGGTTTTTCCTAATCGTTATTAAAACATTTATTAATCAAATTTCTCACTGGACTGAACAAAGTTCACAAATTTTTCATAGAGATTTCATGTCTGTACTACACTTATCTGTTCTTAACTTTGGATTTAGGATGTGATCTGAGGTTTTGTGAAAATGGTAGCCCATTCTAGTAGCGATCTGCACAAAGGAATTTAGCTTTCTCCACTCCTCTTATTCAGCATTTGACCTATACAGGTCCCCCTGGAAATATATCAAATTTCCATGTGCTCAAAGTAACTTCTGAACTATTTCACCTTATGCTTTTTCTTCCCCCCCCCCCCCCCCCAAATATAAACAACTTCAATGATAAGAAGCTACTTTATAACTGAAAACATCTGGAAATTCTTTGTCAACTAAACAGATGAGAAGATGAGGCTAAGTGGTCTGGGAAGGTATGCATCCACCACTGAGATGAAGAACCCTAACAGAAAGGATTGTTTTCAAGCATGAAAAAGCACAATAACAACTACTTGCAGAGAAATCATGCAAATCAGCAATAAAGAATTCTCAAGACAGGATTGCTATACCATAGCAAATAATCAGAAAATGGATGATTGTGGCAAAAATGTTTTCAAGAACTGTATTTATTGCATAGAATGTAGTTACAAATTCCTGACTGAACAAAAACAGGTTGCAAAGAGGGTTGGAACTAGATGATCTTTAAGGTCCCTTCCAACTCAAACCATTCTATGAATAAGCAACAATGCCGCCATCACATGGAACCAGACCACCCTTGGTGACTGACATGTCTTTGAAGGATCAATTTAATATGTTGCAGGGAAACCACACATCTACCAGGTTTGTTCAATATTTGTAGGTTCCCACTTGCTTTTGTCTCTCCCACACTTCAGTACTCGGTAGAACATTCAGGCTTGGTAAAGCAAAACAGACTCCAACCTTCATCAGCAAAACTCAATCAAGTCTTCGTATCAATGAACTCACAAAATAGACACATTTGATAGTCACATGGGCAATTAAAATGGCAAGATGGAAAAGACTCCTGTTTGTAACTGAACTAAAGATTCCACAGTTTGGTGGTGGGATGCTTCTGGACTGTGTATTGCTGTTTTGCATTAGTCTCTTGTAAAGGAGAGTAGTCTTCCTTCCAATTCTATTTCAGCAGTAATCTTGATACTAAGATCTTTAATTCAATTCACGAGAGGAAAAATTTTAAGCATATGAAGAACAGAAACCAAAGCCCAGAATCTGACCGTCTGTCCTCCAAAGAGCTCCAAAGAGCACGTATGACAAGCAGTCAGCTTAAAGGTTCTTCTAGTAATTAAAATATAGAACAAAAGAAAAAAGAATTACATTCACATTAATTTAGTTGGCACATTCTTTGTACACGAGCAAGCAGGTCCCACGAAAGTTGCTAAACTAATTCTCAAGTCAGGTCATTAAACTCTTCTAATTGCAAAAGCATTTGTTATGCTGACAGGGTATCCCCAAAAACAACTGTCAAACTCAAAATTCTAGTACAGAAATTTCATACTAACTTAAGTACTAGCCTACATGTTGCTGGCTTCAGAATACAAACAGACCTACTTCTATTTTAAAAGAAAAAATATCAAATTAGGATTCACAGAAGTTTTTAACCTCTGCTGGAATCTCAAAAATTAATATTTTTGTCTGCACTGCTTCAGGAAAATAGCATTGCTCACTCCTGACCACTTGTTTTTTAAATCCTTCAGTTTGGGAAAGCAAGGCTGCTAAAGTGGCCTAAAGCCAGCCCCCATCAAGGACTTGTTAAAAATAAAATGGTTAAAAACAGATGGTTACAAAATTCAAAATTCTGAAAAATAAAGAGCAGCAAAGAGCAGTTAACATTGCACAATTCATTAACAATCTCATGATAAAAGTAGAAAACCACAGATGATCCACAGACCGAAATGCTGACGAATGATCCGCTCAAAACAGCGGGAATCATGGAGAGGCCTGCTGCTCACACCCCCTGCACAGAGCGCCAAGCACTGCACACTGTGAGGTGGTGAGGTTTCGGCTGGCAAGAGTAGAAGAGTTACAGAAAAAAAGAAAAGAGTCACTGTTGGAAGAGTCCCTGTGGTAAACAAAGTAAATCAGGATGTGAATGCTGCTGCTGCAAAGCACAGTTTGCAGCAGGAGTAAACTTCTGAAGGGGAATGTGAAGGTGGCCCTCCTACTGGGCTATCTAACTGCAGCACATATTCAGCTATCTTTGTCTCAAGCCACAAGGGGACACAACTCACAAAGGCAGGAGCCCATATCACACCAACTTAATGGCAGAAAGTAAATGCAGAAGTTCAAAAAGTGAAGCTTGTGTTTCTGACAGCAAAGTCAATAAAGCAAGCTTTGAATTTCCCCCGTTTTTTCCTGATGGTGTCTTATACCACCTGATCAGAAACAAGATTTCTCATTCCTAGTCTTGACTTTTCCTTCTTTGAAGTTTTAAGGCAGTTGTTTTTCCTTTGTAAAGCTTTGAATAATAATTCAGATTTTTGACAGTGCTGTATTTACTATACACTCTTGTCTGCAGCACAATCACAGGAGAACACAAGCAAAAATAAAATTATTAAAAAAGAATAACATGTCCTCTGCTATTTATCCTGTAACAATGAAAATAAGTGTAACTCTAAACAACCCTGGTATTCAAAAACAGTTGTATGCTTTTTACAAACCCAAGCTTTGGAGCAAATTTTAATACACTATACCTAGAGGTTTAAGTGAGACAGACTTCTGGTTATTGTGCAATCCACCTACTGTGATTTATTTCACCACCTAAAGGATTTTCTAGATGCAAATAAACAAGGAATTATCACTACCCAAGTCTACAGGCTCAGTAAGGGTAGAATTAAAATGTAAAAGCTGCTGCTGCAAATCCCTCTGGCCCAGGCTTCGGGTATGCAGTGTTCCCACCCGGCTACTTTGTCCCTAATGCTTAGGCACCCCTTCATCTGTGTCAGGGGTGCTCAGCTCCTCACAGGTGCTCCTGCCTCCTGGCCTAGCAGTAGATGGTAACAACAGTAACATCCTGCAGGGACACAAGGACACAAGAAGGTACTTTCACATTTGTTATTGTTTGAATAATAAACCAAAGGATCAGAAATCAGACTCCATATATGGCTTGTTAAACTGGGTTTATACCAGCTGTAATTCTCATACTGCTGCAAGACATCACAACTGCTTAGCATTTCCACATAAACTGAGAGACAGGTTTGGACTGTGGTATAGGTCAGAACTATTTTCTCTATGTTAAAATAAGCCAGCAGCAACACATATTCAGCATCCCTTCTCAGAGTTCACACCTCCTGAGAAACTCCGTGCAGTTTACAACTCTAAGAAGTGGAACGTAGGAATAATTCATATGCAAGCTTGTGTGTTCACTTACCTGCACAATCCACAGAGCCAAAAGCACAAAAGGATGCTTAGGCCTCCTCTGTCTGTAAACTTTCCTCAGTCCAATTTAAAGATCTATCTCTTGAATTATGTAAGCAAGTATAAGCAAGAGCCTAGGTAACTAAATGCAACTCACATCTCTCAAAAAACAAGTGTGCACATATGCACACAGATGTGTGCTTGTGTAATTAGCTGTGCTAAACAAAGCTCCTAGTTTGGGGAGGTCCAGCTACGGGGGTTAGATTTCTGAGCTCACAGCAGCAAGGGCCTGTGCAACACTCACAGTGACCAGCAGCCACCCTGTATCACCCTCACAGGAGGGGGTAGCTCCGAACTGACTGTTGTTAGACAGCAATGCTGCATCAAAAAGGTGGAAAGGCTGAGGGAAATGACTGCTCCTGGAAGGGCACAAACCAGTGCCAATCCAACTCTAAACTGGTCTGACATCTGGCACAGGTGTTTTGTTCTTTGAACGGGTTGTATCCAAGTTCACAGGATGCCTGTTAGGAGCATTATATAAACTCAATTCAGGAAAAAGCTGACATTGCAGACATGGCCTTTGTTTCGGAAGCAACATTCCACAAGTAGGGCAAGTGTCACTGCCATGGAACAACACTGTATATCAGGTACTGAGTAAACAGTTGCCCAAGACCTCCTAGAATTCTTTCCAAAAGAAAAGTATCACACTCATCATGAGTATATGTAAAACGTAGCGTGATGAAGTACAGGTAGTATGAAAAGGGATATTAGTTAGGCATCTTCTTGCCCCAGTTAGGCCAACAAAACCATTTTTTAAAAAAGCTAAGTTATCATGACCTCAACATACATAAGCAAAAATAACCACCTAAAAACGTGACCAGTTTCAACTGAAAATTATGTCTTCTACATTTAAATCTCAGTAGAGCAAAGCAAAAGTGAATCACCGAGACAATACTGTTTTCATTATATGAAATAAATATTTAAACACCTTTTTTCAAAGAAATCTCATTATTCTGAATGCAACATCGGTGTGAACATCATGACTATAAAATATGTCATGGAGCAGATGTTGCAGAAAAGTTTCTCCACTGAACACATGCAAGAAAAGTAAAGAGCCATCAGAGGTAAACTAGAAGACTTCTGGGATTCCTCACAGTCCTGGATTTTCAATGACTAAGAAAAATTGACTTTTTTAGGTCCTTTTGAAACCTTTTGCCCAAAAATCAGATACGAGAGTCAACTGCCTATTTAAAAAAAATAAATCTCATTTTGGTTGTGGATTTATCATTATCAGACATAAAAAGTAGTTCTCTATAAATTTACCTTCCCAATACCTCAACCAGCTTGTGCCTTGGCTTTATTCTGCTGAACAGCTGAACTACTGAACATAGCATTACTGCTCTTCTACTGGGCATTTCACTATGACCACATACAGTTCCACTACTACAATACAGGTATTGAACAATTCCAGTACAATTACTTATTCAAATTGCTTGGTTCTTTGATTTGCTTTCTTTTAACCACTTGCTTACGGTAATGCAATTTTTGATGACATTGCATTTATTTTCTTGCTCTCATATATCCACAGTGGAGCATAAGATGCTACTTCTAAACAAGACACTGAACAGGGCCATTATTTAGAAAACTAATTTAATAAACAAACAGATACAAAAGTGTTCCACAGGCATGAACAGAGAAAAAACTTATTATACTAGCACTATTTAACTAACAATTTTGTTTTCTAATTCACAGCAATGCCTACTAACATCTGTGTTTGGTCACCAAAGAGACAGAGAATTTTAGCAGCTGTCAAGGGTAATATACGTTGACTCACTGCATTGAATTTCTTAGAAAATGAGCAGAACTTACAGAAAATGATGAGCCATCCTTTGAAACCGCAACTGGGTAAATTCCATCTCCTAGACGCACAGAGAGCTCCCAGCTCCTTCTCTTTGATTTAGCAATAGGAATTCTAAAAAAGAAATAGGCAGAAGAGTAATTTTTAACAGAGATTTCATGCTTCTCCCATTTTAACCAGAAGCACTTGCCTCACAGGATGGTCAAGAAGGATATAAAATACCATTAATCTATAGACACAGTTGGAGAGCACACTTGAAAAAAATATACTAAATACATTTCTTCTGTCAAACAGCATATAAGGAGAAATTACACTCTTACTTTCTTTCTAGATTTGCCTTGACACACTGGGTATGCTGATAAAGTTATAGGAGGCCCTTTAAAACAGCCAGCATTTGCTGCAGAATTAGCTCAAACAGGATGAAAAACAGATGAGAAAGTGGGTTGGCAGGAGAATAGCAACAGTGATAGATGGAGCAGTCTTCTTAAGGGCAAAATGTAATCACTATTTCTTTCCTCTAATTCTCAGTAAACCTTAATTAAAAGCCAATTACAGACAAAAGATTTAACCAAACAAGTAATAAAGTAATTTAATACTTAATATACATTTTAAAGTATCTCATCCACAGAGCCCTTCAAGCATACTGAAAAAATAATGATGTAGAATAGGTAGACTGGTATTATCTGTGGGAATAGGTATTATCCTGCAGACCACATGCAGGATAATACCTATTCCCACAGCATTCTGTGGCTGTACCAGTTATCAAGTAATACAAGAAACCTGAATCTTTTCAACTTTAGCTTAAAGAAGCACACATCTGACAGCCAAGAAATGAGACCCAAGTCTTCATTCTTGGAAATTCAGAGTGACGCAAGTAATTTTCAGTTATTGTATTTAAATGTATATTTGTTTTCTGTTTCCTCATCCTAGCTTTTCCTCTCTTCCACTTTGCCATAATAACTGGTGTCCAAAGGTATGCTACAACTTTTCTGATGAGTGGTCACCATATAATACCATCAGCAAGCATCATGTATCCTAAAGAGAAGACAGGAAGGTGGAATTTAAGCTCTGATCAAACAAAGACATGTTATTTTGGTATAGCTTTTTTTCCACACTGACTCTTACACATGTTTAGATTTTTCTGAAAGTAATCGACAGGGATAAGTTCATCAGCTTTAGGTCTCTTCTAAGGATCATTTCTGCTATAATATTCATCTATTGTATATTTTAGAGCTTACTACCCCATTTTATTGCAGCCTTCAGAGTCTTAAAACTTGGAAACACATCTTTTTGTGTTATGTTACATGCATCTCCATTGGGGAGATAGTGAACCACATCTCCCCAAACAGTGCTCAAGTTCCCTGTAGAATCAACAGGGAGAAGCACCTGTGAGGCCTCCAGAGGTCAGAGAAGGGGAAATTATCTCCCAAAGCCAAGGAAAACACATTGACTTGCTAATAATTTCAACAATTATTTTAAGAGGGTTGGATTTTTAGACACCTGAAACTTAAGCAAGTACATGTTCAAGTAAACTAATTAGGCAAAGAGATTCCAAAAATTGTGCCTTTCAATGTGCCTGAAAAGGGAAAATGGAAACACTAAATATATCAGACACAAATAGATCAATACTTATCCTTGGTTACTCCTGGAATCAAGCCAAGTAAGGCCTAAACCAGATTTCACCAAATACCTTAGCTCATCTCTATCACTACCCAAAAAGTTCACAAAAACAAATATTGAAAATAATCTATTCCCATACTAATGATGCCAAGTGTTACCTTTCACATTTAATACACTGGCAATTGTCGAAACAACAAATCTGAGGCATTATCTATGGTTTATTGAGTGCAATGTCATTTCTCAGCACCTCATACTGAAATGTCCTGTATGTCACCAAGACATTTAGACTGGCTGATAGGAAGCACGTTAGACACGGGAGTTCCTGAAGAAGAGGAAGAGGAATTTCCTGCACAGGTAGCAGGCAGCAAGCTGAAAGATGTTTTCATTGCACTTCCTGGTATCATACTGGTGCACCACTAAGTAAGAATGCAGCAAGGTTTTGCCAGCACCTGTTTAAATTCTCCACGGCACTCCACTGCAACAACCAACAGGATTTAGTGGCTTATAGTAACTTCATATTTCTTGTACAAGAGATAAGACCTCATCTCACACCCAGCTTAGAAGATCTGCTTCACTGGTGGCATGAGATTCCTTATAGCCTTGCTGGCACGGCCCTGCTTCATATTGCATTTGACTGGAAGTGACCTCATGAATCTGGCTGCTGGCCATCAAAGGAAAGACAGTCTTGTTCTCCAGCAGGGATTATTTTTGTTCAGTCCTGTCTTGCTGAGCTTTGTCAAGTGTATCTCCAAACAGGATGCACGCCTCTTGAAAGGCATGACTATGATCACTGCTTAGCCTGGGTTTCAAACAGCCACATAATTCCTTTCTCTGCAACACCGGTGGCCAGGAGGGCAAGGTCCAGAGCTGCATCTAACACCAAATACACAGCAAGTTGTACTTCCCTCCTGGAATTGCTAGATCCATTTGCACAGGGACATTTTTCAGCTTTGTTGATCAACTTTGCCTATAGCTTTGTAAGTGTAATTTAAACTGGCTAGGACAGGTACTTATATTAGCTGGTGACAATCCTACTTTTTCTTTGTTAAATCCAATTCCATTTTGATGGGATCTGGGGAGGAGGGGAGGTTCCTACAAGTAAGAATCTTAAAATCCAAAATTAAGAATCAATATTTAAGTTTCTTAGATATGAAAAGGAAGTCGCTCAAGTCTGTGAACTACTTTAGAAATGCAGAAGCTTCTGTCATGCTAAGAAAGGGGCCTTCTGGTAGAGGGATTTTTGTTGTTTTGTGGTGGGTTATTTTTAATGTCTGAGAAGTCCTAGGGCTTGGGAAATTACCTTTGTTTTTGTCTAGGGTTGCTTCCTTAGCTGAGAACTCTTCTAACTCCTCCACAGGGAAAACATCTGAACTCTGAATATATTTCACACTAGTTCAGAAAAAACTCCCCAAACTTCTGGCTGTTTTTAAAAATGCAGAACTTTTAAAATTCTACATATTGGGCTGAAATGTGACATATTCTATTTACACCAAAAAGTCCACCAAAACTACTGCAAATAGAAATAACGTAATTTTTGCCATCATAAAAGACAAAAAAAGGTAAGGCACTTCTGCTCCAGCCCTAGGTTCAGAATCCACAAAGTATGTCTTTCACAGCGTTCAACTTGCCCTCCCTTTTTTCTCCCAGTTTGGGCAAGTGACACATCATCCAAAAAATTACTTTATTCACACATAAAGATCACCGGCTTCAGGAAGAAATACAAGTTAAGTAGCAAGATGAGTGCCAGGTGAATGGGAAGCAAGACCATGGAGAACTGTGCGCTGCTGTCCCTTGCCAGGAGCGCTACACACAAAGGGACAGAGAGAGCAAAGGCAGCACTGCAGCCCCAACAACAGGAGATGGGTGGAGAAGGGTGTTATAACTCCTTCCATACAAAATGGGCGGTTCTGAACTACTCTACTGCAAATTGCCTTCTAAAGGGAAGTATCACAAGCAATAGGAGCCCAGATGAGGAGTACAGTGATGGCTTGGCTCTAAGTCATAAAGGCTGTACTCCAAAGCACTGAAGTTACAAAAACTTATAAACAGTGCAACAAGAAAAACAGTACCGTTTTAATGATTAGTTATTTATTTTCAACCCCTATCACTGCTTGTTCAACTAGAGATAATGTCATGGTTCCATAATTTATTTCATACGTTACACAGTGTATTATGTCCCTTTTACCCTCAACTGCCATGCGCAAGACAGGCAGATCGCTTTATAATAATGCAGAAATCATAGCTCTGGCTTTCTTTGCAAGTTTTCAGTGAGGAAAGCAGACAACTGCTAAAAATTTTAGATCAACACACACTTACCGTGCTTATGGAGAACAGCCCCTAATTAAACTATTCTAGTCAAAAACAAGTAATGAAAGAAAACAGACATTCACAAAAGCAAATCAAATAATAACTCTGCCCTGGCCATTGTGATTGTCACCAACCAACTGGATAGAAGGAACTCCATAAAAACTACAATTTTCTGCAGTTTGTGACAAATAAACTCCCCTCTCCTGATTACCGCTGATGATGTAATGAGCTATGATAAAAGTCACCAGTTCCTAAAGGGCCAGAAAATTGCATATAGATTTTTTTCACTTCCAATTCAAAATACGTGTTCTAATGCTGAGGGGAAAAACACAAATTCTCTCTACTTCTGATATTTTTGCTGCATAATACTTTACATAAACAGAGAAATCCCAAACAACCATAACAAATCCTCCCGTTATGAAAGATTATAAGTGCTTGAAAACCACATTATGTGACACTCTATAAAGCTGTTTTTCAATTGTGCAATTACCTATTCAGCAGTTAAATAAAAGTGAAATATTGACTTAAAACAATGTTAATGGTCAAAGAATCATTAAGAAATCCTTCATCATAACTTTCACAGCAGGTGGCCTGTAAAATGATCAAGAATAATGTGCTGGATTCTGTAGCCACCAAGGTCAGTTTCTGCATACAAATCTTGCAGGGGGAGAAAAAAAGACCTTCAGAAAGTGGGCCATTCATCTGAACCAAGTTCAGAGAATTTCCAGCACTGTGAAAAGATATGTTATGCAAGCACATAGATGTATTCAGTGGGGGTAGACTGAACCAGCTACATGGAGACTACAAAGGAGCCCTCCCATGGCTCATGAATAAGTCGAGGAAATGATCAGAAAAAAATGCAGAGATGTTTAGACAGATGGCCCACTTAAAATGCCTGGGACAGGGCATAAGCAATTTTAATGAAACTTTAGATCTACCATATAAAATGTTTCTTATTTTCCCTGCCCTTCCCCACAGCCCTTCTCCCCCCACACCCCCCAAGGAAAAAAAAAAAAATCAAGAAAGGCAAATAGAAATTTAACAACTCAAACAAGAGCCTATCTTGTGATGTAAAAAAAAGGGGGAAAGGATAGTAAATTTCACACTTTTGAGCATTATTGGTTTAATAAGTTCATATACAAAGAAATATCCTTCACAGAACCTTCAACTATCAGATGAATATAAAAGCAGGGAATGGATAGATTAAAAGAATTCTAAACAGAAGTGTACTGCCAAACAAAACACAAATCTAAGCTTTAGTATCTGAGTACTTTCAACACTTTCCAACATAAAAGTTCATCGTCACACAGAAAAGATAAAAGCAGCACTTTCACAGGATTATTTTAAGAACTAAAAATTATGTGAAAGGAACCTAAGAATCTAGGTATATTTTATTCAGCAATTTGAAGTATTTTCTATATCTATTCACACCCATTCTCTACATATATTCAGATTGATTCATGTATACATATCATGTGCACTTTTACATAAAAATAGGTTTTCCTTCTTCCTACTTTATATGTGCATATGTATACATATACCCCTTTCACTGTGAATATGAAAATATACCATCATTAGACTAAATTATAGTTCTGCATATGTCATACAAAATAATAACCTCTCCTAGCCTGTGTGCCAGCTGATCAGACAAAGGCTGAAAGAATTACTCAATGGTTATGTCAAAAAGGTTTTACATTACATTTTCTTACATATCACATTTAGATCAATAACAAATATGCACATTTATAGCCACATATTCTATTTGAATAGTGACCACAGGGAAAAAATTAAATTACATGGAAGGTAAACTATAAAATAAAAAGCACTACTTTAAAAGGATGCTATGGAGTGCACTGTGCTTTGATTCAAAATGGTGTGCATCTGGATGCTCCCTTTTCCTTTAACAGAAGCTTTTAAAGCAATCTGCATCGACATATAAGAGCCCGCAATCCAGTGCCCAACGAAAACCTCCAGTGCCTTCACCAGTGAACCCCGGATCAAAGCTAAAGAAGCAGCTAAGCTAGAGCCTATAAATCTAGAGTGAAGTTAACTACCCAGATCATCATTTAACCAAGAAGTAACCCTGCAGACAACCTGATCACTCTGATTCTCTTCCACTCTGAAAGTCTCTAAGCAAGCAGGGGTTGGGTCCTGTAAAGAGAAGACACCCTAACCCAAATGCTTTGCAGCCAGCATCCTCAGCAGCCTGGCAGGGGGAAGGAACTAGAGGCTTCTCTGACAAAGCTGTTTCCACAGTTTTAAGGAGAAATTATCCTCCAAATATACAGGCAAATAACAATTCTAAGCCTCTTGAAAAACCTTCCATGGCTCTTTTAGTTTTAAATCTATCAGGTAAAGGAAGTAGGATTGCTTTTATTGCAAGTCTTGCTATTAAAAAAAAAAATAAAAAATCTGTGTTTGCAGAGTGTTATGTCCAGAGAATGAAAGAACGGGGCTATCAGCCTCCTCCTATCTTTCAAGAGAAAGAGCCAGGGCCCAGGTAAGTACTGAGGGACTCAGCACCCTACCTGCAGATGGTAGGAAGGAATGGGAGATTCATGGAGACTCAGAAAATGCAGTTTTGCAGGCTGATGAGGCATCCTCTGGGACAAAGAGTTTTGGCACTTGGTCTTATGACAGGAAATTTCTATGCACTTTGCATTTAACAAACTCAATGAAACACACAGTAACCCTGGGAGTTGCATGTACAGCCCAAGACCTCTTAGTTTCAGAGAAGAGTCAGACTGCCCAGTCCTTCAGCAGATGACAGCATACCTTGAAAATTGCAAATAAATAAATGTAAAACATATCTGAAACTGATTTCCTTTCTTATAACATGTCAGGGCCTACTCCAGTATTTGGTTTCTCTTGGAAAAAGAAAACATCACAAGCATTAATGTTGGATAAGAGATGCTGCTCCTTATCTCGTTGCAAGCATTTGTGAAATGAGAAGCAAGAAAGACTCAAATCATGTGTTCAGAAGTACAGAGAAAAGACATTTATTTTTCAAATAATTTACAAGTCTGTGTTTCTAATCTGTTTTTTCAAATCATCTTTCCTAAATCAGCAAAAGCATTTACCAAAGGAGGAACTACTTGCAAGCAGGTGTTTTTAATCAGATCAGTCAACAATATTGACTTTTGCGTGCTGACAATTGTTATGGAGAGAAAAGTCTAAAAATCTGTTCATCATCAAAAAAAGTTTGGGCTATTTCTCTTCCGTTAAAGTATTTAATTTCATAACTTTGGTTTTTTTCTAAAACTTTTTTTTTATTAAGGGAGAACTTTGGGCAGCTGGGAAAACTACAAACAATATAGTCCATAAAAAGAAAACAACAAGCCCTTTTCCCAAACAAATTTTCCTTTATTTCCTTGAGCAAAGAAACTTACTAATCTTCTTATTATGCAGATATTTAGGAATAGCCTTACAGTAATTCTCTCACCTTCTTTTTATGCACAAAGAGCTTCAGAACAAATCACTGTGAGGCAGTAGGGAGGACCAGAGCTCTTCTGTTAGCATCATCCAGTAGCAGTTATATTCTTCTATATACATGATGGTATTGGGATGTAGCTGCTTGCTGGGCAGTCTGTTTCCTGCACCTCCATTCAAACAATGGCTATGCCCAGTAATAACATGTTATTTTTCACTTTGCATTAAGTTTAGAATACTACAGGTTTCCTGTCCACCTAATAAATAGGCAGAAGGAAATTCTATAAACTACTAATATGAAAATGGAGGTGAAAATCTTAAAAATTACCTATAGATTTGATAGGGAAATAATCCAGTTATACTTCTACACATAAGACTACTTTCCATACTATTTTTGAAACATACATATTTCCATACTATTTTTGAAACGTCCAGGCAAACTTTGTGCTAGGCTTGCTGTACTCATCCCAGCAGTGAAATCTGCCCAATTTGTAGCATACTAATCTCAAACTAAATTTCCACTTACAGCTGTAAACCTGAATCAAAACACATCTGCTGCTTTAATCTGTCATCCCTTTTGTCAGAAGTTAGAATTTCAGTTATTCACCCACTTTTGCAGTAGAAGTTCTGGAGAGTATAACTCAGAAGTGACAGGACAAAATACAGTGGTTGAGCCTTCTGCCTCATATCAGGAGTAGTTCTCAAGGGAAATTATCCCAATCATCTGCACTTAGATGGATCACACTGCAGAACAGTCTCGGGACACGTGAACTAGGTTCCTCCCTGATGCATAGAAAGGCACAAGCCAGGTTCCAGAACTGCACCCAACACAGTCCAATCACAAACGGTTATTCAGTTCACAGGACTGGACTAGAACTAATCAAAAGTCAAATACAAACAGTGAGAGCATGAGCTCCTCATGATGAACTAGAAAACCACCTGTAGTGGTATACTCTCTAATGACAGATAGATTAATTATTTAAGAATACATAATTCTCTTGAAAAGATTTTGATCTTCATGACCATTTCTGCAATTTCATTCCTGCAAAACCGTAAGTTCAGTATTGAGTTTAGATATTGGGTCATAGTTAAAAAAATCCTGACACTTAAATTGAAGCTCAAACTCCCTTATTAGTTGCCCCAGTAAAAAACATATGTTAAGTGCTTAACACCTACCTGCTCCTCTCAGTTGAAAGTAATAAAAATACTGCACAGTACCACACATTTGAAAAATCATTCTGCTCATTTGATGGAGAAAAAACATATATTAGAATCAAATTTAAAACTTCCATTTTGAAAAAATCATGGCCTGACATACCAGTGCTGCCTATATCCTATAAGATAATATCATCTTCTTGAACAGATCACCATTTCTCCAACTATCAGTAGTTTACAAAGTTAATCCCTAAAAAACACATTAACCTATCTCTTTCTTATTCACAGATGCACATGTGACCCACAGACATCACAGCTAGCATGAGAGGCAGTAACACCTGACTCAAATGCAGTTTCTTTAAAGAACAAAGTTTTTAAGACACAATACATTGAAATTTTTCATTATCTGCTCAACTTACTAAAGGAAGCATCAGAGCAGGAGTGAAACATATCTACTACAGTAAAGGGAAAAGGAAAGACATCATCATAAGGTCACCTCTAAAGAAATTTGACAACAGCACTGAGAGTAAAAACATTGGTCTTCAAGGTTCATGAGGAACACAGTGCACGAACTAATGAAAAATTTTAAATAACATTAGCTAACCAAACTGAAAATATCTTTTTAGAGAACACCATCTCCAAGTGTATTTGAGGGTTTTTTTAAGAACTGTGTACTAAATGCTGTCTTTCCTGTGCTTACCAGTTTCATTTAGGTCTCCCACCTAAGCTGTATTAGGTGGGAGACTGACCTCTTTTGACATGTCAGCCCCCTTGGAACTAACCAGATTATACTTCCAGAAGTATGGAATTTCTGCTACACTTTGTAGCACTCATGATTTACCCTGGTCTCTGTAAAGCCTATCACATATGCAATATCCCAAAGGTTGTTGTTTAGAAAAGAATTCCACTTTTTTTTCTGTGCATCTTGGAAAATAAAATGCTTGCACCAGGTTTCAGAAGAATTCCAAAGTATTGTAAAAGCTCATCCATCACACAGAGCTTACCATCTCTCACAAATTTGTTGCAGCAGAACCAAGAGTCCTTCCAAGAACTTAACTATCTCACGTCAATGAAACTGGTTTTGTAATAGAGCTGTATTAATCACATTTGTCCTGTATTTTCAAAATACACCTTCAGAAGTAGTGTGTGGCATCTGAGAGAGGATACCTTAGGAAGACTTTCAGAACTGGTTTTCACAATTTTGCCTTCAGTCCCAGTCCTTCCTTTGCATTCTCTTGCTGAGGGAATCCACACAAAACAGCCATGTTCTCTCTAAACCCAAAGCTTCCTTGTTCATACCTGACATAATTTCTCTAAAACGTAAATGACTGAAGCCTCTCTTGGGTCTTCCTGTGTGAGACAAACTGGCCTTGTGTGCTGATTTTGGCTGGGGTAGAGTTCATTTTCTTCATAGTTGGTGTCTGGGGTTAAATCACGAAAGTCCTTGTCTCTGAAAAGTTGTGCTCCATCCTTTGCAGGCCTTGAACGCAACGATTTCTCACTGTAATCCAACTTTTTCAAACTGTGAGGCAGCAAAATGCCATCAGCTCTTACTAACCCTTGCTTCTGGGAAGACACACACAAATGACTGAAAGCTAAGGAAGTTGAAGAGAAGTGAGCTGTGGAAAGGTGCTGCAATACTCAATGTAAGGAGACTGAAGCTTAAATGGTCGTAAGACTACCAGGAGTTTTGAAATCACTAGAATAGAGGTTCAGTCTATTCGCTCAGAAAGCTTCACCTAAATACAGACCAAAGAGTGGGGGGAAAAAAAACAAAATCACAGCTAGTAGAGGAATAATGCTGACAATATTAGTAAGCACCTTAAAATGATTGTCATTTGCCTGAGGATACAAGCAACAAAAAAAAAAAAAGGCTTTGCTGCAGGGAAGGGAGCAGGGGACAATACAGAATTTAAAGAAAAGTGCCCTCACTAGTTCAAGGAAACAAACAGGGAAAAGCTGTCAGTTCATGGCATCTCCCTTGTCTAAGGACATTAACAACCAGGTGCAGCCAGGTAAGGACCTGCTTTAAATTTCACTGTCTGGTTGAAAAACAGGCAGAAGGGCCTGGAGAAAATCATTACTGTGTGATGAAGGTGCGTCACCATCCCTGCCACCATCCATGGCAGAGAGAGGAGACTCAGAAACGCATATTAGAGCACTTGGGTAAAGACAGAAGCTTAAAGCCTAGGAACCAAAATTTTTTTTGAAGTGTTTTTGTAAATCTGGAATTCAATATGCAAATAACTTATTTGTATCATCTCACTACTAACTGCAGCAAGATTAATTTTACTAAGCACCACAGAGAGACGTGTCATCATCTCCTTTCTGGGTCACAGGGTAAACATCCCTGATTTCAAAAGAACCAGGTCCTGTGCTGTTCTTTCCTGCCCAGTCTTTCTCACACTACAGGCTTTGAAGATGCATGTTAAAGGGAAGCCACAACCAAAACAAACTCCAAGCACCACATCTAATTACACAGAAAAGTAAACTACTAAAGAAGGATCTGTGACAGATATTAAAGAATCATCCATAATCATAAAAGGAAAAGTCATCTGAGCAGTCTCAACACAGATCCAGGGAAAAATATCCAGGCCTTTGAATACCTACCATGAAACAAAAGAAATTGGGGTATTTTTTACTTAAGGCACTATCTACCCCAAGTATCCCAGCAAAAACATGATGACATATCCATGCAGTTTTCCATTTAAGATTCAAAATACCACCAGGCTACAAAGGTAAAAATATACAGTACCTAAGGTGGAACAAAGAGGGTTACCTCAAATACAGTAGCAGATGACTGATTTTGAGTTATGTAAATATCACGCATGAGATTCAACTCCAAGATAGCGAAAAATGAGACAAGCACTCAAGTACTCTCAAGTACTTCTCCCATTAGAAATACAAAAATCTACATTGCCACAAAGTAAACAGGCCTGTGGTCTTACATGTAAAGAAATGAAAAATATTATTTTTTTTATTATTGCTTCATAATGAACATACCAGGAAATATCCTAAAAAGAAAGCAAAGAAAGACCTCCAAGACTTCTTAGACAAAGGTTGGTTTCTTTTTCTCATGAAAATATCTCTTCAGCATTTTCACTTAAACACCAACACACACACTAAAACATACAGAAGAGACTCACCTCTCAAAGTTGAAAATAAAGAAGTCCTAGCTCAATCTTGTATGTCTACACTTTTAATCTTACCCTTAAACAAGACTGAATAATTGAGCATAACCGCGCTGAAGGTTCAGCTTCTACACTGGCATATCTAATTTCAAGTCAACAGCTCTTTTACTTAAAATATGTTAGATAAAAAGGTAATATGCTCTCTGTAAGAGTTCCCTGGAGGCTAGAAGAACCAATAAATTAACTGTTACCATATGTTTGGCTCCTCTTGGCAAAATTCAGTAACAAGACACTGCCAAACCTCTTCTGGTTGGTAATAATATTTGGTAGCTTATAGTACAACTTGGGAAAAAAATGGACAGAAAACTTGGAAATTAATAGAAGAAAGTGCATTTGTATTCTTGTATAGTTAGCTATATGTTGTTGGAAGAAATACTGTAACAAAGTCAACTCCACTGGTCTGATTTGTAACAAACATCTGGTTTCTCAGGAAGAGCTGTATCAAATGCAAACTCAACCACTCCAGCTAGTACAGCAATCAAATATTCTGCATTTGAATTTTTTAAACAATGATAGATATGTACAATCTACTTTGCAAATGGGAAGGTTTGCAAAATTAGTATTTCGAATGCATATTACTAGTGCTTTGATTATAGTGGGTTCATTTCATTATAAATGAGCAAAGTCTGGGCTTATTTGCAATGCCATGTTCTTAGGTTTTACTTATGCTAAAATTAAATGCTTCCCTCCATTCACTCCATATCTTTTATACCTACATAATTGAGACTGAAACATGTTCCATAATTGGAACAAAACACACTAAAAGCCTTTAACACTACACCTCTAATTATAGTTATAGACTGGGTATTTTAAGGACATATATACATACTTTTTTTAAAATTCCAACTAAACAGGTGAGGGTGAACCTAGCTGGTCCTAGTCCTTTACCAAGATAAACAGGACTTGCTCTGTAACATGAAAGTTAAAAGAAGTCAATGCTTTTTCAGGTATGAAAATGTTTATTTTATTTTTGTAATCATCTATGACAACAAAAATTCATTATTATTCTCTCTTCCAATAAAATGGATATAGCCTGTTGTTCATGCCATGATGGTTTGCATGTAGAGGACACTTAAGAATTCCACATTTCTTTAATCAACTGCATCACCCCAGTAAATTCTAATTTTGATATACAAAAAAGTACTTATTAGTCAGCTTACAGTTTCCACACACATCTGGCAAGTAGTGTGAAGTAGGTTGACATGTATAGGCCAGACATTTCACTTTTTAAAGTCATGTTATTGCCTGGTTAATCTTATATTCCCATTAATTTGATATAAGCACTTACAGGTAAAAATAATCCTAAAGTGTAGGTCTAAAGATTATAATATAAGCTTCTGGAAGGTTTTATCAGAGGGAATGTATTTTTTGTCACTCTATGGAAGCTTCCCTCATTCAGACATTTGGGATTTTATTACAAATCTTCTCTTACTGTATTCATGTCCTGATTTCTTATTTTTTAAGTAAGGTAATTTCTATGAAGACTTGACACTGAAATCAGAGACTTCATTACCCCCCAAAATATATCCACAGTTTAAAGCATTTAAGAGGGTTAAACAAAATGCAAACATTTAATGCAACATTAAGCATGCGAAATAAAAACTTGATTGCCTAAAGAAAGCATGCTATGCTGTTACCCTGGTGACAGGTTAAAAAAGGATTGTGAGCTGAATGGCTGTATGATATGAAATTAAAATGTTTCACACTGAACAATCCAAAATGAATTGGGAAAGGTTAGAGCAGAGGAGAGAGAAATCAATTCTCCAATGGCAATGGTGAATGGAAGTGAAGTCTGAATAGGATTTGCCAGTGGGGTGCAACAGCTGCCAAATATCCTGCAGCCAAAGAATTACAATAATACTGATGAAGTGTGCAAGAGCTTTTGGAATCATTGCAGGGAACAGAGAAATACTCCTGCAATAATGAGGCCATTCTGTGTCCCATCCCACTTTTGCAGTTGAATCAAAGGAGAAAGAAATGGTAGAAAATTGTAATACTCAACAACAAAGGTATAAATGAATTACCTATCCCTTCAATCAATATCTTGAATTTAACTACAGCCTTTGTGAATCATGAATGAAGCAAGCATGCTAAAAAATGGACAAATCAAAACACATACATGTAAAAGTATGCAGACAATACTGAATGAGAGACTCTCTTCTCATATATTTTGTTGACAACATTTCTACAGCTACAGCATCCAGAATAAGCTATACGCTACACAAACAAACAGCAGGACACAATCAGTGCCTCAAGGAACTACACAAGGTAAGGTGCTGATGGTCATGCTTATCTTTATGTTAATCCTAGGAAAGAAATATCAGCAAATATTCTCATGGGATGCAGTTAGTTACACATGCATTTCCTGAGCTTAGAGACCCCAAAAGTCATGAAAAACTTTGCCTTTCCATAAAATCCTCCTACACAACTTAATTCTTGCCCTTTGAAACTCCAAATAAAACATACAGAAGGAGATGAAAATCTATGCTAAAAATAGCTGTAAAATGACCAGGGAGCACATGGCAATTAGCACACACCTTGTTTGTCCTACATTTTCATGCATATACTTTTTAAACACAGACAAATATTAAAGAACAGGTTTCGGAGTTGTAAACCTGCAGGAGAGGAAATAATTGTTGGGCTTATAGGAGGCATCAAAGTAAATGAAATAGAGAGAGGTCTTCTAAAGAGAGGATCTTGCAAAAGAGGTCATAAGAAAAGCATGGATGAAAAAAAGGCTGGATTCACAACTAAAAAAGGGCCAGGAATTTGCCACCACAATAGAAAAAATTCACATATGTATACTACACAAATTCAAGTTTCAGTGAACAGGAGCCACAGAAGCTATAAAGTTCCTACAACAGATGCTGTTTTCCCAGAAGACATGGTGAAAATAAAAAATAAACATAGGGACTTAGCCAGGTCCATTTACTTTGGTGAATGGCTTTCCCACCAGCAAGATTGCATGCCACTGCTTTGGGGATCTTCTCAAGAGATACACAGCGAGATTCAAACTTGAAATAATTACTATCTTCACAGTGATTTCATAATGGTTAGTAACTTCAAAGACTGAGCAAGTGTCATTTCCTAGATGTCCAGAATACCTTTTTCCCTACAAATGACAGGGATGACAGGCTATAAAAGATTCCCATGACAGACTGTTCTGTTCCTGGAATATAAGTTCATGAATCATATGAAACAATGGTTCTGCTGTCAAATGACTATATAAATACCTTTTATTACTTGTGTTATCAATTCTGATTCCATTAATTTAATCAAATCAAAGTATTATACATATGCTCTGTAGAGTCATAAACGCTACCTTAATGTCCCATTTCGACTTTTATATTTTCCACAGAAGTTCATTCCCACTGGCCAAAAACACACATTTCATATATTTGCATCTACTTTTTTGTCTGTAGCACATAAAATCCTCTTTCTGTGATAACCAACCGAGCAACCTAGAAGGGTAAATAATACCAGATTTTAAAGACAGTTAGAATATTATATAGGGCAGCTGTTTTTGCAGTGATTAAGCAAGATTACAAAAAAAAATACAGTAATTATTTATGAGATGTCAAAAGAACAACATTAGATAACAGCTAGACAGACAAGAGCAGGTTACCACAACCAGAAAAGCCCATTAAAAACACAGATATCACACGAAAAAAGGGAGATCAGCATCTTAGTACCTTGCTATTCTGTGGGGGAAAGAAAAAAACCACACAGTGGAATAATGGTGTGAAGCTGCAGTAATTATATAAACATACCAAGGCCTTTAGAGGCTTAATGATAAATCATGAGAAGAATGCTTGACTTGTTGACCAGAGGACCACAACAGTAAGGATAAGACAGTATTATTTTCCTCAGCTAAGGATGACGGCACATCTCCAAACTCAGAGAATGAAAAAAGCCACAAGTGGGCTGGACTTAGTCATCCTTGTCAAATGAAAACAAAGTGGTTTATCTCTATGCGCACTACAAGGTACTTGTAGGGTACAGCAAAGTATACATCTTTACCCATACTTGCAATAACTGTTCATGTTATTACTGCAGTTCTAGGGAAGAAAAAAAGACAGAATTCACATAATGCAATTGGTGTAGTTCAGCAGCATCTGTGGCTGTGCTGAAAGTAAGAACTCTCTCCCTTTCCAAGAGGTCGGTTCAGATTACTCCAGTGAATTTTCTTGACATCATCTTCCTTCTTTTTAAAATTAATGCAACATAACCTTATTTTGTGCTGCTCCAGCAGTGCAGGAGAGCGAGAAAGCTCTCCTACTGGGCAGCTGACCATCCTTCCATATGGGAAAGCCCTAGGCTGGCAAAGAGCTGGCTCTGACCCAGACTCCAGCAGGGTAATAGGTGTAGCCTATGTGAAAAGCAAGCATGCCTGAGAGGTGTGGGGCTCTACTGCTCTCTGAGCAGTTCCCTCACTGCCCTATAATCAAGCAATGGCAAGGTAAACATCAACATAGCTGTACCAAACCAACCTAGATATGAACCTACAACAATTCATTAAGTAAAAAGCTAAATATATTAATTTCTTCTCTTGCAGTTCACCAGTTGTGTTATGTTCACTGCATTGGACCCCTGGATCTTCAAATTTTTAAATGACAAATTTAGCCCAACTATTCCAGAACTTGACAAAAACTTGCTTGTATTTTATCTCTAATTTTCACTATACTCTTCCCTTCCTGCAAAAGTATTACTTTATGTCTAGAAAGCATCATGGATTTTAGGTCCCAAAATACTTTATACATGTTGATAAACACATATTTACAAAACTTAAATAATGCAGTGAAGTATTAAGGTCACTTTGTCTTTTCACAAACTGAGGCCAAATTCAATTGATTCCCAAGTCCCACAAGAACAGCTAGAAGTTTAACTCAAGACTCCCTAAACCAGTCTTCTATGTTAAACACATGAGCAAGAAAAACCTTTAGATTTTATTTGGTTAGCAACATAAAACATTTTCCAATGTGTTACCATCTTTTTGCATGTAGTATCAGGCAATATGGGTATGCAGACTTGCTGGTTTTTTCCAAGTCATAAATGATGAAAGGGTAAAACCCATAGAAAAATTAGGAAAATACACTTAGCGGCCAACACAAGCAACGCATAGGAAGTGCTGTAGGCAATTGGGTTTAGAAGTATAAACATCACATTAGTAGACCCATGAGATAGCATGATGTAGCCACACCTGGAGAGACACTCTCCTATTCCCCTCCCAACCCACTAATGAAAACAAGACTGAAGCCAAAATACGAAGATTCAACTATACAACATCATTTTTGGTCTCAAAGACTAACTACATCAAACAGACGTAAAATAAGCTGGATTCACTTCAGCCACAATGTGTTTCCACTTGAAACAAGACTGAGTTCTGTCTAGAAGACCTTGGGGTTTTACTAGATGCTGTAAATCTGTTCAGCAGCTGTGGGTGGCACCAGTTTCACAATAAAGTGGACCATGAAGTAAGTAGAAAAAGTCCTAGGTAAAATAACTGAAAGCTGAACAATGAAACAATCATTAATCATTCATAGCTATTTCCTGTGGGAAATATGTGCCCTTATTATCTGGATATCACAATGAAATATTCACATTAGTATGTGGTTCACAAAATACCAAGCACTTTCACTACCTAATCATCTTTCAAAAATACTTTAAAAAACCCCACAACCATAAAGAACCCCAAAAAACCAAACCACCCCACAACCACGTTTTTCCCAAGAAAATGGGTTAAATAACCAACACTTAAATTAAAAAAAAAAACAAGCAAGCAAACAAACAAAACAAAAAATGCTCTACATATTTGATTGTATCACAAAAGTAAATGGCTATATTCCTGTAACTCTGAGCATGCACAGATCTCCAACAGCTGTTCTAGCTAAAGGCTGGCAAATTAGTCCTAGGAGACTGTTGGTGAGGCCAGGGGCACATATATAGCAATGCAGACAGTGGAAACTCACCTGTGGGTGCTCCACCCAAATCATAACACCATTTATTCTAACACAGGAAAGGCAAATCAGCCTTCAGCTTGTGGCCTGCATTAATCCAAACACCAGCCAACATACTGAAACGAAGAATGTCGCTACAGGGGTTGGGCCTGACTGAAACTAGCTGAAGAAAGTTGAGTGTTCGATCCAAAGGTGGCAATACCTTGCTCATGATCAGAGCATGTTCCAGCAAGAACCTTATAGCTGATGATTCATTCACCCAGGGGACTGCAAAATACATATTTTCCAGTCACATCCCATCAAATATCATTGATTATAGAGGAGAATTCTCCTCATGAGGCTGCTGCTAATCCGATCTGTGGCACAGAGCTAAGGCTCACCTCTGCATTCCTTTTATAAGCCATCCTCTGCTCACCTCTTCCTTCCTGCTACATATTCCCACTCTTGTAGCTGTTCCAGAATAACTTTACTTGTCATGAGTAACCTGATTCTGATAGAATGATCCAACATAAGCTATTATTAAATGGCTGCTACACTAACATGGGTCGTTTTAGTAGAACCAGAGTAGAAAGCAACTACACACAAAATCACACCTGCATACCCAGGGAAGAGGAGGAAAGACAGAGCAAGGGAGGAGCAGGCTGCAACAACAATTCCTTAATCTGGCTCAGCTGCATTTCATCTCATTATAGTCTCAGTAACCCTAAAAGTGAAAGCCAAAGCTTCCGTGAAAATTTCCAAGCATGGTACCTTCTATTTGACTAGAATAACAACCTTGATTTTGGGCTGAATAAGTCATAGGGGAAAAAGAGAATCCAAAATACCCCTGCAGTTTGAAAAGAATGAATATTATAAATACAGCTCCCAAAAAGGAAAAGAAAACAAATTAAAATCAAAGGTAAGCATATAACTCAAGTTCAGAAGAAAATTGTCTCTGTGACAAGTTTAGAGGAAATAATGCATGATTTCAAAATACTACTCTTCAGTAGTTTTTTGCACAAAAATTGCTCAATTGCTTTCAGTGTATATATTAAAAAAAAAAAATGCTGTCAACATAAATAGTGCCAGAGAGTTGAAATTCTGAAGGTGATGATAAATGTACCAAAGTACTTGTCCAAAACATTTGGAGAATGTTACAGATGAACTTTGGAGCATGCAGTCTGTCTAGTCCGCTTACATCCTCCAATATGGATTTAAAACTCACACAGACTCCAAATGCCCAATTCTGCCATAGTGAACTGCATCCAAGATTACAAGCAGCCTTTTTGATTTGTTGCCAGTAGCACAGGTTCCTACTCTGCACTTTTTGTTTAATAATATTTTTCAAACAAATTGCAGTCCTATCAATAAAGATGTGCTTTTTCCCTGGCCACATTCCTGCTCCTTAAAAAGCACCCATATATGGAACACCTTCAAAAACAAGTCAGATGCAGTTTGGGTTAGTTAAGGACATGGTGAAGGATCCTTGATGGTACTGTAGTTACTTGTATGCTCCACAGTCCTCAGTCCCCTCTAGAGGGAGTTCCCTAACTGCTCTAAGGAATGGAAAACACTGTCCAAGACACTGCACAATCCTTGGACCCCATTCTGCCTTTGCTTTTTTGATTTTCCCTCTGAATGAGCTGCATGATTTTTGGAAAAGGGTATCATTATCAGGTTTGGTTTCTTCAGAAGTTACTTACCAGTAAGCGTTTTTGCAATAGCTTGTCCTTACTTGGCCTCAAACAGGCAGCTTTACTACGATTTAAGCAAGTAGATCTAACAATATATATGGATTCAAACCATGACATATTGAATAAGAACCACATTCAGTCACCACTTGGAGAAGATTTTAAGGCTCGACTTTAAGGATTCATTCCAGATCTGCATATGCCTCAGATAGAAAAGTCATCCTTTGAAAGCTGAGCTGAACATAAGTACACCTCATCATGGCAAGAGAAAGTGATCTTTTCTATACTGAAAAGATTTATTAGCTTCACCACTTAAAATCTGAAAAATCAGACCTTAATCTAGTTTTACAGACTTCATGTGGCCAGATTCTGTGGCCTTCTCTGCTCATGGTGGAAGAATATATGTGACAGAGTTTAGCTAGGACTCCAAAAATGAACTAGTTTTTTTCAAAGCAGGAGTGTATTTGTTTCCCTAACACAGCACAAAAACAGAAGAATGACCATGCCCGACTGCTCAATGCAATACTTCATTTACATATTGATATCTCAGTTAAAATAGTTGTATATGTCTTTTATATTCAGATATACAGACACCTAGTACTGAAAAAAGTACTTGCAATAGAAACAAAACATTAAAAGACTACTCAAAAATTTGATCCCTTTTCTTTTCAGCTAATAAAAACATTTTACAGGGCAGAGAAAAAAAATCTCAAATCAGAGCAGGGAATGCAAAAGCAGTTTAATAATCACTACTGAAATCAGCAATTCCTATCCTTACTCTAAGTACAAAGTAATCCACTACTTCTGTGTAGCAGTACCAGAGTATTTCACTTTCTTATGCTGGCCAGTAAAAACTACAATCAAGGCTCCTCCTCATTTTCCCTGATTTGTCTTTATTTAGGTAACAGTGGCTTCTGAGTGTCTGTTCTTCTCCCTATGCCATTCACTAGAGAGGATATAACTTGTGGAAGGAAATAAAAGGATGCTTTACCTTCCCCTATAGATGCATAAGGCAAGCAATGACCCAGCTCTACATATGCTATATATTACAATGCCATTATGCTTGCCCTAAGTGCCTCTTTCTTTTTTTTTTTTTAATACCATATGGTACTAATTATCTTCGTGGGTACAAAAAAAATAAAGACTTCTTGAAACCACGTTTGATTTATTCCTGACCACTGTAAAATCAGTAATAGAATACACTGTCAAACCACTGGCATGGAATGTGAATAATGTCTGTCCTGCATTCTGACTTCCCTCTCAGACAAACATAAATGTAACTATATTACAAAATGTGAGGTGAGGAGAAAGAGTTATGCGGAAGTTAAGATTCACTGTATGCAACCATTTCGAACATCAATGACCCAAGCAAGCTTCACAAATTCAGTTATTCTAATAGAAGGTCTCAAGGCATCGACAATGATGGGCCTGAGGACAATAAAAGCTAGAAACACCCTACAGGAAAAAAAGCATATCATTCCAAAAACCCAAAGAAGTGAATCAGTATTTTGACATGGGCTACTGCAATGGTTGTCCAGTTAACAGTACTGCCCAGGTTACTACGAGCTGCTATTCAAGAAAATGAGGTAGCAGGGGAATAAAAGCACCAAAAAAACCATACTTAAAGCAAGGTGTTAACTCTTCCAGTATTTACCAGTTGAAGTGTTTTCTGAATTAGACTCTAAACTAATAAGGTTCTTCACCAAGGTAGCAAATTACTTGAAAGTCCACAATATTTTAAAGCTCCGTAGCTGAATATTCATATTACCCCAAAGTGCTTAGATTGCTTCAAATGGGCACATGGGAAATTTGTGATGCTCAATTTGTGGTTAGTTACTAATGCAGCAACATTTTGCATTAATGAAACTCCTGATGTGCATTAATTACTGTACTGGCTTGTAACACATTTTTGTGTCTATTAGTTTGCTAATACATAGAATAAAAATAATCATGTACGACTCGTGTGAGTAGGGAAATGTAAGCCACAGTTCATTTGAATTTAGAAAAAACAGACTATATTAAGAAGCCATGTAGTTTCTCACCAGTTACTCTTGTGCATGAGAAGATGCCATAACAAAATGCATCAGCACATCTGAGTTCCTAGAAATGAACTTACCTTGGAGTTCCCAGAAATCTCTGTGATCTCAGTTGTTCAGTCACATACAAAGATGCTGCTGTTGCCAGCAGTTCTCTTCTTTCAAGATCTGTCAACTTGTGTCCTAGTTTTTGGAAAGTAGTTTAAAAAAAATTAGATATCACAGACCAACACAGACACAAAAAGTAACAACTACCAGTAAAAACGCTGCTCAGTCCTTATACGTGAAAGTTACATTTTTTTTCCCCTCTAAATTAAGATGAGGCTTAGCATAGCAGACCCTCTGAGTTTCAGAGTTTAAACTGCATGCTTTCATAAAGATCAGTCCAGTTGCTAACACTGGTATATCTGTTAAAAACAGTTTGAAAACTGAAAGAAAAGAAACTGAACGATGCTGCAAGCATCTTGTTTCCGTTAATGAAATGCCACTAGTTGACATGTTGTGCCTCATGCTGGTAAAGAATCTAATTGTACATTAGAACTCAAAATATATAGCATTCTTCCTCATTACTTTATCTGGCAAAAGCTACAGATCTTCCAAGCAAAAGGTATAACACAACACTATAAACCCAAAAAACAAATGTGGATAATGCTACTTGTCAGCCCTGGGTCATTTAGTGTCATTTGTGTAATCAAGGAGTCAAAGTCACCTTTGACACTTCATAAGCAGGAACTGGCTCAAAGTAGCCTAAAACCTGAAGGCAGGCAACCTAACAAATCTTTGTGCAAAAAGGTGCAACCAGGGTGACTGGAAGCAGGTTTCCTCCCAGCCTGGTCTTGTTCCAGAAAGTGAAGGTTAATTAGAGCTTCAACTGTCCATTCAACAGGCTAAAAGAGCACAGTGACAGAACTTTGTCCTCCCCATCTTTAGGTTAGAAATGACACAACACACATTTGGTATGAAAAGGTGGCAAATAGGAGGCCAAGAGTGATGTGAGAGTCCAGAGGAGCGTCACCAAGATGATTAGAGGGATGAAGCACCACTCCTATAAGGAAAGGCTGAGAGAATTGGGATTGTTCAGCCTGGAAAAGTGAAAGCTTCAGGGTGACCTAATTGTGGCCTTCCAGTACCTGAAAGGTGATCACCAGAAAGATGGAGAGAGACTATTTACAAGAGCATGTAGTGACAGGACAAGGGGAATGGCTTCAAACTGAAACAGGGTAGGTTTAGATTAGACATCAGGAAAAAATTCTTTACTGTGAGGGTTGTAAGGCACTGAAACAGGTTGCCCAGAGAGACGGCTGCCCACCCCTGACAGTGTTCAAGGCCAGGCTGGATGGAGCTCTTAGCAACCTGGTCTAGTGCAGGGTGTCCCTCCCCGTGACAGGAAAGTTGGAACCAGGCGATCTCTAAGGCTCCTTCAAATCCAAGCCATTCTATGATTCTATGAGAGAGAGTAAAAGGACAAACAAAGTACTCAGTTCAGAAGGCAGTGGCAAGAAGCTAAAACTGACACAAAACAGGACAAAAAGTGCAAAGCGGAGTAGTCATGAAAAAAAGAGGCAAACTTTATATTCTTGGAGAGACATTTTGTAGAGGTGAAAGCAAGAGTGTTTCAAAGTCAGAGTGGGGAATTACACAATAAAGGTAACAAAAGATCAAGGCTGAGACTGAAAGACTTAGCTCAACAGTTATAACACAGCTCTCAAAAAGTGCTTTATGTATACATATCACAGCGAATGTCATCATCCACGGCAAGTACAGATTTCACATGAAGTGATGAGAGAAGAGCTTCAGAAGGCTGTATGCCCCAGAGGAACTCTGCCCAGGGGGAAACATTTGCTTCCAGTCCGGCAGTAGAGAAATAGTTACATGGATCCAATCTACATCTCCACTCTCCCATCACCTCAGCATTATGGCATGTAATGTAAATTCACATTCCCCAGTACTGGTTACTAACAAGTGACAATTTATATGAGTAGCATAAAATCAGACTAATACAATTTTCAAGAAAACCCAAAATGGAGGCTGCTGAAAAGGACTGGAATAGGCTTTTTAGTAACAAATCCACAATTTCAAAGCAGGATGTCTTCTGCACAGAACCCATCATTTCACTAGGCATATTAAATAAGGACAGGTAAAGAACCCACTTTAGCACCTCAGCAATGCAGTCATGCCACAGTGATGGGAATGCACTCATTTACAGTCCAGCTAACAGTACAAAGGAGTTATCATAGGTCAAAAAATATAAATTTAAAAATAACAAAAGCCAGCAAATCCACATCAGTCTTTTTTTAATTTAGTCCACATTAACATATTCTGGCTAAATATTACTGCAACTTCCTTTGCTCAGTGTTTATTATTTTTTTATCTGCCTTAAAATGGAAACTGTCTTCCCTTCAACAAACACATGCAGAAATACAAATGCTGAAAGGTTGGGAAACTGGCTTGAGAAACAAACTGGATCTTTCCTTTGCCAGTTATTAGAAAAACTGACTGCACAGCAAAACTCAAAAAACGTTGAACTTTTGTACTATTTGTATATATATATATACACACATATGTATATATATATAAGACTTATATAATTATACAATGCAACAACATCAACTATCTGGATCTGAAATGTGCCAATTTTCCAATTATTTACACATAGTGAATAAGATCTGAGATCCCTTTTTCCAAACACTGAATCTAAAATTGATGATTTGTTTACATGTCTCAGCTAAAGACACATGAGGAATCTGTCCTAAAGCCTTTGCTTTTCAGTCCCCCTGCCTATCACTCATCACAAGACCATGTGACTAAAACTGCATGTTCCCACCTGCTCCAACACACACTGTTAGTATCAACTCATATAGAGGCAAAAGGTAAAACTAGAAAGATTCCAATTCAAAGGTTTTATTGCATGACCTTCGTCTTTGATGAAAATCACTGACTGCTTTTGCGCTTGCTGTGCCGCAAAAACTATTTTCTCCTAATACATTCAACAAAAATCAAACTCCAAACAGTGAACAAAGGTCAGTCAGTTGAAACAGGTTAATAACTGATCAAGAGTTACATTCATTTCTTCATTATTACACACATGAAAAAATATTCATCCACTTTCTCTATTTGTCACTGTTTACATCAGTTGTGGCATAGATGTGGCAAGTGGAAAACCAGTCATGACTGTAGTATCCAATGTGGGATTCCGGGGAGATAATATAAACTTTTAATAGGAACGCATCAAAATTAGGTTTTGGTCTTTGGCAATAAAGATACAACCCTACCACAGAATGTCCTTAGCATAACTTTAGAGGCATACATCAGAAGTTTGATTAAAGGCTGCTTCCTAAGGATGGCAATTTACTTTTATTAAAAAAGACAGACTGCTGTCAGTACCACACCTTAGCTCTCTAAACTCCATTCCCATTTCCCTTGCTGTCTGCTCTTGTTCTGCTGCAATGCTCAGCAGAATTCTAAACAATTTTAGAGTCAAACTTTCAATTAAATTACTATATTCAGAACTACACAGATGTCCCAGATAGTAATACCTTTGTTTCCCTTCAAGTACTATTTTACTTCAGAAGCCACATCTCAGGATGTCTTGAGGTATAAAGTTAATATTCACCACCAATAAAGATATAACAAAACAGCCTTTCACGTTGACCATACAGATGGATCTGAAAAGTAACAAAGCTACCTTTGGAGCAGTTGTCCAAGTGCCCCCTGGGTAGGGAATGAAATAAGTAAGTAGTAAACGTTCCCCAGCTTCCAGTATGGGAAGTTCCACCATCACGCTCTCCTACTCATCACTGCAGACTCCTGGGCTACACAGAGATTTCATCTCCACAATACAACGTCGAACTGATACCTCCCAAATCTCTCTACTTAACCTAGGATATACTTCTGCATTATCACTATCACCAGTGAGTTGAATTATATAAGGTAAATGTAAAACAGAATTAATGGTTACAAAATCAAGTCACAGCTGAAGGAGTGGAAGCACTGTTGTTCATATTATTTAAAACTAGACTGCACACATCTATTACTACTAAATAGCAGAACGCTGGTCAGAAGGAAGACAAGAAAAAAAAGTATTTCTCTCTCATTTCCCTGATGTTATGATTGCTTAAATCAATATTATCCCAGTATCCCCCAAGCTGAGTCAAAAAGGTTCATGCAATTACTTTACATAACCAACTTCAAATTAAATTACATAAAAGGTCATTTTTCCCATAACAGTCTCATTTGCATTTTGTCCTAGAAATGTGTTTCCTACTATCAATTACAGGGAAAAAACAAAACAAAACAAACAAGCCCTGGTTATGTGTCCCAGTCTGTTACTTAATACTTGAAGAGTGACTGTTTTCTGATTGGGAAGACTAAAAATTAAAAGCAAAATGGGTAAAATGGAAAGTGTAATGCATAATTCAGATCCATACCAATGCTGGCAATGTTTAGTATCATTCCTAGGTTCTGTTTTGGCTCAAGTTTTTTCCCCAATGGATTTTGAAGTTGACCATTACAGATGGCATGTATACCAGGGGTAGGTGGAGGCAGAAAAAGTTGAATATTATTAAGGGTTTAATTTCTTGTGAAGTTGAGCAGAGCTCTGTTCCACCCAGATGGTCACAGTAAAAGACAGACAATACTGTCTGTGTAAGCAATCTCAAACCATTCAGAATAGTGAAGAAGTATGTCTCAGAGAACTCATGATCACTTCTAAGATGGATGCTACAGTATACAGAAACAAAACCTCTACTATTTTGAATTATAAAGGAATTAGTGACACACCAAGAAATGTTTTTTGGCCTCACCTACCAGAAAGAAATCAAATAAATTGTTAAGTCAACTTTTTTACAACCCAGTAGCTTCATAAAATGAAGACAAAGATTAGATTCTAGTGAAGAGAAAATGCATAGACTCAACAGCAACCATCCTCCCTCTTCTAACAGAAACACAGACAGGGGAAACTGCATTTCATCCCCTCCAAATAATAGCAAAAGTCTCCTGACTTAAATTTAAAAGTCATATTTGCAGTCCCAATTCATCCAAATAGCACTTTTGCTCATAAGAGAATCATGGAATGACTGACGTTGAAGGGATCTTGGGAGGCCTTTAGTTTATTCACCCTGTGTCCCCCTTCCCACCAAGCAATCTCAACAGCAAATTCAGAACAGGTTGCTCAGACGTTTGTGTAGTCATGTCTTGAAAATCTCCAATTTACGACCACTGACACTTGCTGTGCTACTCACTGAAGAGTGTAGCTTTATATTCCTAGCAATCTCCTCTGAGGTCCTGTCATTAGGTCCACCCTAAGCTTTCTTGTTTCCAGGCAAAACAAGACCGATTGTCCCAGATGCTCCTTACAGATTGTCTGTTCCAGCCCCAGCACCACCTTCATGGCTCTTCACTAGACTTACTCTTTTTTGTTTTTTATTGCCATCTTTCTTACAAGCATGAGGGGGTTAAAACTGGACAGAGCACTCCAGAGGTGGTTTAGTAAGTGCTGAGTTAAGCAAAGTAATAGTTTCCTCCGATCCTTATAATTATGACAAACACAATGTATCTAAACATCTTCACCCCATACACAGTCTCTGGAGTCAATACACCATTTCAGGAGAGAGGTGCTTCCTCTTTATTCCTTTCAGTATAGGAAATATAAAGGATTAACCTAAAGGAATGTCCATCAGAATTTCCGTTCTTCCTCTCCACTCAAGTGAAGTAAACATGCTAGAAGAGGGAAAGTAAACAACTTTTTTTTTTTAACTTACTTTGCTATAACTTTTGTGATAGTCTCTTGGAAAATGCCTCATTTTTCATTTGCACATGATGCATCTCCCAAAGAGACTGACCCTATATTTGAGATATCATTTAATAACCAGAAAGAGTGGAACATAAAAAAAAAAATCTCAATATTAAAAAAGATATCCAGGAAAACATTAACTGTAAAACAGACTGAACCACAAAGAATAATTTGATGAACGGGGTACTAAACTAAGGATCCTTGAGTTTAATTTGTTCTTTGTCAAAGACACCTCTTGAATCTTCGTGAAAACAGAGATACTTTCTGTACCCATAAAATAGGGATAATAGACAGTATAGTTCCTCTCTCATCAGGAAGGTTAGGAAGTACAGTATTCCCAGGTTGTTTGGAAGCTGTCGGACAGTGCATCCGACTCCTGCATGGTTGGCAAACATTTTTTTCCATAAGCAAAGTGCTTGGAGGCCACTCTAGGACAGATGTATTTGTGTCACCTGACCTAATCAGTGTTGCTGCATTCACCCTCAGATCTGCACTCCTCCCAAAACAGGCATGTGTGCTCAGAGCAATAACCCACTACAGTTAACCTACTGCCAGCCGGCCCTCTGGCCATCCACCCTCACGTAGACAGCAAAAGCAGCTGCTTTCCCACACTAATCATACTTTGCACAAGGTTTGTTTCACACGGCTATTGTTTTAAAATAACTTAGAATTAAAAAACTGGGTTTGTTAATGACTGTTTACTTAAGGAAGGGAAGAAAGAGTTAAACTCTAATCATGAAAATTACTAAACATTCCCATTCCAGATGTAATTTGAAGTGGGCATCGCAGGTTAATGGAAAAGCAGCCAAGATACTTCTAATAATTCAATTTTTCTTATCTTACATTAAAAGTCTTCTAATAAAGGATTTATAATGGAACCCTTGAAAATGAAACTGGAAAACAAAGCATTTATTGTTTTACTCTTAAGACTAAAGTTAGTATTTATATTTGAAGAAAAATGCACATAAGAAATGGGCCAGTACTTCGTGCAGTCACCAGAGAGAACACAGCTGACATTCATTACTTATCAGTGTAGACCAACAGTGGCAGTTGTACGGTTTACAAAAGAAACACACCAATTGTGCTCAAGCATTAATATAGCACACATCTCTACTGAAATTATTTTATTTCTTAAGTTTTCCAAATTTAAAACACTTCTGGTATAAATTCCTACTAATAACAATAGCACATATTTCTAAGTATTTCCAAATCTACACTACCTATGCATTGCTCTAATTTTTCAGATTATCCCAGATCTTTTTCTACAGCTATCATCTTTTATAAACAACATTAAGATATATGAAGCTACTTAAATTTTCAAATCCTTCTACCAAAGTTTACCCTGGGTACTTATAAACTTAGTTGAAGTGACTAGAGAACTTAAACGTAAGTTAATTTTTGCCTTTGCTTCTGTTGCTGAGCTTCTACCCATCATCTGCACCCTTGCTTGCCTTCAGCAGTTCCCATTTGAGTCTGTGGATTTCTAGAAATATTTTCTAGTGCGTACTTGAAAAAATATCCTCGAATTCAACTGACCAATTTTTTTTTTTTTTTAAGCCAGAAGTCTCCACTGCAAACTACATCATTAAAAGGGCTATCAATTACTTTGGAGAGCTTTGAACCAGTATTCATGACTAAGTACTCCTGATTTGAAATACAATGCAATGCATGCATTTTTTTATCACTAAGAAGGCTAATGTATGCTCATGTTTGATACACTGAAGGAGATGAGCAAGACTTTTCAAACAGCAGGAACAAAGTCTACTCATTTCACATGTGCCATCCATAAGTTTCTATTCTTAACTGTCATAATATCTTTTCTTGTGTCTTCTGGTGTCTAGAGCAAAAGCTTATCTTTAAGAATCTGTTAATACAATACTACTGTTTGGCTTATGTTTTTATTGTTCCTAGTTGAGTGTCAGGTGAGGCTGCCCCCTCATAACGCAGTATGGACCTATCCAACACCTGCATCCTTGCCTTTGTCCTCTATTCCCCTCTCCCCATTCCTAGCTTGCCACCGACTTTGCGCATCCACTGAAGTTAACCAGATTCCTTCACGAGATAAATCAACCCAGTAAGTCACAAAAAAACTACCCCAGCAAAAGCAGCAACAGTAAAAAATGATGCAGTTTTTATGGTGGTTTAAAGAACTGAATCTGCTAAGGAAAAGGACTGAAGAGTCCCAGAACATGAGATTCTGTACTGATGTGTCAGAGAAGGGAGACAGATCAGCTACAGCAGCACTGTGCCTTCAGAGCAGGTGATCAGAGTACCCTTGAGTCTACGCTGGATGGAAGCCAGCTGAGTTGCCCCAAGATTAGTTAAGTACACCTTAGCAAAGATAACAAAGGAACTTTTCAGCTTGAACCATCACAAGCTTACTGCCACTCAAGGTGACTAAGGCCTGTTGCTGTGGTCTCAGTCAGGAGCCAATAACAAGCTGGACACAGTAATCCCACATGTAGGACTGTATTACACATGGAGTTGCCCATTATATCATGATATAAAGTAGTTCTGGTGCAAAGATTAGTCATCCACGAACTCACAGTCCTGAGGTAAGAAAAATCTGTTCTGCTTCTTAATGAGACTAGAATTTGGCAATGTGCCAGTCATGTCCAGTGACTGCCAATCTGGCAGTGCTGTCTCCAAAGTCAGATGAGGGTTCTGCCACATTGGATTAATGATGAATGGACGAAAAAGAATCTCCATGGGATTCATAAAGGACCCATAAATTATGAACTATAAACATTGTCTTTTTTTTTTTTTTAAATAAGGAAGATATTCTGCCTGATGAATGCCAGCAGAAGTGAGAGATCCGTATGGAAGGACTGAGTCTTTGACCACATAGGTCAAGAAAACATCTAGAGCAGAGTGGCTACGAGAGAAGACAAGCTTTTAAAATTTGATCCTTGTGAAAGGAAGCCAGTCTATTTGTTTACTTATTTTTATACCAACAGTTGTTAAACATTTTTGAAACTGAGTAGTTTAGGATGTTGTAAAGAAACATTTGCATCTGTGTTTACGTTAACTAGTGTACAAGTTCATAATTTCAAGGTGATGCCCATTACTATGTGTAATGAGCAATGAGACCAGATTACTGAAATACTCTGAAAAAATGCCAGATCCTCCAGACAATACTACAGTGAAAACAACGAGTGCCAAAAGGCAATTCTGAAGATGCTGCACAAACTCAATGAAGTAGCAACAGTGTTGAGTAAAAAGAAACTTTACCTGACTATAGTTAGGTAAAGCAGAAGCACTGTCTGTAACGAAGCACAAAAGCATGGCAGAATTGAATTCATGTTTATTTTACATATTTCTTATCACATACAAATTGTTTTTCTTGACTGTGGGTGTATTTCACTTACTAGGAGTATGTATTCTGCCTTCTTGAAAATAAAGACATTAACTATTTCACCTATGTTATGCATTATTTAAAAACTATGTTATGCATTATTTAAAAACTATTTAAAAACTATGTGTATGCATAGATATATTTGAGGAAAAAGTAACGACTGATTTGGGAACATTATCAGTCTAAAAATATAATGGAGTAATAATCAGAAACAACACTGCTCAGGAAAAAAAGAAACATTTCCAAATAGAACAAACCTTTAAAACCATCAGGATAGACTTCAGGAAGGAATTTAGTGCTGATGTCTCCTTGAACAAAGCGTGGATGGATGATCACTTCTCGCAGTAAAGAAATATTGTGAGCCACACCTGAAAACAAAAAGCAAATCAATACACAAACAATTTATAAAAATATGAACTCTTATTATGGAATAAATACTTGTTCACAATTTTGATACCATAGTACTGATGTAATTAATGTAGATTTATCAGTTTTGTTTCACTCCTGCCTCAAGACACCCCTCTTAAACACTCGGTTTAATCAAAGTAAACAATCTAAATTTTCACCTCATGAAGCCTAATTCAAACACCTAGTAAAATCAAGGACAGTAAGCACAACCAAGAGACTTTTAGCTCAGTTCTAGAAGATATAGGCAAGACCACAACCATCTGTTTGAAATGACAGATTAGCCATTTCATGGCTAATGACAGTAAATATTAACTCAATTCCAATGACCCCTGTATGGAGGATATGCACCATGCTACACCCCAATTATAATAATGAAACACAGTAAAAAGTTAAGTTGCCACTTAACATACAATTTTACAACATCTGTATAATTTGTAACTCATAAGAGACTCAGAGACTCCTGTGGAACAAAGAAACTCATTGCTTCCTCCATAAGAACCTTTATCCAACCCTGCCTGGTCAATTCCTTTATTGAATGCCCTGGTTCCCCTTTAGCACTGCTCCATGACCCTGTTAGGCATTTGCCCCTCCAAAAAAATTATTTCTTTAGTTTAAAAATTATTTATTATAGAGCCTTTATAGCCAGTTTTGCCCTTTAATTTCTTTGATACTATATTGCTTTATTTTTTCTGAATTTCTTCATCTCTTTTCATTCCACTTCTCAGCCTGAATATGATGGTCATTAAAAGTTATTTCCTTGTAATACTAAATACAAGGAAGTCTTTATAGGAGTTTGGAGAGGAAAGGTGGGGCAAAAAAAAAAAACCTGAAAAAAAAATCCCTAGATCATTTAAATTGCCTTCTCCTAACTGCAAATAATTTTCAAAAAGAAGATACTTTCTCTTCAGAGAGTAGCACACGGGAAGGGAAAGTTTAAGCTAAGAAAAGTTTAAGCTAAGAAAACCACTCTCTTTATCTCACTTTCTTCTCAATTTTAGAAAGAGACTGAACAGAAAATCTGAAGAGCCATGAGAGTTCAATCCCAGTATGATTACACAGAATAACACTGGCTCATATACATTAATATTTCTTAAGGGAAGCTGAAATAGACATGCAGTTCAGGAGCATCGCATGGGTGGCTGCAGGTGTTGATCTATTCCAGGTATGGATAAATGAGGAAGTTGCTATGGGAAAGAGGTTATCCAACCTCAGCTGTGCACGTTCTCATCCCTCAGGAAATACAAAGTAATTCACATTCTTTCCTCTTAGTGTCAGAGGAACAGGTAACCCCAAATCACATTGTGTTTGCCAGGTCATATGAACTTTGGCTTTAGCTGCACACCATGAAGTAGAAAACGCAGAGCACATCACAGAATGGTTTATTTTGTAAAAATCTGTCTACACATTCAGATCTCTTGTAAACCACAAAATTCTGAACTTCAACTTTAGATATGCTTATTTACAAGTTATTATGATTGCGATGACATGATTATGATTAATGATGACATGACTCAAAGTTATTTGTACTTTTTTTCAAAAACCTTTAATTTTAAATAACACTGAATAATAATTCATTGTAAACTCAAGTATTTCAACTATAAATTAAGTTATTTGGATTTTTTTCCTTTATCAAGATCTCACCAAAGCAAAGATAATAGCAATACAGCAAATGCAAAGTGCCATGGCTACAGAAGGAAATTCTTTTGCCCTTCTACTTCTTTTTCTTGTGTTTTTCCAGTTTAGAAGCATGAACAACATTCTTGTTATTTTATATGCAGACCAGCTTAAACAGTTTCAAGGCTTTTTTTCCCCTACTAGTCTGCTGGTGTGAATTTTCAAGCTCTATGTGTGGCCATCACTGAAACCACTTTCAACACACTGCGTCAGTCTCATTGAATCATGAAGTCACAGCTTTAGAGACTAGTTCATGAGCCATTAAGTAGCACATTACAGAACTAGTTCAATGATGACATGATAAAAATTTGTCCATTTGATTAAAAGATCAGCCTCCTTTTGTTGCTTGCAACATAAATAATCATTCACAGACCCTGATTTCATAAACACTGAATGAAACTCACACTGCAACTCCACTAAGCAAAAAAAAAAATTAAAAATCTTATGCTAAATGACTGTAACTCAGAAACATAGAACGTCTGGCTTTGGCTGCTAAAATTGCCCCCAAAATTTCCGATTTGAATAGTAAGTTGAAATATCAGAGAGACTTTATCCATTAAGCACAGATTCATGACTATAATTCAAAGACAATAAGGAGCTTTTCAACACTGCCCAACTTTGAATCCAGGATTTAAACATGCTACAATGTGTAACCAGATCATCTCACATTTTTTCTTTCCTTAACTGCTATAAGATCCCTGGTGAGACGATGGCTGATGACAGATGACAGAGCTTGTTGTCTCAACTGACTGCCCAAAAAGACCTAAAATCAAAAAAGTACTATGAGTATTTTTAATTATTTCCAACTCGCGTGCACCAAAAAACCAGAGACTTCTGTAATGTTTTAAACTTCAAAATTCCTCTAATAAGTTAAACAGACAAGCCTAGGTTCTTGGGAAGCAATATGACATATATTTTACATACACAAACTAATAATTTAATACACAAGTTTCCCTTTAAAGTATCAAGAAAGGCTATCTTTATCAGTCCCTGTGATCATTATGTGAGCAATGACTGCATGGTTGATCTGCTTCTCAAGACTAAGTTGATACCTTTAGTGATGTTCCAAATCATATGGGGGTTTTTTTTAAAAAAAAAAGTACCAGTGTAATCCTTCAGAAGTCTAGAAGTTTTAGACTTGCAATTTAGCGTGACCTCTGTCAAAGTTCATAAGGTCTCCATCTGTGTGTAAGTAACTGCTAGGCTACAGAAATATGGACCCCTAGAGCAGCTTGCTCCTGACTACCTGCTGCTTCCAAAACACTGGCCAGACATTAGCCTCACACTCTCACAGGATCAAACAGAGGCTAACAGGCAGTGCTTATTTCATGCAAAGTTAGACACTAAACTGAAGTATATTGTATTTATGTTGCAGTAGTTTTCAGGGAATTTTGCTTTTTCTTGACCAGGTCTACAGTCTGCCAGGAACAAAATCACATTTGTTAGCGTGACAAGCCATGACATTTTCAACAAACAAACAAAATCCTTAACTATATCCATTTATTTCCCCCCAGAAAACAAAATTTCACTTCAGCACCATCTTTTTTACATTAAGACTGATGCAGAACTGCAGTTACAGTTATATTCTTCTTCCCTTTAAGTCAAAATACAATAAAAAATAATAATCACTGTTCCTTGTACCTCTATTGTTTCATTTCACTTGGTTGTATTCTTCATAAAATATTATATCAGTAGAAGCTCAGTTTAAGATATACCTCTTGGTTTTCAATTTTTATACACCATTTTCCAGAATACATTTCTAAAAGAGAGCACATCAGCATCTAACTTCTGGAGATCTAATGAAATTTTTAAAAACTATATATTCATATGCTTTATATAAAATATGTATCCTGAGGTTCCATTAATTTTCCAGTTAAATTGTAGTTATTGCCTAATGAATACAGGAACACACTAAATGATCACACTGTTTCCCAAAGCTTATTAGCAACCCCTGTTTGAAGAAGCCCTCATTAAAAAAAATAAATTAGAATCAGAAGAAATTACTCTCCATACTGCCTGTCTCTATCTTGTCTCCTTCCCTTCCTCATTCTCTGCCTTAAAAACTCTAAGTATACCAGATTTTTCACTAACTTACAAAATGTAACTCCTAAGCTGTCCTCACAAGAAAACAGCAACACGATAATAAAATCCATTTTATAGAAAACTAATTTTATAGTAGGTTTATGAAAAGGATATCACACCACATTTTTACTCACTAAAAATCAGAAGTTGGAATGCCAAGGCACAAAACCATAGGCAATGTTTTCACTATAAATATTTACTGACACTAAACATATTCAGTGTTGATTAGCCTTTTTACAGTATTAAGCTTCTGTCATCTTGATGCCTGCAAACACAAATCTGCATTTATCCACAAACTTAATTGGAGTACTACATGCCTCTCTGTAGATAAGCAGTTGAACAGACTTAACTTGCTGATAATTTCAAATTGTGCTAAGTGGAACAGAAGTAACTTTATCTGCATACATAGGGATTGCAAAACCAACATGTGGAGTACAGTACTAGAGGTTTCTCTTTTTAAAATCCAGCAAAGCTAAATTATCCCTCAACAATTTAAATGCTCAATAAGAATAAATGTGATGAAGCTTAGAAGGCATCCTGTTTCTATAAACAAAATATTAAAAAATATTAACTAAGCTCTGCACTGAGCATTATGAAACTGATTACATTACTGTCCACTTAAAACAAGAACATTATCTGATTTGCACAGACTATGAAAACACCACTTACTTTCAACACATGAACTTCTCAAGTCCATTATTACTACCCAGATAGCCTCCAAATTTGCAATTCCAAAAGCTTTCATAATATTCCCCCAAACCCTCAACACTGAACTATTTAATTGTCTTTCAAAGCTTGTGTTTTGCTACAATTCACTTCAGAGCAGGCTATATGCATACAAAGTCCCATCCCAAAAGCAAGAAAAATAGAGGTTTTAGCTTTGTAATTTTAATACACAAACATCCACATAAAATTCTCACATCATATCATTACACCACTGACCCTCAGAGCTGAACATGTATTTCAATTAAAACAACGATTCTGGAGATTCAACAACAATTCAAGTCTGGAAATCACAGAACTCAGAATAAAGGGGGGAAGAAGAGGGGTAAAAGCAGATAATATATGGTAATATCCTACTGTAAAAAAAAAAAAGCTCAACCTGAAACTAGATTTTGTACTGCATGTAGTTCTGAACTTCTTAACAAGAGTGAGCCAACCATTATTTATAGGATTAGTAAACACATATGAATGTTTGAATCAGTAGAATAATTGGAAGCAGAAGTTAAGCAGGCTTTGTCAAGAACAAGTGAAAGAAAATGAATGGCCATTCTGCCATCATCCTCTCCTCAGCCATCCTTTTACTCTAAAGATGGGGAATAGAACACTAGGACAACTTTACACCTAATATACACCTAGAAATAACAGCACTTGTCTTTCAATGCCTCCTCAACCTGGCACGTTGCATTTCTTGTTTTTCACTGCCACAAGTCTTTTTTCCTTAATAAAAGAGAGAAAAAAACCACACAAACAAAAACAAAAAAGTGACAGAAAAGGTACCTTATTTTTCTATTCTGCACCAATAAGACTGCCTTCCTCTTTCACGTGTACTTCAATTGTTCTTCCCTCTTTCTTTTCCATAGGACAGCAGTAAACTATAACCCTTCCTAAATTACACACCATAACATTCCACTGACAAGTTGCCATTCCCACTCCCTCCCTTGTGACTGGCTTAAGAAAAGGAGAAGAGAAACAGAAGCAGCATCTTCCCTCATGCTAACATCTGAACTCCAAGTTGATGCTACTAAGCATCCTGAAATGGTCCTTTCTAATGATTTCAACCTAAGCTTGATTCTTTCCCTTCTCCAATTTCAGTTTCCACACCGATACACTTGGGAACCTGTTGGTCCCTATTGCAAAGGCGAGAACACAAATACTCTTGCAGATGTACCAGTGTGTTACCTCTGCTATGCAAAAGGGAAAATCCACAGTTCAGTTGTATGACCCGTTGCAGCACTTTTCAAAAGCACAACCAGAAAAAACAAGGCTCATATCTTTTTTAAGAACAAACACTATATGCAGTTTTTGCAGTTAAATAGGCTTACACACAAAGATTGTTTTGTTCACAATACCAATGAGTACACTTGCATATTTCCATGGGATCAGAGTACAGGAGAATGTAAAACTTACGAGTATACTGCCACTGAGATGAACCTTTTAAGCTAAAACAAAATCATTCAGTACTTTATGATGTTTGGATCCAAAATAAAGTTTACTGTGAAAAGTTTTGTATCTGAAATTAAATTATTTGAAATAAATTATAAAATACTAAAATTAAAGTGGAGGGCTTTTTCTTGTGCTTTAGGATGGTCCAGGGAGGTAGGTCCACATGATCCACTCTGGTCCCTTCCAACCTGACCCATTCTGTGATTCTTGGAAAGCCAAGCCCTTCTCAGAACACTAAGCACAGCACTCTTTTTCCTCCCAGTTAATGTTTATGGTTGCCAAAACTCAAGACAACAGTTCTGCTGCCACTGTTCTGGCAGGTCTCCTCTCATATCAGAGTTAACTTCTATATTCCCCTTCCCCTCAGACATCCACCACAATTATTTACCACTTTTCTGTTTTCTATTTTATGTTCGCTCTTTTACCCTATGCTGGATGATTCTCCATTCCCAGCTGGTGGCTCCCTTATTTCCCCCTCATTTCTACTCCTTCTTGCTCTATCTGCTGCTTATGCTTTCCTCAGATGTTCCTTTTTCCACTCTTCTTTCTCTCAAGTGGTCCACTACATTCCTCTCTCCACATAGCAAGCAGGAACTCAGAGAACAGTTGACTTGACACAAAGACTGTTAATTTCATGTTACTGCTTTACATTTGAATGCACAGGGAAGATAAAAAGCGAACAGAGGTCAAAGGAAAGATTACAGGAATCTCTGCACTCAAGGATATGAGCTATCTGTCCATCAGACCTCTAGTGAAGTAATAATCAGTTCCACTAGCTGCATAAGCATAATCATTTCTTTTATCTAAATAAATAAAACCAACACTCATAAATAAACTTTCCAGAACTTCATACTGGATTTTACATACGCCTTTGACAAGGTGGTGTTAGGTAAAAGGCTGGACTAAATCTCAGAGGTCTTTTTCAACTTGGTTGATTCTGTGAAATGAACACATTATGCAGTATCAGAAAATACATGACAAACACATGCTAAAATTTTAGAAAAACTGAGAAGGAAATTATACCATATTATGTCTACACACACAGTAGATACATTGAGAGGCATTCTTTCAATACCCTATTTCTGTTGTTCAAATTAAACAGAAAAGCAAAACAAAGTTTCTGAAAAAAGTATCATAAAATAAGAGAGATGAACTACTAACAACAGTCCATGCTCACAGGAAACAATTTGTCCCTCATCCTGATGAGCAACAGTGCCTCTATGCTTGACTGGCATCTCCAACTTTTGAGTATTCACAAATTCTCCAGTAATCACTGGACAAAACAAGAAGCATATCTTCTTGAGACAAATCTGGGTTGGACCCTTAACATGAATCATCCCTGAACTACACTGGAAGACCGAGAGATAAAAATGCTACCTACTTAGATCTTATCTGATTCAGAAGTCTCAACAGAGGAGTCAGTTCCAGTCAGAACAATTTAGACTGTAAAGAACCTCAAGAGATCATTTAATCCAACACACAACTGAATGAAGTGCTATCCTAGACTTTCATCTACTCCCGTTAATAACAATGGAGATATTACACTGCAGGAAAAAGATGGAGATTACATTCCCATGACCACAATTAATCTATCTTGACACAGTCTTGAGTTAGTCACACTTGTAGAATCTACCAATGAAGAGACTATATTATTTCTTATTTCAGTGTGCACAAGTTGTCACAGCCAAAAACGTAATAAATTGTTAAGGCAACAGGCATTTTCAGGGCACAGTATTGTTGCAAATATCCCAATTTGATTTATTCAACATTATAATGAAGATGCTGCTATTACAGGTACTATATGATGCAGCCTTGGTTGCTTAAGTCAAATTTTGCTTAAGTCTGCTTTCTTTACAAATATTAGACTATTTTTTTTAATTTAATTGATTTCCTTCATGATGTTGTCAGGCAGATCTAACCGGGAAGGACAGCTAAACCACAAATTCAAGGCCAGGTACTATCCGGTCCTAGAAAACAAGTCAATAAAGACTGTAGTCTGAGGACTTGTTCCCTGTAAGCCGAATGAAGCTAAAAAGCAATGGGGTACCTTGTGGATATCCTAAAGTCACAGCAGTAGAAACTGAATGTTTGCTCATACAGCAAAGTCCTTGCATTTCACACTGCCAGCATGTCTCAACTCAGCCTGGATGAGTCACCCTCCTGGAGGGTCATTGTGCTACTTCAGTTCTGGATTCTCTAATGGGACCGCCATGAATGATATTATACGGCGGCATTTGCTCCAAGAGGACACTTGTCTTCTAAGAACTGGATAAAAACCACTGATTTCACACAGGTCAGTAAGTAACTATCAAAACAGTAGTGACTAAAGGTCCTTACCAACTTCTGCCTGCTTTGAACTGGTGACACAGAAGTGATGGGAAAGACTCCATTCTCCATTAGCAGTCCCTAAGCTACCCACTACATGGTCTTTGACCTGTTACCCAGTCACCCTATCCCATTCCCACCCTATGTGAGTGAACAAGCATCTTTGTTTATGGAAATTGCAATCCTTGGGAATTTAAATCTAAAATTCTCACAGTGTACATTATCAGTACAACTGACGCTGACTTCAGCTGGTATTACTTAACTAAAATGCTTTGTAACTCAGAAGAGACTTGTAACTTACAGGGAAAAAACACGCAGTCTCTAAAACACAATACAAACATAAATGCTGCTTCCCAGGAAATCAGGAGGGCAAGAGGGTTGTGTTCTGAAACAGGAATCTGAAGCACACTATTCAGGAAGACTACGGTAATCTCCAGTTATGTACAAGCTTGCTATTCAAATATAAAACCAAGTAACCTCAAAACTAGATTAAAAACTATTTTGTGTCTTTTACTGCTAACAAAAACTCTGTTATGGAAAAAGGTTCATGTAAGGCACTTTACATAAGATCAAGGTGGTTTAATATTGGGTTACATACCACCTAACATTTTAAGGTAAAAACATGCACAATCATTTTAGAAAAAAAGGAGTTCTGCACACGTCAATGCAGTTTAGAACATTACAGACTGGACGGTTTCTACCAATTACACTATCAAGAATCATAGGCAAAAGATACTTTATTATCCACAAATTTTCCATTTCAACTGAACACTGAGAAGAAACTATCAGTTGATTAAAACTACACAAAAATCCCGTTGGTTTTCAAATAGAAACCACTAGCCACTACAACTAAAAATGTGTTCTGAAAATTCATCTACTTTTGAAACGTGTGGTACATTTCATTTCGTGCTTTGTAGTACTTTAAAAAAGAAAACGTTCCCTCCCTGTAGTCCGTGTATTATCTCTTTCAATATATTTAATAGATTAAGAGCTTTTTCCAGACAGAAATACTACAGAGATATCAGAAGTGAACACTTAAATGCATACATGCACACTAATAAAAAGACTCTAAAAACCTCAAGAATACAAATCAGTACTTTTCTGGTGTAAAGTGTCATATCCTTTAAAGGCATTTATATATCTGTAGAACTGTTATTAGCTACATACACATCTGTGTAAAACACCTAAGGACAAATGATCAGGTTCCATCCCACATTATAGCACACAATAAAAAATTATGCTTCCCACACAATTGCAATATTCTCATTAAATATCATACCTCTAAGTATCACTTGCTATTAATACAACTCAGTGTAAATCCAGAGCCTGTTTCTGTTAAAAACAACACCAACAAAAAACAACACCAAAAAAATCCCACCTCACATCAGTCAACTACAGTGGTATAAATTTCTCTGTCATATAAATTTACTCAGCTGTTATACAGCAGGGGATTACATCAGCACATTGTATTGCAATAGCCTAATGGCTCGAGTTGCACCAATATAAAACCCACTTTAGAGTTAGTAGTTCATTTACAATGGCCAATTCTACCATGTATCTAGCTACCCTGTGGTAGAAGGTTGTTCATTTTCCCCTAGATATATAAATCTTTCAAGTATGATACGGCACCTGTAGTATTCAGCAGCCAGCATTAAAGCCAAACCAAGTTTTACAGAAACTTTACAGAAATTTTTACCTCTCTTATCCTGAGTTGTCCTTCCTATTTTCCATACGGAAGACCTAAAGATTTTTCCCACACAAACCATGACCTCCCTCACTAAAACCTAGTAAGAATGAAAGGGTCAGGGTTGATTCACCCCTGCTGCTTGGAAAGGCTGGAAGAACAGCTACATCTACGCAGTCAGACAGTAAGAGCTGAAACACATGCTGACCAACAGTCTACATCTGTATTTGCCCAAACCTAAACAATTACCTTGAAAATAAGAAAAATATATACATACACAATTAAATACCGCATTATCTACTATCAATATACTTAACTCCTATAAAATGGCAACTACTTTAAAGTTCTTACAGTACAGGGGCCTTTTTTTTCCCCTCTACAACATAATAAATCAATTATATGCTACCATTCTGTGACAACTATGAGTTTAAGGAAATTATTTAAATATTTATCTCATAATATTCAAGGGAAAAAATGGACAAAAAAACTGGCTCTTTACAGTTGATGTATCTTCTCAGCTTAATTAACACAATCTTCTCCCATTTTAATTTGCACTTAAGAAGCAGGAACTTTACTCCATTTGCTAATTACTACGTTTTCAAGCTGTTTTCTTGAAATAGATGACAGCCTACCACACTAGGAATCCAAATTTCTCTAGTTACCTCGAATTACGTAATTGTCCAAAGCCTCTTCCATTCTTTTCAGTGCTTCAGCTCTATTAGAGCCATAGGTAATCAGCTAAAGAAAAAAAAAAGGTATTTACATCACCTAGAAATTAAAGGTTTGTCTCTAGAATTTGAATAGCATTTAAAAATGAAAATGATTTGCAGAACTTCTGCAGTCACAAAACCTGTTCTTGCACATTACTGTATCTGTGCTTCAGAGGCTCCCTGAAACATCAAGAAAAAACTAAGACATCTTAACCCATTCACTCAAAGAAGGCCAATCATTTTTCCTTCATACAGATTTAAGCATTTAAACAAGCTCTCAGAAAAATCAGAGCAAAGGTTCAATATCCAAGTTTACTCTCCTGACTCCTAATGCCTAACCAACTTTAAAGGATGTAATTTTTTTGACAACTGAACTCTGACTATGATGTCATATTTTAATTTTACCAATATGTTACTGATTAATAAGAACTAACACTAAGAGACACTATCAACCATTTCTTTCAATGCTTCTTTTTGGAAGCCAGAATTATTGACATTTTCATCCTGGCTAGACTATGTTAACAGAGACAGATTGGCAGCATCTAAATCAGGCAGTACTGGTTGATGTTTAAATCAGAATCTTTTTAATAGTTAGAAACTGCAAGACAAATAAATTACAGTGTCAAAAGGTTAAAAGAATTTTATTTAGAAGTGACACTAAATTTCCTCCATTCCACATCTTCCTTCACTTCTCTTATATTCCCTTGAGGCATGTTATACCTGGCACCTTCAAAATACTGATTCACTAACCCTTGAACATGTTCTCACTTAAAAGATTTATGTATAGAATTAGTGCTTCATACCTTTAGAATACTGAAAAACAATAATCAACTCACTTTTGAGATCATGGGATCATAATAAATGCTAATATCACTTCCTTGTTGTATTCCACTGTCAACACGTACCTTCAAAAATAAGAAGCAAAAATAATTACATATTGATGTGAAAAAAAAATTTCAGCCCTAGGATCAAATCTACCCATCAGCCTTACAACAAACACCCACAAAGCTTATCAGGTACATTTTTCCCTCTGGAAGAACTGAAATAATTATTTGTTTTTGAGAGAATCTGAGAGGAGGGAAGGGAAGTTTTTTCCTCCACCAGCAACATTTGAAAATTATTCTCTCCTTTAAGAGAAACTTGACTGCAATCTTCAGTCAATAGTCAAAATTCTCTTTTGTTCTCCAGAATGCACAGTAAACACACTAAATTTGATTTAACAATTTAGGTGGTGTTACACATTAGCTTCAACTCTGAACATATCCAATTCTGATTTACTCCCTGGAATAAAACACAGTTGTAATTATTTTTCTGATTGGCATGAAGGATGACCCTTATAATCACACCCTTTCTGCATCTATATATAATCACATTCCTCATGTTCCACTACAGCTATTCCAAGGGCTTCAGTAGGAATAAAAGTAGAGAGCATTCAGCAGGAACTTTGGAGTTCTGCTTTATCAGCTCCATAGGAATACTGGTCCTGTGGTTTTCATGTCTGTAACACTTTCCTTCTCTGCCTCACCCTCTCAACTGTAAAACATTTTTTTTCTGTTGCTGCTGTTCCCCTGAGGCTTTAATGTTTACACAGCTTTTTCCATGGCTTTGCTTTGTAAGGACACAGCCTCAATTAAAGCTCTGATTCTGCAATATTCATGGAAGAAAATAACACAAGTTCAAAAATTTCTTTTGAAGAGTCTGATTGCTGTTAACCAGCCAACAAGTGAGTTAGTATATTGCTGATTCTTGTTTTCATCTCTCAGTTTGATTTCATCACTGTAACAATGAGGTTAGCCATATAAAACTTTTCAAATGAGCCATTTCTGGGGAATAAATATTTATTAAATTGCTGATTTTGAGCACTGGAATTTGAAATATTTTTTAAAAAATAATCAAAATAACTCGAGAGTGATAAACGCATTCTGGGGATCATCAGGATGGAGGGCTCTAATCAAAGCTGTTGAAGCAGCAGGGCTCCGATACACCACATTGTAAAGGGGGTGGGAAAGAGGGTCCTGGAATCTCACTTAAATCTTCACCTGTGGGAAGGAACCTTTGTAATAAACAGCAGCTCATCTGTCTGCAGCAAGGCAGAAAAAGGTCAATGCAACGGCTGTTAGGCCTTTAATATTTTAATTTAGGCAATTATCAAGGGACCACATGTAGAACCTCTTGTCTACAGAATCCACATGAGGGCATGATGATGACTTTATTATCCAAGTGACATAAAAAGATACCCTAGCAGGTGTACTCACTTCCTTCAGTAATAAACACTCTCTGACTAGTTTTTAGGACATTAGTTTAGAAAGAAATCTGCTTATTAATAAATTTCTATTTATATATTTATGCTTACATATTTATATATCACTTCTTCTTTATTTGTGTTTGTTTAGTATATTTATTCATATATAAGGCAGTATTGCTTCTCTACCAATTTAATCACATCTTATCTGAAAGTGCTTTATCTATGCTTAACTGGGCTCCCCACTACCTACATGAGGTACATTTAACATTAGCTACTGAGGAGATGGTAGTTCAGACATATCAACATTACAGAAAAAACATGCAGCGTATGTCTTAGCTTCCTTTCTTCACACTTTTCCCTATGTACAATATCCTAAAAAAGTTTAAAATTTTTTATAAACTATTGCATAATTTCCTTTTAAAAAAAATCTGGAGTCCCCTGTAGAAGTTTAATTTTCATAAAATAAATTCAAGATGACTGAAAAAATGACAGCAGAAAAGCAATACATTTATACCATCTTCAGTTCTCCCTGTGGTGCTTACATTTTCAGAGGTTGGTAACAGTAGGTGATTTTATAAACTATATGGTGTGACAGAACTTAATGAATATTGGATGAAAAAGAAACCCTAATTCAATAGATACTCACCATAATGTGCTGAACTTGATAAACAGCAATATTTACTAGACCTCCAGCATTTACTTCTGCTTAACATACTTCCTTTCTTTTAGCCACTATTTAAAATATCAAGGAAAAGCTAGGGTTCAAGATCCTGCTCTGTCCTAGAGCTCATTCCTATTACAGGTCAAACACTTTGCTGTTGTATTATTTTTATGTGTTATTACAGTAGGACAACAGTAAAATGAAAGATAAAAAATGCTTCAGAGGTTAAAAAAAAAAAAAACAAAAGTACAATCTATGTCTCAGTCCTACAATGAACTACTAGTACACCAAATTCAAGTTAGGAATGCCTACAAATTCTAGTATTTCTCAATTCTTTGCTATATATAAGAACTTTTTCCTTCTGGTAAGAGTCATTAAAATACCAGACTGCTGATCACACTGGCAAAGAGCAATGCTGGAGTTCTCCATATATGGCAGTACATGTTGTGCAGGAGCACTGAACATCAAAGATTACTATCACAGTACAGGGGTTTGTTTGTGGTCACTTATCTTAAGTTTCATTATCAAAGACAAAAAACATTTGGTATTTATGAGTACCACGTTCTGAGGAAATTACAGACTACATAACAAAAATAGCCAGCATATTCCTCTCTATGGCTAAGCAACAGCCCTCGCCAGCCACGTACGTACACCAGTTCTACCAGCATGAGCAGCTGACACACGGGCACAGGTAGACGATCAGAGCTAACTGGAGGCACAGAAGAAATGAATTGCAAATACATTTGGCAATATGCTATTTATAAACTGAACTCACTGTGACACACTACAAGTCTCTGCTAACTTTTCTTAAGATAAATTGTTGACAATTCTAAAATCTAAAATGCGGAAAGTAAACACTGTGGTACAATGGGCCTGAAACACTGAACCTTTTTAGTCATATTAATTTTGTTCTTAGCAGCATGACATTCTCAGGAGAGAAATTAGTTTCGCAGTGGCAGAAATACATGTATTAACACACCAATTCATGACTGTCTACATAAAATAGTTGTTCTATTTTTAATACGACGGGAGAAGAGAAAGAGAGCAGCCTATACACTCCATATGAGCTCCTCAAACCATTGCTCTGAAGCCTCCAGTGTAATTAAAATCTTTTTCTTTGGTACCACGATGGACCACGTGAAGCAATCAGGCATCTCCCACCCTTCATTTTCAATTCACCTCTCCCCCTAAGCACAACTCCCAGCCCACCCCGTCTACCTGACAAGTGACAGCCCAATCTGATTAAATGCTTGCAAGGGAGGGGACTCATGGGCCTCCATGACAGGCCAAAAGTGATCACCATGGAGATACATAATTACAGCTGTCAACGCATCTACTGTCCTGCTGGCATCAATTTGATTGCTCCCAGCAATAATGATAGACAAAGCTTAGTGTGCACTCTCCTACACCCAATCACTTTATCTATTCCGTGGTCCATTTAGCTGACATGCAACATTCACACAAGCAAATAACAGCAGTAAGCAGAACATTTAAGGCATTTTAATTGTTTTTTCTTTGTATGGATGGCTTACAAGCGCAAATGTTATTACATAAAACTCCTGCTGCAGCATTAATTGAAGAAAGATTTGGTGGGACAAAGACTGTAGGGGGTATAGTTTGTCCATTATCACTTGTACTTTCAACAGGTCTCACGTTTGGAAAATTGCAAATTGCAAAAACTTGCAAGGGCAAAATGTTTGACATCCTGTTAGCTATTACAACATGGTGAAAACTTCTAACAACCACTGGAGTATTCATTATAAATTCTTATTAAATACACTCTTTATTTCATTAAAAAGAAGTTCGGATACATCCAATGATACCTTTTTCCCTCATCTCCTCCTTAAGAGTATTTAATGGCTTTTAGATCTTCACAATTTTTTTCTGCTTTCGGACTTTGAACACAGCATGAAGCCTTAAAGACCAGAAAGGGTCAGGTCCCTTCGGAAAGTACATGGGCAAAAACAATTCAGAAAGCAAAATAAATCATATATCCAATAACATCTCCACATTTACGATTCCTCCTGTAATCTTTCACTATTTTCCGTGCAAGCAATCAGACTGAATAATTGTATTCACAGATGGTACAGACTCATCATTCCACTAACTGACAGTGTCACGTATATGTGCACTTAGACTACCTTGATTTTACAGAAAGGCCTTTAAACATAGCAGAAAACATTGTTTGTTAAACAGTTATTCCATATAGTTAGACTATATCCTGAAACACGTAATAACCACTGCAAGAAACTCATCTTTAACATCTACAAAGCTAAACAAAAAGCACTGGCAGCTTCTCACCAGTGTCCCCAGTTCTCTATGCTTAAAGAGTTGACTCAACATTTCACTGTCCTTTCCAATGGTCACAGTATTTTTACTAAAGCTGTGTTTGAAAAACTTAGGTTGAAAGTTATAAAACAAATTATTTCAACACATAATTGCACAAATCAGTTTTTCTATGTCCTATCCCCTCTCCGGCAAAAAGCTGGAAAAAGGGCCTGATTTACAAAGCCGTTGAGTATTTATAGTCTCTGCCTAGTAGAGAGAAAATCAGCACCTACAAAAACCAGAACAGAGTTACTTACACTTGGCACATGCAATGGTTCCTGATACTGAGACAGTTTACCAATGGATGGCAGACCAAAAGATTTGTAGGGGTCCTGAAATAAAATTCAACAGGAGAAAGCATTAAGCTTTTACAGATGTGGAGCAGATAATGTTAAAAAGCTTGAAGTCTAACAAAAACTGCTATTGGAACGACTTTGTTTTCTTCCCCAGAATTACTTGTGTTGAAGAATATTTCTTCATCCATCTGCCCCTGCAACTCCAAACAGAAATGGAAGCATATAAACTCTCTTGCATCAGTCAAAAAGCATGAAAGAAGTGCTCTGCATACAGTTACAGCACACCACTAAAACAAAAGATGAAAAGATGACATTTTCATTAGCTATATTGTGCCTTGGAAGAAGGATGGGAAAGTATTCAGAATGGTGGGACTGAGAAGAAATAAGAAAAAAATTTCAGAGATAAAAAAGGGAAATTAGAAATTCAATAATCTTAAGAAACCAAACCATTCTTTATGTCTTGTCTTCGGAAATCTCCTACATAATGCAACATCAATATAAACTTAATAGGACAGCAAAAAAATATATGGCCTACAGAATTATCAAATTCATGGCAACGTACTCAGATTCATTACTTCTATAGGTGAGGGGATCCAGGCTGAACAAAAAAAAAAAAAAAAAAAAAGACCCAATCATCAGTTACTCCAGGGTAAAGTCTACTAATACTCAGAATAGCTTCCATGCCAATCACAGGGCAAATATTTATTCTTTATCAAAATAGTTTGCACTTGTAATCAGTAGAGTAAGTTGAAGATTATGTGCATGTCACAAAGGTGGAGAGGGGAAAAGTAAAATAAGATGCTCTAGGTCAGAGAAGTCACAATAGTTAAGCAAAGGAAGAAACATCTGAAGATGTTGAATTATTTTTAAAAAGCAGAGTTACTTAAAACATTCCTGAAACAAAATTAAGAAAGCTAGACATTATTTTCCAGGTCGCATCCCTGGCAGTGTTCAAGGCCAGGCTGGATGTGACTTTGAGCAACCTGGTCTAGTAGAAAGTGTCCTTGCTCACAGCAAGAGGGGTGGAACCAGATGATCTTTAAGGTCCCTTCTAACCTAAATGACTCTGTGATTCTATGATTTTTTTACTTAAGAAATCTTGATTTTCATGTATCAAAAATGACAGTAAAAAGACATTACCTTGAAACATTCTAAACCTGACTGAAAATGGGTTTTAAATTTTTGTAAGTTTATTTAAGGTGAGATAGAGAGTCACATCATAATAATAAAGTTATTGTTTCGGAATGTACTTTGAAAGTTTGTCCTATAACCTGTAGTTTCAGAAGACAAGTAACTTGCTTTTCAACAACCTTTCAAAAAGTTTTAGTAAAACAAAATTCTGTAAGACGTGGAATTTCAACTGCCTTTTTAAGTCAACAAGTTTCAGATTTCAGTCAAAAGATTTCACAAACCTGGAAACAGTAGTTAACCGTACAAAATAACTCCAGCAATGCATCATTAAATGTGAACAGAACATATAGGTTTATTTCTAATGATATTTGCTCACCTCTTTTACCATCGTTAATTTTGATTATCAGAAAAAAAAGCTATGCTGAAATACACACCGTATTTTTACTGAAAAAATAAGAACTCTACAATTCTACAAAACCTCACTAACCATTCATTCATGTTACATGCTCTAAATCATGACTTTCATATGATATTCCTTGACTTCACCTTGGCATCTATCCACACCTGGGTATTATTACGCCACAATTCAACCACCTACCCTCCTCCCCATTACCACTCATTTACCTCAGCATAAACTCGACATTCAACCGCCCAGCCGTTGATGGGAATATCAGCCTGTTTGTGCCTGAGAGGGTAACCCTTAGCAACACGGATCATTTCTTGGACTAAGTCCAGGCCGGTAATGCATTCTGTGACGGGATGTTCAACCTGCAAGGTCAAGAACTGTCAGTCAATAGGTAAAAAAAAACCAGCAACAACAAAAAAAATGCCTCTCTGTAAACAAACACAGATAAACAAGAAATTTGACCAGCCAAAGAGCAGACAAAGATTATGTTTATGTTTTGTTCTTTTTCCCCAAAAAAATTCTGCTTAAACTCTGGCAACCACCATCTCTGCAGGGGTAGGAAAAAAAAAAAAAGAAAAAAACTTAGTAGACTACAATAACTAGGAGCAGTATAGAAAAGGAAAACTAGAAAGGTCACCTAGAAGGATTCGGGGGTTTGCAGGGTTTTGGGTTGGGGATTTTTTTTTCATTTATTTTACAAATTCAAATGCACCTGGTGATGATGAGTTAATTTTTCTTTGTCTGGAAGCTTTTCCCATTCAATTTGGTTTTGAAGAGACTCACACTGTATTTTAACTGAAAATCTCAAAGTAGCTAATAATCAGCCCATTCTGCTACACTTAACATGGCACAAACAGGAGCCACTTACAATTTTCCATAGAACTAGCCTACCCTAAATCTCACCCATTCGCCTGCTTTCACTAACCTGTCCTGACAAGCAACCAGATTAGCGTAATCTTGCATCAGCGCAGTGTAGCAGAAATGAGCAGATGGATCCTTCAATTTTTTCCCCCTCCAGACTTATCTGTTTAGTGCTTAGCATGCACAATAGCTGGGCTGGACCAGCAGAGTCACTCTGCGCTCTCAGCAAATTGCCGCTAACGGCTTTGGATGATGCTGCCATGGGAATACCCGTCGTTCACACTCACCCAGGATGTGCGTACAAGCATGCACACATGTGTGCACATATGCACATACACACACACACTTCTTCCTTCAAATGGGAACAGAAATTAATACCTTGATTAACTTTAAAAAAACATTTAACTAGGCACAGGACAGAAAAAAGCACCCGAAGATCGCAGAGCGCATCCTATAGATCAAGTAAAAGGTAGGCAAGCTAAAAGCATGTTCTTCGCACGGACACAGCTGTAAGACTTTCCATACAGAAATTATGACAGAACTGCCATTTTTATTACAAAATGCTTGTGCTCCAAGGACCAAAATACCTTAAGAAAACACACTCCACTAATCTTTCTCTGTCATGAGATGTCACACTATATAGCTTTACTGACTGAAAAGGTCACTGACCAAAAAACTTTGTTCTTTCTTCCTTCAAGTATATGAGTATTAAGGAAAACATTTAGTCATTATAATAATATTGTGGCTTATCAGAACAAGTAGATGCTTTGGTCTTTAAGGAAAAAAAGCTTTGTAAAAATAAACAGATGGCATCCATAATTAGCCCTGTGTGTACTGTGAGTTTGCTTAGAGTTTCAACAACATTTTAAGACGTTTTGACATAATTTTAATGACAAATCATCACTGAAACAAGCACCTATTCTTTGAAGGACAAAAGTGACATTGAAATGGAAATCTGATTATACAGTTTAAGGATATACCTTTGGGATTCAATCTTGATTCTACCTAACACATGATACTCTCCAGCATGTCAACCTTAATAACAGTATTTTGAGAATCTATGAAACATCTCGGTGTCTATCCTGCAGTGTTAAATTGAAGCAATTCAATTTCTATTAAGACTGGAAGTTTCTATTAAAACTCCCCAAGTTTTAATAGAAAGTTACTTATCACACATTCATATTTGGACAACTAAACTTACTTTCTTATTTTGGAACCTAAGTTTTAAAAAGTTACCTTTGAGTTAAGAAGAGGTTTGGAATTTTAACATTCCAGATAATTAAAATAGTTTTTATTTTTCCAAAGACTTCAGCATTATTTAGTTATACTGTCATTTTTCTTGGATAGCAATTGGCATTCCAGACTCAATAGCTTCATTGTTGTTTTCAGTTTTATTGTTGATGATCAAAATAAGACGGAATGTTTCTGGAAAGAAAAATATTTTTGTTGTTTGGTTCTTACGACTCACAAACATTTATTTAATCCATTCTTCAATACAGATCTTTGACTTGGTCAATATTTTCTTCTATTTCTTCAAAATACTCCCTTTGTGTCTCCACACAAAACAGCTTTCAGAAAACATGTATAGGAAAATTTTTTGAGGGTTTGTTTTTTGTTTGTTTTGTTTTGGGTTTTCTTTAGGGGTGGGGAGAAGTTGTTCTGCTTTCTTTTAGGACTGTGCTTAAACTAGCACTGTTTAGGTGTAATGTAGGCAATTCCAATCATATCACTAATTTGGGGGTACCAAATACATTTTAAATATGTTTTAGTATTCATTAAGACCACCAGATGACCAAAATGGGGTAGAAAAGAACTTTAACCTTGAAATCCTAGTTGACTTATTTGCAGCTTTAACCTTCCAGTGAGATGCACAACTCAAACTGCACTCCTTTCAGCATTTGCAGCTTACTTTCGGCAAGGGGATGGCAGGAGGGGGGTCAGCTGAGAACAGGACAAGCAATGAAATTGATCAGCAATAACTCTCAATTAATCAGCTGCCAAATGTAACCCCTTTCCTATCAGTTCCTTTACTTATACCAAATCTGGTCATAAACAATTTATACCAAGTCATCATTTCAATGCACTTAAGTACCGTATATACCTCTTTAAAGTCTTACTCTCTACTTTCTGTGACACAAACACACATGCATCATCACTTTTTCTGTAAATTGTCACTTATATTCCTGCTTTCAAGTCCACAAAGCTATAGCTGCTATGGCCAGCAATAGTTATACACAGTAAAGTGAAAGCGCTGCCCCTTCATGGACCTGCTGGATCTGCTCTTCTTCAGACATCTCACAGTAACCAGATTTCCTGTGAGCATTGCAAGTTTCTTTGCTTCAGTAACCTCTTCCCATATATACAATAAGAGACACTAGTGGCAAAGCCTATCAGAAAATAATAACTAAGTGCCAGTTTATACATGGTGAAGCAGGTACAAAAGATAAGGGAAAACCTACCAATGCCACAGTCCAATTAGCATCCATCACCAGAACAGTATGGAAAGGCTGCTAATTCTCCTCCTGTTCTGTGACTGACAGCAGTCTTAAAGCTCTACCATAGTAGGGTTCATCCACAGCTACACAAAACAGTCATGCAGTTTTTATGGACAGTTGGAGTTAAAAGTTAAACCAGCGATGACTGCTCCCCTTATATTCAGGGGAATAATTTCAGGACACATTTTTCTCAAGACTATCAAGGTACTCAGATCTAATAGCAAACACTTCTGGACACTCTCACAGACTGCTCTTGTCCCTCTGTGTATAAGGCATCAAGTTACTCACACACCAGTTGGAGCATTCAAGCACACCACATCAGCCAAGAAAATCTAAATTTCAGTAGACTTAAAACTATAGCCTATGTCACCCCTACTACTGTAAGTCCCTAGATGGTGTCATATACCCCTTTACATTCAGATAAATAATCTCAAAACTAACTTTCAACATACACCTCAGTTTCCAGGAAATGTGATTCACCTGGAGTCCCACAGGCTTTGCTGCTGCAGCCAAATCCAGTATCAATTGACCCAAACACACCAACCTACAGATGCTTCTCAACCCCCTGTATTTCAGTAAGCCTGGTTTCTATTTCGGAGAACTGAACAGCAGAAGTGCACACATGTTCTGCTCTTCAGGCATGTGGGCTTCCTCACTACTATGAGCAGGAACACTGGGGTCACACCTTTCTGCAAAACAGTTCACATGTATATGGGGTTCAGGAGCACACAGTAAAAAACAGCTTTTCATAAAGGCTGCTGAAGAACAGACAATGGTTGGATTAATGTACAGAATGAATGAAAAGCACATAGGAATATTTAACAGGCAAACTCCTATGTTGTCCTTGTCTATAGACAGAGCATATAACATGTGCTGTTTGTTTTCTGATTTATTATTATGTGATCAAACAAGGCAACCAGAACTACAAAAATTTCCACCAGCTAAGATGCTTGGGTTTCCCAAGTAAGAAGTAGAAAAAAGAACTAATACACAAACATTTGGTACCAACTAATTTTTTAATCACAACATTAATTCCGAAAAAATGTTTAATCTACTTCCTCATAGGAAGTTATCAAAGTTATCTTCCAATAATCATTGACACTGTTTTTTCAATTTTTCTTTGCTAGGATCTGTTTCTACATTGTATGGGACAGATGCAGTTTTCGTAGCCTATGAATTCTGAATCTGCCCTTTCTGTGTTTTAAACAAATAGCACACACTTGAGGTCAACAAATAAATTAGCTCACAATTTCAATACAACTTTCTCAATTAACATCTTGCACTTCAAAAAAATTTCTTGCAATTCAGTAATTCTACACAATTTTCTTTCCGCTACATACTCCATGTAAAAAAAAATAAAGAAACTTTCATCCATAAAACTTATAGTTTCTTTCCCAAAAAATGCAATTCTTGCTTTTACTGTATTTAGGAGCAGTACTAAATCCTGGAAGAACTGCAGCTCTTCTTGGTTTTGCTTTACATCAAATTCACCAAAGCAAAGAAACTAATTTACTCTTTGAAGAATTACCTTTTGCTTCTTTACTTATTAAAAAGGGAAGAGAGTCTCCTCTTTCTCTACTTTTTTGGATAGTATTTTATGATGGTTAAGTGGAAATGTTGTCTCTAAGATATCACTCCATGCCCTGGCAGCACTGTTAATGGCATCTTTCAGATTCAATGACTTACACAAACAATGTTGTTCTCTTCTGTCAACAACAATTAGCAATGCTTTTCTGTAGTTCTTTTGGGAAGCCAGAAAAGCAGACAACCAGTAGCTACATAATGGAAGTTGCATTAGGAGGCAAGAACGTGGCAAAAATCTGGTTAACTGTTGTCGGCTGACCCTCTTGTGTGAAACAGTGTTGTTTGGCAGCAAAATCACCTTTTCTTTCGGTTCTAAAAATGGCCATGAACAGCTGGTATAAACTGTGTGCAGAATAGATTCTGGTGGGCTTAGGAGATTGGTAATGGGATAAGAGACCTTTCACCTTTAGGTCAGTAGTTCAAATTCAGCCCAGGTTAGCAGCAATTGAAAGTCTTTACCATCTGACATTGTTCGTTAGCCTATTTAAAATGACTGAAGCTAAGTGTCACAGTAAAACAAGATAACAGTATTTAGAAATATGAAGAGTCTCAGCAAACAGTACAAACAGTTGCTAGAGACTTTACTTCAAAATCCCACCATTCAGACTCCGTAGAAATCTACTCCTCTAACTCCTGACAGTCCCTTTCACTGCTCCCGTACTCCTGCTCACCTATCACAATTCATCCTGCAGGCAGCGACACACACCAAGACAGCTCCCCGTCCCCATGGGTCTGCTATGGATACCGAAGTCACCACCTCTCCGTGGTTTTAGCTGGCAGTCCAGACTCAGCTCATTCCTTTGCTATTTGTATTTTGCTGCTACCGTTTACATAGTGTAGCTGCAATATTTTCCAGCACTTCTCTCCACTGACCAAACGTTTAGCAGGTGACTCTTGACATGCAACAGATTACAGATACCACTAAGAAGATGTAGAACCAGGAGTTTATAAGCAGTGGAGCTCCAAACAATCAGCAACAGGATTTCTATGTATTTTTACACCTTTGCCAACCATGCTTTTTATACCCTCATGAGTGGACAAACAGGAAGTAGAAAGAGACATGTTGCACATAAAAATCCTTCCCGTCTTTTAGACTAGACACAGCCAGTTTTGTGCAAAGACAAAGCTCTAGAATATATAATTTTCCAGTGGTCAGTAAAATCTGCTGAAACCCCTGAAAGTGGTAAACAAAAATTTTAACACTGGGTAATGTTTTATGGGTGTATGGAAGATTATTTACCTCCACTTTATGCTTAGAATCAAGCTTACTTTAAAAGAACTTAAAAACATTTACATAAAATATATACTCTCACAATAACTAACTAAATTAAAAACATAGATATGCCATTTGCTTTCAATAAGTCTCTTACAAACATGTCAGACTATTCTACAAAATTAATTTTTATTCCCTAAAAAGTTATTACAAAAATATTCAAACTGTCACATGAAGAGAAAACACACTGCTACTCAAATTACCATATTTCTCAACTCCAGTCTATGCAAATGATCTTTTCAATTACATTAAGGAAATTCAGACACGTTTTGAGGAGGAAGGGAGTACTCACTTGTTATTTAAACTGCACAACTCATGAGGGAGGCAGAAAGTTGGGAACAGACCTGAGACACAAGCATCCTAACTGTAAGTACTCTCGTCACATCACCCACTGTACGTTTTTTCAATTATTCTTCAAGGGATGTTTCTCTTCTCAAGGTACTACAAACATCCAGAATATGGGATATTTTCCCTTTGCTGTCACAAACTGATTCACATGCAGGAAGCTTAGCCACACCATACACACATGTATTAACAGATATCCTTTAAGTACAGACCATACACTCTCTTCCTATAAATTCCAAGAGTAACATCTCTAACCTTCCAGTAAAGAGCAGAAGAAATTTTTCTAGTGAAAGTCAGCACTTCTGATAGTAACTTGATGAAAAGAATTTGACACAACTTGGAAGCTAGAAAGGCTATCAATCTAAGGGGTCAGAAAATGTTTATTTATCACAAAGCTCATTTAGTTGTTTTGGACTATGACTGCCCTTGATTAGGCTGATGACAAATGGGCAACAAAACACACCACAGTGTGAGCAGTTATAAAAAAAATCATATATTCAATATCTGGTCTGCCTCAATTTTAACAGTGAACAGTGGTTTTCTGCCTGAAAACCACTCTAAAAGTGTCCTAAATGACAGCATACAGAAGTTCTCTGGGAGCTGCTAGGGCAGACATCCCTGTGCTCTCTGACAAAAAGCAAGAATAACTAGTTTTGCTATGCAATTATCCAATCTCATGTCTCGTACTTATCAGCTAGCATCTCAAAGATGACAGAAAAGCAGAACCAATAAGAAGAACATTGCCAACAGCGAAGAATAAGTCTTTCTAGCTGAATCACTTAGAGGGAGTAAAACATCTGTAACAAATTTGTGTAGCATACAAGAGACACAATGGAGCTGATTCACCAATTTTTTCGTTTTCCAATCTCGTATAGTACTGCAACAACACTTAAAACAAAAATTAAATAAAATATAAACTTCATGCAAAGTGCTATTTTTGCCTTTTTTTGCACTACCATATAACAGAAAAGGTATATTCCCAAAGAGTTCCCAAAAAGACAGCCAAGTAACAGTACAACTCTTGGTTACTGCAAAATAATTTACCAAAACACTGAAAGGCATCTGACAGATACACCAAAGGGAGGGAGGGGAGAAATCAGCAGGCAATGCAAAGTACTGGCCACAGATTAGTTAACAAGTACATTTTGAAGTATGTATCTCAAATAAAAATTCTGCTGAAACATTAAAACAGACACAGAAAATCGCATCATTTAGTTAGACATATTCTGATGCTGCTGACAGGTAGCTATGTCTAATGCACACTGACAAAGACCTTAGGAGCAGCATTTATGGATCAGACACCCATCTTTTTAGAAAGTTCTTCCAGCTGTGGAGTGCTCAGCAAGAACAAGGCAAGTCAGTCTGTTAGACACTGATCACAGGAGATGTAAAAGGAAAATAAAGACTAAAGCAATACAGGGACATCCAGACACTATCCTGGTTCTGAAGTTAAATCTGGACAAGCTTCATGAGAGTTTCTATGTTTGGCTCTTAATAGAAGGGAGCAAGTATGATGTTAGTAGTGTAACTTAGCTGAACAGAAAGTAAAGCCTGAGACCTGGGAGAAGAGACAGATCAATCAGGTAAGACTGGGGGGGAGGGGGAAGAATCAGAAAATTACTACTCTCCAGACTCAAGCTGAAATGCTAATTATAGACAATGCACAGCCAGGATAGAGGAATTACAGAATATCTAAACAAGTAGTCTAATTTAAGATTAGTAAATTTCTTTAAGAGTTTGAAAGAATAAGTTTGCTATTATAGGGGACTGCCAAACTGCTTAGGCTACATTTCAAAAGGAGTCTTTAAAGATGAAACTGTGAAAGTTTTCTTACTACATATGTGGAGACATCTACAATTAAGCAAGTTAGAGCCATTGCAGGGGGAAGACACCACAAAACCAGCAAAGATAACATCTTAAAAACAAATTGCAAAAAGGAGACCAAGGATATCCCATCACTAGTTCCACTTAGAAACTAATGGACAATAATACATTACAGCAAGGAAATGGTTTTGAAGTTCTAGTGAGTTATGCAGAAAACCATAAATTAATTTTCTTCTGTGTAAACAAGACCATGGAGTTACTAAAAACATTGGTTCGAAAATGACAAGACTAGGAAAAGTGTAAAGAAATATGACCAAAGAGATAGAATTCGTCTTAATATTTTAATGAACTATACACTGCCATTAAACATCACCCTCTCTAGTAGATCTGATAATGCCTAGCCATAGTCATGTGAAATGACTGTCATAGCTAATTCCAAAAACACTGCTGTCCTGCAAGGTAGTAAAAATTTTACCAGCAACCTTCCCCTGGTACAGAAGATTGCAACCCCCAAATTCTCTCCAACTTCTTAAATCAGAGCATAAATTTACCCAATTATTATACAAAGTCATGCAAAGATATCAGAATTATGAGGATCTCTTTACACTCAATCACTGCCCACATGAACAAGCAACAGGCAGGACATGGCCCTAATGTAGCTAAAACAGAATGAGATGTTAATCAAACTGTTGCTTGGTTCCATATTTCAGTCTTTTTGGGTGTTATTTAAAGTGAGAAAAGGAGGATAAAGACAATAGAATGTGCCAGTTTTCTTCCCTATGACCACAAATGCATCACAAGAGTCAAATAAGAGGTAGAAGGGGTTTTCCATAAAACACTGCTTGTCCCCTCACTTGCAGTGTACATTACAACAGCTACTACTGACTACATGAGTTGTTACAAAAATCCTACACCATGTCAGCATGCTTCTTACACAATTGTATTCCAGTCACAATTTCAATCACATGCAGATTGCTAGTGTTTTTATTGCTGATATACACATACAGTTTTAATCACCCTCCTAGAGAAACTCAGCAAGTGATCATCAAAGTATAAAAATAAGAAAGAAACTTCAGGGACCAGTGGAGAGAAGTCTCAGAGCACAGTGGCTAACCACTTACTGTGAATTCACAGTAGCACTTAACAATGACCTCTCACAAGGTCTTTAGGTCAAGTGTAACAAAGAGCAAGAGCTCTGAACACTTACTTGAGTGCTGTGCAAGGGCTCACTGCTGCAAAGTCTTGTATAGGTAACCTTATTTGAGTGTGCACATCTTTTAAGTTCAGTGGGAAGTGCATCAAGATACTTATGTTTAAGTCTTTGCAGGAGCAGACCCCTAAGTATGGGAGGTGGTTATGGTCTGTTTATTTAAATAACACTTTTCTGAATCTGAAGAGTTGTTTTTCTTACCTGAAGTCTAGTATTCATTTCCAAGAAGTAGAAATTCTTACTGGAGTCCACAAGGAATTCTACTGTTCCAGCAGAGGAATACTTTACTGCTTTGGCAAGAGCTACTGCTTGTTCTCCCATTGCTCTTCGAGTTTCAGGGTCTAGAAAAGTGCTACAATACAGAAATAATGCCTTTCTTTAGTTAAAAAAAAAATAATTATTCTTCAATCATTTCATCTTCTGCTTAAACTATGGTCAAAAAAGGACAGCATCATTGTTTGAGTTATGAAAATATGTTAAGACTGTCAAATGTATGTCTTTACATTTGTATTACCCCTAAGTAGATATACTGCATGCTTTAAAATTACTTCTAATGTACAGGAAATTCAAGATAAATAACCACATTCGCTACAATGTAAAATAACAGAAGGCAACTCTTAGAACAGTGAGATCTATAATAATGTAAATTAAATGAAAAAAAAATACATACAAATCCATGCTATTTTAGAAGGCATATCTATTTGCAAAAAACCTGTAACTAAAAAATCCATCCAGTGGAAATATAAATGCCAAAAAAACCAAAAGACAAGAGGCCTAAGTGGAATTTTTCTGAGTCTGAATTAAAACAATGTGTCCATTTAATTGATATTCTATGCAATAAAGAAGTTTTGGAAATTAATGAAGTATTTATTCAGGCTTCTTATTGGTTGCAATAAAGAATATATGAGCATTCATAATATTCAACTTGAACACCATCAACACTATCATGACTTGAACCTTCATATCCTCTATTTACTCTTTCAACTTTTCTTGTAAGCTGAAGCTTAGTTATCCGTGTTGATTGCAATTCTTTCTTTTCCACAAATCCAGGACACACTCAAGGGCACCCAAAGAGCAGCTTATCTATTACCTGGGGAGGACTGTGAACACTGTCCAAATGTCAAGCTTTCTCATTCTAGGAGAGCACCATGCCACTTCCACTGGTCCAGTGAATTCAGACTCTGGAAAGTACACAGTCTCCTTCTTACTCTCCTCTGTACTCTCCTCTAGTTATTAGAGCTAGATATATTTCTGTGGCATTCCATCAAAGCTGTGAAACTGGTTGCCCCTCAACCTGATACGTTGATCTTCGATGAAGGACAATGTGTAGCTGCTAATCTTATAAGAGATTACAAATACACTCATCATTTTTCTGTTTCGACTTACATTAGGCACATAAGTCGGCTATAATTTTAAAAGGACTTTTGCAAGGGAATAGAAAGTTACTTCTACCTTACTTCTAAGTTACTGTTTAAAACTAAAATGCCAAATATTACAACAGTGAGCCCTAATTCTGTAAAAAAGCAATTAGGAGCCTCCATCTATCTGAAGTGGCCCCAAAGCCAGTGAAGCTCTATCTGGGGCCCAGGACTGCATTCAGACAGAAGCCAAGTGCTGGGTCAGAACTTATCTTTCAATACTTACTGTGGTGTTTTTCACTGAGACCTGAACTCACAGACAAGCTAGAGATGTCTGCCACAACAAACCATATTTGATAGGACACAAGAAGTGAGCAAACTAGGAGACAGTGGAATCCTTTTCTTTATTGGAAAAGTGCTATTTCACTCCATCCCTCCAGTGCTCACACAACCAGATTCCGATGGATTGTAAGGCAGGTGTTTCTAGAACTTAGGAAAAAATTTCTTTCTTGGCAAACAATGGGACCAACAGGAAAAGGAAGTCAAGACTCATTCCAAGAAAGCTACCAGATCCCACATCAGATGAAAAGGAAGATCAGAAGATGTCAAAACCATGTAGTACCTATCAAGAATAGACACTAGTAAGAGTTTCACAATATTTCTTATTTTGATTCAGTAAGAGTATAATACAACCCAAAATCAACGATTTATAATTCAGTGAGGGGTTTCTGCAGGGCTTTGATCATGAAAGGTCAATGAGTGGCTTATGAAGAACAGAACCTTCTCAATATCAGCTTCATACTCTCTAGAATAACCATTATTACTTCTCATATAGATTAAAGACAGTTACTCCCCTTTATTACAGTGGTGTCTTCCCTATACTTGTTAAATGCAGGTCTGAGATCTCACTGTTCAGCTCCTGCTGTAACCAAAGAATGGAACATAGCTGTGACATTGCTAAACTTGATCTCTGCCACACAGTAAGGCTTTATGCTCTTAAAAATGACTGGATCATCCCTGCCATCAGCTTGGTTAATTAACCAAAGTCTTCATATTCCCCTCTGCTGCTTTACCTTTCCTATACATTGTTTCTCCCTTTTATAACAATGTCCCTTTTACAACCAAAATAACTTGTCAAATCTAATTAGGCACCACTTGAAAACAGCATTTTAAACCTGACTTCAAATCTTTTGCTCACACATACACCTCTTTTTCCTTTGACAGCTCCTATGGCAGCACTGAAAGATTCACAAAATAAAGATTCACAAGATAAAAGTATCAAAAAAAAAAGTAAGATAAGACCTTACACTTTACTCATAAGAACTTCATTAAGCTACTGTAAAGTTGATCAAGGGCAATACAATTTGTTATGACATTGTTTCTGCAGCCAGAGAGATGAACCTCATGGGCATAAATACGCTAAAAAAGCATTTGAGAACACAGCTTTGCCCCCACATCTAAACAATGCACACCTATGAATCATGTACACAGTCACAAACAGAACAGACTCGTGTTTCTCTTAATCTGAAATCCTTAAAGGATTTCTAGACAAAGTGATAGGAAATGTAGAGTCTGATACACATACATGCTGTACAACTCTAAGGGGAACTTGTAGATAGAGTCCAATTCAACAATGCACCCTTCTGCTAAGCTCCTGCCTACATACGTTCATTCAAATTGTCAGTGGCTTCAAGTAGCACTTCGGCTATTAATTTGGAATATGATCCTGACATACTTGACATCATATTGAGATCTTTCAGAGTTTAGTGCTTAGAGAAAGGGAAAGTCATTGCTTATGCATCTTCCAAGGACAAAAAAATTCCTGAGAGAAACTTAACAACAGTGCATGCAAAGAAGGTCACAAAAATTTTAGACGTTTCTGTCACAGGCAGAAATAGAAACAAACATTTTAGTTCTCTGAACATCTTTTAATTAAAAAAGATACCACAAAATTATCATCTAGGATAGATAAGGCAACCTTAACTCTGAATGTATGCAGCTAGGATTAAAAAAAAAAAAAAAAAAAAGGTATAATATATTAATTATTTTGTGCCTGAGACTAAACTTTGAAATTTTGCGAAATTGTTAAGACACTATTCTAAAACCTTATTCTGAAAATCTTTGGTGCTAAGGTTTAACCTCAAGGACGTGGAATCAATGCAGAAAAGTAGAGACAAAGAAGAAAAGTAAGCAGATAGCTAGCAATTTCTAAGGACTTGCTCACTGTGGATGCTAATAGGGATCTCGCACGCTAGTACAGAATGCAGTGGCAGGGCACTGTTCCATCATTCCCTGTCCAAGGTAGGCCTGAAAATGTAGAGAGAAGGTTTAACACAGCATCCTGAAGCTCAGCATTTTGACATATGATGGTTATAGATCATACTTCAAATGTGTTCAGTTTTGGCCCTCTCAATTGAAGGACACCAAGGTGTTGGAGCATGTCTAGAGAAGGACAATGAAATCAGTGAAGGGTCTGGAGCACAACCTCATGAGGAGCAGCTGAAGGACCTGGGGTTGTTTAGTCTGGACAAAAGGAGGCTCAGGGGAGACCTTATCACTGTCTACAACTATCTGAAAGGAGATTGTAGCAAGATAGGGGTCGGACTCTTCTCCCAGGCAGCAACTGACAGGACAAGAGGATATGGCCTCAGGTTGTACCAGGTGAGGTTTAAGTTGGCCACTGGCAAAATTTTCTTCACAGAACTGAATGTCAAGCCTTGGAACAGGCTGCCCAGGAAAGTGGTGAAGTCACCATCCCCGAAGGTACTTAAAAGACATGTAGATGTTGTGCTTAAGCTCTTGGTTTAGTGATGGACTTGGCAGTGTTACATTTATGGTTGAACTCAACAACCCTATGATTCTAAGTGGTATTCCATAAAGGATCAACCATTTAATGTCTTATACTGCTACAGCAAAGGACAGGAGTGGATGATCACGGTGAGTTGAAGAGCCTTTGTGGGGCCTTTCTCCATAATAACATTCCAAAAATCTTAATTTTGGGCATCAAATAGTGCAGATAGCCAAGTGCCTCTGAACAGATGAACGTTCCTGCACCCACGTGGTGAGGCAAATTTCAAGGGCTTTAAGAGGATTCTAACAGGTTCAGAAATAGTTAGACGTGCTCTCAACAAAGTGAAGTTTTAGAGCGCTCCTTTGAGTTACTCCTCCAGTTACTGAATAGGACATCAGTCAATACTCTTGTGCATTTACTTGTGATTGATCCTAAGGAATCAGTGGATTTTCTGATAAGCTTATAGGCCTTGTTTCTCCCCACAGGAAACAATCTCTTATTAATCACTCTAGCAAACGGAAAAATTCAGCCACATCCTTGCATTTTTTTCTTGCCAAAGTACAGTCTTACAGCAACTGTCTCTAAAAATGAACAGAGAAGAGCTTGGGCAGCAGAGGAACAAAAACTGAACCAAGGAACAAAAGACTAATTAATGTTACTCATCTCTTAAAATGTCAGCCTCTGTGGTGAAATGAGAAGACAACAGCATATCCAAAAGTATGTAAAACCAGAAGCAAAAAATTTACAGTACATCAACTGGAAGCTTTGTGCATCACTAACTTTGCCCAGCACAAAATAAACTAGTGATGATTGGATGTATCTTATTAAATGTGCTTCCCAGAACAGAGTAGGACAAAAGACCAATGTTAAAAGGGTATAAGAAAAGTTTGTTGATCTCCTAGATGAATCTGTGGGATTGACCACCATGGACCCCTGAATGGATCCCTTGAATACTGTAACCCCATCTGTGTGTGAACCAAAGGTGTTTCCCTCCTCGTAAGAAAGAGGGTTTTTTGTTTGTTTTTAACAAAAGACTGAACTTCCCTAAGAAAACTGAAGATTCAAAGACAAAATGATCCCACATAAGGACAAGTTCAACAGAGCTAGCTTTTAAAAAAATTATATATTACTCTCAAAGCCAAAAAGCCCTCAGACTCTAAAATTAGACACTTAGGAAAATGCCATCATAGGAATAGAGTAAATCAAAAAAGTCCTGAGGTCATACAAAGGAAAAAACATTTTAGCCCATAGCATTCCTACCTCCTGGGTTTCATGAAAGAAAAAAAACAACCTCCTTCGACCTATCTCAGAGGTCTTAATGGCAGTTACTATTTAGAATAGGAAAAAAAGAAGGACAGTATATTTCCTCCATCCAGCTATATAAGAAGAGGTGTGTCCAGAAGCCATTAATCAATCAGACTAACTGAAACAGTACAGCATTCACAGGAAGGGTTATCTTGAGCCTTTAGTGTTTCTATGGTGTCTCACAGAAGTCAGTGCCCTGCAAGTCTTGTAACCCTTTGGAAATAAATGGATTCTGCAGCCAACTGCAAGGGGCTATAAGGCAAGTAAGACTTCCAAAGCTGTCAACCAAAGTCTGGCAGAGCCCAAAGTATTCAACAACAAGAAGGAAGAGTTTTCACACCAAATTTTGGAAGCTATTGACTTGCCCAAACTCTTTCGTAGAGCTATGAGGGGATGAGAAAACTTACTGGCAACTCCAACAGAGAAGCCCAAGAAAGTTAAAAGGTTGATATTTCTGATGAAAGAAACACTCTGATCACAGCTGGTCAATGAGAGAAAGACATATCATCCCTCTTTAATTGACCACAGGTATGGAGAATGAGCAGGCAGCAGTGACAGGCATCGCCTTACATATACTTGTGAAGCAAAAGACACTCCTCTTTTAAGTGCTTAGGTATATGTATGTGCACATGCACATCATAGTGGGACCTGAAGTATTCACTTTTCACAAAAACATGGTAAGATCTTGACACAGAAGCAGCATAAGCCTTCCAAGAAATCCACAAGCATGACCAAGAAGCATTTATTAGTGGGTTTCTATCTTTAAAATTCGGTTTTTAATTTGAAACCTAGGTCCAGCAGTGTAAGTCCTGTAGTTATGACCCAATATTAACTAATAAACTGCCTCTAAATAAACACCACTTGGATGATGTGCTTTTCCTCACATCCCAAACTGTTGCATCACAGTGCTGTGCTATAAAAAAATACATCAAACCCACCTGGCTGGGGAAAATATTACACTGGGAATTCCCACAGGCAGCGATATACCCATGTCTGGCTTTCTGAAATCAGAAGTTCCTGCTGCCCATTTTATACACTTACTCTCCAGTGAATGCCATGCAACAGAAAACTAAGCAAGACCATACCTTGCACAGCAGCAACGTATTTCAGCTTCACATGAAACCAGCAAGATTAAGATCATTTAGCACTTTTGAGTTACTGGACACATACATCTCTAGTTCACTACCACAAATGGTACTCAATCATTTCATTTTAAATAGAAACATACAGAATTATGTGGGTCTCCCACAATTACTCTAACACAGTCAAATATCTGTATCTGTAGTAAAATTCATACTTATTCCATATTTTATTTTACTTTTATATCCAAAAGTGAACAAAGAAAAATCTCAGATTAACTAAGCCATTTCATATCACGTATATTTGATAAGACCTATATCCATTTTATACAAGATCATGAAAAAAATGAACTACACAACACCTGCTTTCTTGAAAGACATTGTATAAAATTGTCAAAACACCCTCAAGAACAACATCAAAACAGCATTAGAAGTCAAAATGACTATGACAAACATTTATTTTCTTTGTGGGTTTTTAAAAGAATAAAATTTGCTTGCATTTGTACAGTAAATAGAATCACCAGCTTTCCAAAAGTACTTTCAATTACGATGAAGTTGCATCAATAATCTAGCATTCATACCTTGGTGCTTCCTCCACAACTTTCTGGTTTCTCCTTTGAATGGAGCATTCTCTTTCATTCAACCACAAGGCATTACCATGCTTATCTGCCAAAATCTGAAACAATAACACACTGCTATTAATAAAGATGTGCACGTGTACGGCCCTTTGACTTCATATTATTATGCAGAATTTATTTGTTCAGTTTCTTCCAATCTAAAATAGAGATTGGGAAAAAAAGGTTGTGTAGAAAATTAATTGTATATGAACTACTAATAGAACACTCCTTCAAATTCTGAATAGGACTATTCTAAAGCCTCTGTATAGAGTTTGTACGTGGCAAAAACCCACTCGCTTCAAAATACGATATCTGAATTTTTGGGCTTATTACAAAAGACTGAAATAAGATTATAACAACATTTAGAAGCATTTTAAGTTTGTACTGCATTATGAAATTACACAAAACCATATCGTTAGGCAAAATCTTGTGTCAACAAAGAAGAGAAAAATCTCCAAGCATGCCAAATTTTGCTCCTGAATTACACAGAAGAGTTTTCAGAAAGAACAGTTAATGCAGCTTTCTTAGTAGGTGAACCACAGTGCCCTGTCTTTAATGAAGAAGAAAAAAATCTTCGGAAACTTTGCTATCTTTTATTAAGGAGGAGAAAATTTGCAACTTCCTTAGTACTTTCAATGGAAACTAAAGCAGTAGTTTTGAGGAATTTTTTTATAAATCGGGTATCAACTACAGTTGAAGCTGCAGGTTCAGTTCATGGAAGAGAGAATGCAGAATCAAGTATCTAGATCCAACAACCTAAATTACACACTAGAAAAAAACCCACAAGTTCAGCAGAGCAGAACTCCCAACAGATTCCGCAATTTCAAACTAGAGGGAGAAGTAAGAAAAGGAACTCTGTACCTCTATGAAATTGACGGTATGGTGCAGCCATTTCCAGTATCCAGATACTGGACTTGAGGATTCAAGTAGACTTCTTATGATGTTATACTCTACACTTACTCTTAGAACAATTTCTTTCATCACAGACCACACCTGCTCCCTTTCTTCCTTATAAAATTTTCCCTCTAACCCATTTTTTTCTCATCTATCTTGCTGCTCCAATCTGCAGGAACCCATGCCAATATTCATGCTTCATTCTTTACTAGTGCAGTTCTACACTGAAAACCAACAAGATAAAACAAGGAGACAATCTTCCTCAAACTGTGTGAACTCAACCATATCTACTCACATTTGTGACAATGAATCTGTATTATTTATTATTCCTTTTAGCACCAGAGTGAATATGGCACTAGGCAAGATGAATTCTTGCATCTATGACACCAACGGTTGCTGAGGTATGAATAATTTGGGTAGATGTGACTGAAAATGAGGCAGTGAACTCATGAAGACAACTCAGGTGTGGTGTGCAGCATCAGATCCAGGGTGCTTTGCGCATCGTAGGATCAGACGTATTTTTTTTCCTCAGAAATTCTGTTGTGCTCCCATATATTTATGGAGCTGTCTAGTGAAAAAAAAAAAAAGCCCCTTCAAAGATGTCTAGATGATTGATAACTTCAGAGTTTCCTAAGTTACAGCATGTCCCAGACCCCTCTTCTTCCCTGTGCAGGGGGAGGGTTTAGCAGCAGCAGCACCAGGGTGGCTCCAACCAACTGCTTGATTCCCTAACAGGGGACTCAGCACAAAGACTAAAAAAAAAAAAAAAAAAAAAATGGAAAAAAGAAATACCCAGGGTACTTCCTACCTAAGTCTTCATACATCCAATCCAGATGAGTGGAGCTCTACAGAAACTCATTTGGGAGGTCCTAAGATTTTTTTACTGGTTTTTGGTGATTTTTTTTTAATATTAAAATATTACACCTACAGAACACAGATGGGACTCAATGGAAAAAATCACTGTCCTGTAAGTAAAATGATTCCCTGTGAGCACTTCTGTTTCACTGTTAGAAAGCCTACATCTTTCCACAGAATTCAGCTTCACCAAAACAACCAAAGGAGTCCCTGAATATTTCAGTAAAAACGAGTTCCTGTGCTTCTCTCCTCTCTCTGTATTTTTCTGAAGAAGATAAAAGTTCTCAATCCAAGTAGTAAATATTTTCTTTCACTTCAGGACATTTCTCACATCCTACTACATTTCAGCAACCCGGATCTTAAATAAATGTTTTTCAATTATTAGTTAATATGGCTCAAAGAGACATGCATGAACATTTACAATGAGAAGATAATCATAAATAGAATAAGCCAACAACATGTAGAATTAACCCTTTACTTTTATTCTGGGACCACTGTTTTTCTTATCATAAACTAATCATACAACAATTGTCTTTCAGAAGATACTTGCAAAATACTGAAATCATCATCTCTGAGGTGACATGAGATTCCAGTACACATCTCATTAAAAATGCATGTCACAGCTACAGGGTTTTTTTACATACCTAAGTATTTCTAAAAGAAAATTTCCTGTTTTGTGGGCTTAGATGATTATGACATTAGTATATGCTACATACATCTATATGCCAAAATAATTCAATATTATGTAGCAGAACCTCTCCTACATGATTCAGCTAAATTCTCTTTCCAGTTGTAGGATTGCTATTTAGCCAAGTAATAGACAGTCCACGTACTCTTACTTTAAACTCAGGTCCTTTTTATCAGATACTTCAGGAGAACAAACTTCAAATCAGTTCAAGCATAAAGTCTATTTGGACTCTATTTTCCTGTTAATTGTTTTCGGTTTTTCTCATGTTTTACAAAGTGATTGTTTTATAGCTAGACACAGGAAACTCCTTATTTAACAATTTTAAGTACCAATGCTTTGGAGAAATATGAGAATGCTAAAAAAACGTTCTATTTAAAAGTTACTGCTAAAGTAATAAATATTTGGCATCTGGTCTCAAATTGTTTGTATATTCAGTAGTTTGAAAATGAACCAAGGTCAACGTCCTAAAGCTGATTAGAACATGAAGTTAAAATGATATGCTATGATATTGTTAAAAGGTACCATCAAAGTGTTTGTGTAAGGACAACAACATTCACTGTACACTTATTATAAAACACAACTATAAATTATTAATAGCAAAGACATTTTGTTCACTCTAAGTGAAATTATTTAACAGTTCTTAAAGGCACTACTACCATATTTTTTGAGCTAACTTTTTAAACCCAAAGGAATCAAGACAATGTAAAATCTGCCCCCAACTCATGGAAGTATAGAGGAATCAATCCCGTCTAACTTAATTCATTGAAGAAGCAGTAGGAATCTGCTGAAGCTCCCAAATCTGCAAGCCCTGAAGGAAACAGATCTTTAAAGTGTAGTAATTTGCATACACAAAAAAAAGAGAAAAAATAAGACATAGGTATATAAATACTACTAGCCATAGCAAGAGAATACAGAAAGATGCTCTAGCAATTTGACCTCTTTTGTAACTAAGATAAATGCTGAAATTTAGAGTTCACTGTATACCTTTCCATGACCTTTCAAAAGAGAATAAGGTGGGGTTTAAATTTCATTTTCACTGTTTCTTCATTTTGCTGTTTACAGATTATTTCTTTATTTCAATGTTTCTTCTTCACTTCTCCCCCTCTACTCCTCTCTGGTAAGATCCCACCCAGAGTACTATATCCAGCTCTGGAGTCCTCAGTTCAGGAAAGACACTGATCTCTGGGAACAAGTCCAGAGGAGGGACACAGAAATTATAATAGGGTCTGAACACCTCTCCTCTGAGGAAAGGCTGAGAGAATTGGGGTTGTTCAACCTGGAGAAGAGAAGGCTCTGGAAAGACCCAGTTGCAGCTTTTCAGTACTTACTGGGTGCTGATAAGATAAGAGACAAACTTTTATCCAAGCCCATAGTGACAGGACAAGGGGAAATGGCTTTAAACTACAATAGATTTAGACCACACATAAGGAAGAGATTTTTTTTTTTTACTATGAGAGTGGTGAAACACTGGAACAGGTCACCCAGAGAGATGGTGGATACTCCATCCTTGGACACATTGAAGGTCAGGTTGGACAGGGCTCTGAGTAACCTGATCTACTTGAAGATGTCCCTTCCCATGGCATGGGGTTTAGACTAGATGACCTTTAAAAGATCCCTTTCTACTCAAAGTATTCTACAATTCTATGAAATGCAGTAAGTTAGCCTGTGTACACAAAATAAATAAAAACATAGGAAGTATCAGTCTGAGGGCACATATCTGGTAGACTAAAAAATGTTAAATATTTCTCTCTTACAAATCATTCCACACTATCAAATTTACTACTGTTTCACTCAGTTATTGAGCTACTTCAGGTTCTCACTGTTAAAAAAAACCCATGTCTCAACAACATAGAAAGGGTTTATATTTTGGATAAAAAGAAATGAAATTTCTATGTAACAAGTGAAGTTTCTATTGAGGAAACAAAAATGCCTCATATAGATTTCTTATTATCTCAAGGCTAATGACAAACACAAAAATTTAGTTGCCTACATAAGATCAAACACATCACAAATTTTGAAATCAATTTTGTTATCAAGTGTCTGAAAGAAACAACTTTTGTTCTGCATTAGCATATCTGACTTAACGCTAAATTCAATAAAATACATAAATGGTCACAATCCAGAAGTTAAAGAGAATACAACTGATTTTGAAGCACAAACTGACCAAAAAAGGGACACAAATCCTCCTGAGTTCCCAGGGAGCATTAGATACTTCGGAACAGAATCCAAAATACTGATAAAACCACCTAGACCTTGCAAGAAAAATGTTAAGAATGGCAGTGTTTGAACTCTTACATCCTCTGCTGCACTCCAGCCCTCTAATAGGATCCAGAGTTCAAGTTCCATCCCTCAGGACAGATGCCTATAACTTTTTTTTCTCCCCCAACAAACTGAACACAGTTCACAGTCTTCCTGCTACAGAAAGGCTAGAGAATAAAAACAGGAAGGCTGTATTGTGCATGATAGCCATGTAGTTTGAGCAATGACCCAAGACACCGGAAAACACAAGACTCTAGGCCTTTTTTAGTAGAGTGTTTGAAATGTTTTGAACTTTGATTCATTTATGAGTTCAAACCTTATTAAATAAATATACAATAATTAATAGTAGTAATAACAATAGTACAAACCTGGATTTCTATGTGACGAGGGTTATCAATGAACTTTTCTATCAGCAAGCGATCATCACCAAAACTTGAAGCAGCTTCTTGAGATGAAAACCTAAAACCTTCCCTTAAATAACAAAAACAAAAAGAATAATCTGTATTTAAAAAGTATCAGCTCCTGAAGTATACAAGAATGAACACTTATTCATTTTAGTCATCCGGCTGCCTTTATCAGTGAATACACACATCCAAAAACCAAGTTTTACCATTTGCATTTGATTCTGTAATGAGTATCCTTTTTTACTTGTTTTTCTTACAAAGACAAAAAAAACCCAAAACAACAAACCCAAAACAAAACATTCTGAAAGTGAAGAAAATTTCAATTTGCTTAAAAAGTCTGAGCATTTACAACAATTATTCATATTCATTTTCTATTACTCTAGCAGAAGAAAATACCAACAAAGAATTTTAAGATGCAGTAATTATGAAGTACTTGTAATCCAGAAGGTGAAGCTCGCCATTACTTAAAGCACACAGCCCTCTTAATACTCAAGAACAGCAGAGGTTAGGTGTGCATTAAAGAACTGCAAACGTGATATTTCAGACATTGAAAATCCTACCACGGAACACACAACCTAAAGATGCAATACGTCACTTTATAGAGCATACCACCTGTACTACAAGTTTTTCCCTGCATTAAGGTGTGAGTGCTACACAGAACATTCCACATGCTTCCCTCTGTTTTCTCTTTTACATATCTAGTTACTCAAACAAATAAAGATTGCAAGATATTGCATTTATTAACTTTCTTTTTTTAATGGCCTAAAGAATACTCCTTGGGCCATAACCTGAAAAACAACTTCATGGACAGCTTTCTCAGGGTGAAACAGAACATAATGCAGGGACCCAAAGGCTTCACTGAAATTTTCTACAGGCTCTGGCACATTAGTGCCATTTATGTTGATAGATATGGTAAGATTGGTCTAAATTTCTGTGGGAAATACAGCTTTCCTGACATTTGGGTCAAGAATAAGAACTACAACACAACTGAGTAGAAGTTTCCATGCTTTCCATCTCTTGAATCTAGTTGAATTCCACAAACAAAACCCAGACAACAGAATCACAAAACAGGTAAATTTACAGTAGAAAAATTTGTATATTTAAAGTATATCTTCACCTTCTTTCAAAATTGTGGAATAATACATGTTATAATTTTGAGAGAGTATACTCAATGTACAACTTTCCTAAATTCATATTTAACTTCAATATATTGAATTACTTAAAAAAAAGAAAAAGAGACATCAAAATTTGTGATTCTGTACACTACCTGATCTGTCCAAAAAACCAAAGTGCTGTAACAAACAACTACACACAGTATTTCTTACTGAAATAGATTTACAGCTATTTTAACTCCTATATCAAAGGCACCATTTTGTTTTGTAAATATTCTGGTGTCACATAGTTTTATACATAATTATTCACAACTGACTTTTTCTTTTACTGAAGTATGTGCTAATTAGAAAACCTAAACTGCAATACTTGTTAAAAAATACAGGTGCCTAATTATCTAATCCATACATCTGTAAATGTTTTTGAACTATTTATAACAGGAACAAATATCTCAGGTATTCTGACCTTGTTTGTATCTTACAAAACTGTGCAGTTGCATTTATCCAGTGATAAAAATTAATATAAGTACACTTCACTTTCCTTAGAGACCATACTAAGCAAATGGAGACGGTTCTGAATCTCTTTATGAATATTAAAAATAAATAAATACATACCCAGCCATTAAGGCTAGAAAAGAATTTGTCTTAAGAGCCCCTCTGCAAGGAAGATGCAGCACAACTGTGGCAATACATGCAGTCATGTCCAAAACTTTCCTGCCCATGCTAACCCCAGGAAAGAAGGGCATGGGAACTTGGGACAGGGAAACATGAGCTTAATGTCCCTGTCTAAGCCCAGGTACAGTTTACCATACAAGCAACATGCTGTCTGCAGCCTAATCAAGCCCTGATATTTGACAAGACACAGTCATTCAGGCTGATGTGCCTCACCCATATGAAGACTGATTCCTCTACACTATGACAAAGTAAAGAGGAACTCTGGTCAGAGGATTGCTGAGCAGGGGCTCTGTGCAGACCCACACTTCAAACACTACCCACCTACTACCATGGTTATATTCAGTCTTCCAGTGTAGCCACCTGCACTAAACCAAGGGGCAGAGAGTGAGGAGCGCAGGCTGTCCGTCAGGCACTCCCAGGCACCCCACGGTACAGGCACACCAGCTGAGCTGGTATGCAAGCAGCATAGAAACAGCAGCAGCCAGGGGACTTTGGGAGGAGACTTTTTGGTGGTTTCTCATATGGAGGAGCTGGTGGTAGTTTAGACAAGAGGGTTGACTTCAGGTTTTTCTTAAGTTCTCATCAACTTTTAGTGACAGGTTTCTTTTTTTGTTTTTTCCCTATATGCAGATTTGCTGCTTTCAGGTGCTTCCATTATTTTCTGCTAGAAGTTTCCCAATTAGGTTGAGCTTGGAACAGGGGGGGATTAAAACCCACCACAGGTGACTAAATTAAAGTAATTAAAATTTCAGTTGTATTTTGAGTTAATTCCAGCACATGTACTGCTCTGTGTGGAAAGGAAAACAGTCAGGTTATTTTGGATCAAACAGGCTTCTTGTCACAAGTCTTTGAAAATATCAGAAAATACATTTTTCTAAAAGATCAGTGGCATGTAGAGTTGAGAATGGATTGTAAAACTTCGAATCAACAAAAAGCATCGTGAACTGTTCAGGATTCAGACAACCACTAAGAGACAAGAAAATGTCTGTGTGTTTAAACAAATGTTGTTTCAAAACAGACAAAAGTACACTAGTTTGCTGAGGCAAATATTTTAAACACAGAAGTACACAATTTATTAGAGCACATTCTGGTAACACTGTATGTGTTTCCACACATAAATTATCAGTCTCATCAACTTCAAAAGAACTAATGACATGCATTAATGTTTGCAAATCACGGCCAACAAATATTCTCCCTAAGAGAGACAATTAATAAAATCAGCATTCTGAAAGGCATACAGCAAAATGTTATTTACACTCTAAATTTACAGTCTCACACTGGACTAAAGGCAGTTGTAAGTGTTGGTTTTTTACTCAAATTAATGGACCATGTTTTGTAAGGTTCATGCAAGAATTAATTTGAAATAGGCACATGCAAACTTCTGAAGTACATCACTCACTATGTGAAAGGGAGAAAACCAAATAATATCTAATTTCTGTGTTTAACATTTCATATCTGCTCAACTGTCAGCTCACAGTGGCTTAATGGGACTTTGGTAACTGCAGCATTCATCAAGGCAAGCTTTTGGACAGCATCTCACCTGGTCTCTTCATCATCCCAAGCGATTCTCATGCCTTTCCCACCACCACCTGCTGAGGCCTTGATCATGACAGGGTAGCCTAACAGCGGGGAACAATTAGACAGAAGTTCAAACTTTGTTCAGTTGGTCAGAGGAACATGACAACTGACCACATGTCCAATAAAGCCAGTAGACAATAACTTCGTTTATTAAAACACTTTGTTTGGAGGGAGAACAGAGGAGAAATTTTTCTTTTCAAAACTTAGCTGTCAATGCAGTAATTTCTAAAGCCAAGGAAGGCTGTCTTCTCCAATTCATTTATACCAAAAAAACACTGAATGAATTATTCCCAAGAAACAAAGCGATTTATGAATAAAGCATTTGACTTTTTTAAGCTCATATCTCTTTATGAACAAAATTTTGTTCCTTTATTGCTGTTGAAATAAGCTGTGACAAAATTTTTCAAAAAATTAATAGCAAAATAAGCAGATCTTCATAAATTAATAGTCAAGAGATTGAGTAAACAAATCTGTATCTTATCAACATTTCTGGTGCAGTACATTCTAAATAAAAGAGCATCTCAAGAGCACTGCTGTTTGGATATTATGAAATTGAATCAGAAAACACAGAAAACAGATTATTGGTTCGGTTTTTTTTACAATAAAAAAGTATTTTCCCCAAATAGACAAATAGTAAGAAAAAATGAGCAATATAGATCTGACAGCATTGTACATAACAGGCAAAATTTCACCCTCAGAATAAGATACTATAATACAGACATGAGTCAGGATCTTAGTTTACTGAAAGTTAGAAAATTACAGTAACAAAGAACATATTTTAAAAGCATATTTATTAATGTAAAATATTTAGAAATAGTAATGATTATCTTTTGGTACAATCTGTTCATTTAAAGCAACTTCCTGAAACAACTTCTTCATATCAGAGAACTCTACCTTTCTTCACATGAACATATAGAAAACTGAAAATCGAGGATCTAATTAAAAAGTTTTTGATGTTTCCAAGACAGTAGAAAATCTTCATGTCTTCGGTCTCCAGTATGTTTAATCAATGTCACAACACTAAGGCAAATATCAGACCAGCTGATATTGTCTGGCAAGAAGAGCCTTTTAGTCCTTGTAAACTGAAGATACATTCTGTAAAAAGCTTTGATCTGGGGATGGAAAGAGACATTTGACTATGGTTCCTAGAAGCACTCCAGTCTGCTATCATATGTGAACTGCCATTTACAGTTTCTTCCTGGAATGTAGATCTACTCTTGCTTTCTCAAGTGATAGCAATACAACACACCCACCTCCTCCTCATAGTCATCTAACTGAAAGGAGGTTCAGGAGAAGATACTTAAAACAGCAAGATCTGGAAAAGCTTTTTCTTAAAAAGACTGAAATGGACACAAAAAAAGGCATGATGCAAGCCTAAGAAACAGTAGGAAGACAGGACAGCAGCAACAGTACAAGAGAACATTAACAAAGAAACAGAAAAAAAAAAATCAGTGAAATAGTTTCCAACATGACACCTTATTAGACTGTGAAACCCCCATGCTGTAAAGTATTCACGTGGCTGAAAGCTGTAGAGAGGTAATAATTAAGCATACATAGAGCACAAACCAACTTCTTATAGGCATGGATGACCAAAAGGCTACAAATTTTCAGGTTTTGAAGTCTAAAGTGATCTCTACTTACTAGGTATAAGGGTAAGACCAAACAGAGCTATGCAAATAACCTTTCTAGAGTCTTTTACATTTTCTTATGAAATCTGATGCTGTCCATAGAGGGGTATGAGATAAGTCACAGAGTAAAAACGGGTTCAATCCAGAACTATTAAGTATTTTCAAGGCCTCTACAATACCAGAGATTAAAGGGTAAAGACAAAATACTAGACTGCATACAGCAACAGTGAAGTTCAACTGATTTTCATGAAATGCAATAAATGTTAACATATACATACAGGTAACACTAGCGAAGGTAAACCTCTGGCAACACTGTTACCATCTGGAGACTCTCTCCAACCTAAGAGGTTGCAAGACTGAAATTTTGAAACAAGCATTGTTTTAAGCCTTATTATGGCAAACTCACTATGGCAATTTCCATCATCTATCTTATTCAGTTACATGTACTTGAAAAAAATCATCATCAGTTACGCTAACAATTTCAGTCTAACAATATCAGTCTCTTGCATGGTTTGCTGATTTTAATTCTGTAAGCAGTCTAGTCCTCATGTACTGTTCTTTAGTTTCAAAAGCAAAATAGGCAAGCTGACAGTGAGCCTTGGTGAGTCTTTATATGCTACAAGAGGTAGCTCATATCACATGGTTAAATTATCAGATAGGATAGGTTTATTATTAGTATTGCTCACCAAGTGTAGGATCACTGTGCTTCCCCTTCCTCCCACCTTTCATGTATAGCAGTTATATGTCAACCACATTTGTACGCAAGGCAGCTAAAGATTCCAGAGACCCACAATATAATTAAAAGAAGAAGAAAAAAAAAAACCACACAAAGTAAGGATTGTTTTGAAAAGATACATACAGCTTTTCAGGTTGAGAAGAAAAAATTGCAACCTCTACATGTTAGGATGTAAATTAGCCGGTCCCCTGAAAATAAGGGTACTCGAGGTTTTGCTCAAATATGCCTTTACATACTCTTTGCTCTTAGGGGCACTCAGCTGAAGAGCAGCTCTTTAGCCAATACCAAAGATTGAAAGAAAGGCTTCGCAAGTTGGCTACGGGATGCTGGGTTCAGGATGCATTACTCATCACACTCCTAGCCCCTTTTGTACTACTCAGCAGCAACCAAAACTGCTGAAGTATGTTCACATGGATTGGTTGGATTAGTTGTGGGAAGGGAGAGGCATGCAAACAATTTTTAACAGCATTTACAAGTCCCCACAACAACAGCAAAGCGTCTCACACAAAGCAGACACATTTTTGAGTAGGTGTTAGGTTTTCAATCCTTCCCTCAAATTAGATACCAATTCACATGAAATTAAAATTGCTTGTGAGATTAAAACCTACTCTCATTCTATAGTTTTACATTCCTGTGATGCATCTGAAGGATGGGTCTAAAGATCTTAAAAGGCAAGAAGGTAAGAAGCTGTCAGATTTGAAGATCATTGGGTATACTTTTGCTGTTACATAGGTATTATTAAGTTAGCACTGCTTTGTTTCCAGGGCAGTTGCTATTCTGAGAATCTGAATGGTGAAAGGAGTAAACAAACTTCTGGTGTCCCACAGCTGTTAGTTCCCACCCTTTGCCACCATGGTTTTAGATGCCATTTAACCATTTTTATAAAGTTGCAGGTAGTAGACCACAGAATGCATTGTGCAATATCAGTTTGAGCAATATTGGATGTGGCAATATCAGGTTCTTTTCAATATCCATTATTGAAAAGCTAGCAGTAACTAAATCCATGCCAAATGAAACATGACAAAAATCTTCAGTTTTGTACAGACTTTCCTTCAGTTTAACTGATTGCACTGCATAGCTGTTCAATCCTTTCAAATAGAAGAATAAAACTTCCTAGAGTTTCATCGAGGCTTCAGAAATCAAGAAGCCAATAGTTCTTAATGTACAACTTTACAAACAGACCTAAAAGCAGCATGGGAAAAGAGCCAATGTAATTAAGTACTACCAACAGGATTACAAGAGAACAGCCCACACCAAAAAATAGAGAAGGAAGACTATAGAAAGGAGCCTATATAGCAATTTGCGCCTGAACTTCTTCCAATTCCTGATTTAGCCTAATATATCTGTCACATTCTCTCTTGACAACTCAGGAGCATATCTCAAATCAAGGGCAAAAATAAGGTTTTATACCTAGAAAATTTGTAGCCATAGATAATAATCACTGAAACAGATAAAGGCAGTGTTCTCAATCCTGAAGTGTCATGGTTAACGACTACTGGATCTTCAGCCTGAACAGACAAGGAAGAAGCAGGAAAAAAATACAGGCAGTAAAAGAGTAAAAATGCAGTTTTACTGTTTTAAGCACTGACCCACAGTTGTTATCTCAGAGACCGAGACTCTGGATAAGTGAAATTAAAAACAATCTGAAAGTATTCCATTGCCTATCAAGTGCTTTATACACAAAGACAAATGCATTATACACGAGAGACTATAATTTCATCCTATTTTAGACCCTTCGAGATCAAAATCACACTTTTATTATGATCAGTGGTCACAATTAGACAGAAGCTTAACCAAACTAATCAACTGGTTGAAACGTGTGAGGAAAAAGCTAGAAAGGACATTTTTCTTTTGCTACTACATGGCATCACAGTACAAAACTTTTTTGTATCAAAACAGTTTCAAGAATTTTCCATCTAGATAAAGCACAACCCAGCTGTCTCTAATTGATTTTAATATCACAGATTTAAGACTGCCTTGATATAATGACCTCCAAAGTGCTACTGATATCAAAGACAGGAACCAGTCAACAGAACACCAGAAGAAGTAAATTAAAAAAGAATAATTTTAAAGAGTGTCTAGAAAGCCACTGCATGCCTTTAAACTTACATTCAACAAAACAGCTTTAAAAACACTTGCAGGAACACAAGAGTAAGACAGACTTTTGAACAGAAACTGAACTGAAATATAGTCATAATACTTTATTTCATAAAAAATCATATGCCTTTATTCAGGAGTAAAACCAATTTTTTGGAGAGAACTGGGATTTATTTACAGTTCTCTTCTGAATGTTCCAATCTGGTTGATAACCTCTTCCTTTTGTTTCTGCTCCCATGACAGTGATCAGTGATCACTTAATTTCCCAACAAGGACACAAAGGTTGACCCACAGAAACACTGGCTTCAATTGTGTCAGCCTAAAAGTCAGACAAGCCTACACTGAGGGGTTTCAGGACAGTTAACCAGTGCAGAGTAAAGGCCCCAACTTAAACTCAAAGTGGAAAGATCTTACACCAATTAAAAGTTATCTGCAGCAGTGCAAGTCCTACTTTCTATTAGGCACATAAGGCACAGCCATAGCTTTTGAGACAGGTGAAATGTATTTGCAGCTAGATCAGCAAGAGAAGCTTCAAATGCAGATATCTGCTTTGAATTAGGTACCTGTGATAAACCTAAATAGTTTCTAATGGTTACTGTCTCAAAGTAAAAATGAAGGAAAAATCCCAAGGAAAATTAGAAAAATCTTACTGCCTTAGATTCTTCTTTTAGCAAGCATTTAATAACATGTGTAATTTCAAGCATATGGTTTAGTATTTTCCCTAATATAAGCTTTAGTAAATAAAAGCCAAAACTCATTAAACACATATTACACTTAACCTTCATCAAAACGAGTCCCAGACAGTTTGCTGGTTGCTCTTTTCACCATTCTGTAAGATATTCAGAAGCTGAATAGTGACTTTATTCCAGCAAGCACAGAAGAAAGGCTGGTGCTCTGGATGATATTCAAGCTAACTGCAGTCCACACACTAATGAAGAATGAAGATCATAACATCACTGGTGTCAGCCTCCATATAAAGAGAAATACACCATGCCTAACTTCCATCATGTCCAATTGCAGATACACTTTGAAATAATTCCTTCAGTGAGCTACTCATTACTGCCTATTACAGGCCTTCCACAAATCATGGCTGCACTTGTTCTGTAAAGTCCAGTTTGAAAGCTCAAATGTGATGATTTAAGAGACAGGGCGTTAATGTCTAGATTCTTCTAGCCCCACGGGCAACAGGGAACTTAAAAACTATTAAAACATTATTTGTTCTATAGGGATTACTTATTACACATTCAATTTAGTCAACCATGTCTGCTGAGAGGCACACAAATCCCACCATAGCTAATTTAAGAACTTACCAATTTCCCTTGCAATTCTGACAGCTTCATCTGCATCCTGTAAAAGCAGGAAATGAGACCCAACGTTAATCCCATCAGCCATTGCACTATGTCCTGAGGGCAGTCATATATTGCACTACTGTCTCCTCCGATTCATTTAATGTTTGATTTTACAACCTTCTGACCCTTTTCAGCCAGAGGAATGTAAAATTAATACCATAAGTGGAATGTAAATTCTACCTCATCATTAGTATACTGAGAAACTCAAAGCAACAAGGAATCAGCTGACAGGAAACACAACCAGGATCGCAAAATGATTTTCTGCAGTTGTAGGAATTTAATGCTAGAATTTAGAAGTTTACAATCAATAATGGACCATAAATCACATCATTAAAGTTTGTCCACTACCAGCTTGTTTCTGTCCCCACAGATATTTCTTGTGTTTTCCTGGTTGCTGTCAGTAGGGGGAGTTGATTCTCTATTGTTTGGGAGTAATTCAAGTACAGAAAAAATCTTGCAGGACTTTTAAAGACAAATGGGTTTTGTTTACTGAAGAAAGAACACAAGGATTTCAATTCTGTAACTTCTGCATTCTGAATGCAGAATAAACCTTATATGCATCATTTTAAACTGTATCTGAAAGCAGAAGATCCCCATAATCGTTTCTACCTAAGAGTCACCATGTTACTAGCTTATGACAATTTTAAAAATCCTTTTGTTGATGCCACCTACTGCTTCAGCTGTCTCATACTACTGTAGCCTGGTACAGAAAAAAGTACTCTGAAATTCAGAGAATAAAAAACAAAATACTTAAATTGCTTACTTTTCAGTAACCAAATTGCTTCTCCTGCAGTAGTTAATTCCAGTTTCTTCTACTGATAACAATACACTTCCATTATACAAAACCAGAAAGAAAACGGGTTAAATTATAGTGCCATGGGTTAAGTTTGAAAATTCCAACCAAATTTGCTAATATTTATACTATCCCATGACATGCATTAAAAAATTTGTATGGAAGGCAGTAATGTCTGGAAATCACCAGCTGCTAAGTGTGTCTGAAACTATAGGGGCTGACTTACGAACATTAAACTGAAACCTGATATTTTTAAAGCTTTCAAGGCAATCCGTTTTAAAAGCACCCAGGTCAGAACTTTAAAAAAAAAATACATAAGAAATGTTCATACCTGGTTCATTTATGTCCGATAATAAAACAAAATCCTCTTTAAAAGTCTTCAGTACCTAGTAACAGCCCCATGAAGAATAAGGGGGCTGGCAGGGGAAGTTGTCAGAAAATTTAATTTCCTTTCATTAGCTAGTCTGCTCCACAAATCGGTGCTTGTTAAGTTCAAAGCAGTCCTGAAAGCAACATCAGTTTTAAGTCTTTTTACTTCAGTCACATCTGTTAATGAGATTTTTCCAAATAACAATTGTTTTTAAGTCAAGAGATAAATCTAGCAAAAAAAACCAACCCCCCCCAAAAAAAAATCTCAGGGTTTACTGTTTTATTACACCTTGCTGCTTTCCATGACCCTGCACCCTCCTCCAAATTTTAGCTAAAAAGGGATAAAATGCATGAAAAGGGTCATTTAAGAATGTTAGTGGTTTCCACACATTGAGTTTGAAGGTTCTTTGTTCCTGCCTGTGACAGTTATGCGAGAATACTTCCCCTTAATAGCCTCTCTGTCAGGAAGTGTTAAACCTGCCAAATGCAGACAATTAGAGCCTCTTGAACAAAATGCAGGAAGAGTGATGACTGATGAAGAGCTACGATTATAGTCGAGAAGGAAACTTTTACATTTCTTTTCTCTTGCAAATTCACCCATATATTTGCAAAACAGAATTAAGGGGGGGGAAGCAAACAGGGTAATTTTTTTTCACTTAGTTACCTGCAAACAAGTGGCTAACTGATACACTGCAGTCCACAGGAAGACAAGCTGCAAATCATTATAGGGGAACTTTTCACTGCCACTGTATTTTTATACATGCATACAACAACTTTAAGTAATAAGTGGCATCGTATCAGCAGCACTAATTGTGTCAGTTCTGGCTTGAAAAGACTGCCCAGCACAGTTATTAATTTACAGTGTTTCAACATCTGTTTCTTTTACAGTTCTAATATATTAGAATCCAAATGCTAAGATACAAGGGGGAAAAAAAAAAAAAATCAATGCATACTCAAATTCTTTAGCCTTCGAAGAGAATTTCTAAACCAGAAAGCAAAAATATGCTGTGCTTTAAAGAGAAAAATTAATGCACAAAAAAACCCAAACAACTGACATTGAAGTCTCTGGTAAGTCTTTTAATCTTTTTCCCTAAGAAAGTACGTTTTAGTATCATGAATTTCACTTGCGGATTACATAAATACAGAATCAGTTCGAGTACTCAGAAAAGGTTAGGATGGTTATTTTAGATTTTTGGTGCACAGAACTTATGGTATTCAACATTTGCCCAAAGAGAGCAAAAAAACTGAATGTTATGACACTGCCTAACACACAAGTCCATATGTGCAAAATATACAAAGCCACACTGGAACTAAAAGCATTCTGAATTATTTTTTAAAAGCAAGAGTCCTCGATGATTTACTGCTGTTTCCTCCAAAAACACATTAGCTACACTACCATTTTCCCAAAATAAACTGGAGACTGTAAAGAAATATATAATTTTAGCACCACCTTTTATTGTACAAATAAAAATGTTCAAGTAATGGTAGAAGTTTATAAAAATCCTAAGAGTTATAAAATGATGTCATACTGTTTTTACAAATAGGTGATTCCATTGAGTTAGGGATACATAAAATACTCATTTAGCATAAGAATTCCTAACCTCCTAATTTCACGAACATGCCTCTCAGCCAGGTACCAGCAGGTGGAGACAGAAAAGCAAAACTGTTCTTGATGTAATGCTAGGATAAAGCTGTTTTTTAAGAGACTCCTAGAACTGTAGAACATTGTATTAATTATAAAGAACTATATAATAGTTCTCATGGCTAAGGGTATTGGTCTCAGAGAACCTCCAGTTCATGTCTAGTCTCCAACCATGTCTTCAGCAATACAGTGATCAATTCAATACCAATATCCCAATGCAAAATTCATCCAAAACAGGTACCCAAAATTACTGTTAATTACAGTAAATTCAGAGCCCTGCTGAAGACCTTTAATGTGTCTACTGACATCAGTGAAACTAAGCAGACACAGAGACATTATTCTTCTGGGTCTACATCCAGCTGTGTTCTACCAGCCATAAAACCAGATTGTATGTGGTGAAACAATGCAAAAATCATTCTTCCCCTGCCATTGCTTTGCCAGTTTTTCACCATGACGTGTCCTTATACTCATTACTCAACATCTACTTTCTCCTTGTCACCTATTCCCTTTTACTTATTTACAGTCAATACATCATTTGAGTTCCCACTTGAGTACAGTCATTGCTCACAGGATTAATGCTAATTCTTTTGATCAAGACTGTTTACCACTACCTCTCCCAATCGAGTTTTAGAAAACTAATTGTAGTTACAATTAGCAGTAGTTAATTTTGAAATTAATTACTTTCAAATGTTCTCTGGCTGTCAGTACGACACTCTGGTTCCTTACATGTGTAGACTGGATAACCCTTGTCCCAGCCAACCGAGAAACTTAACCAGGGATGAGAAGAAAATTACTCTTCATAAAACTGCCCTCTCCACTCCCATTCCACATCTTTCCATTCTCAGTTTCATATTTCAAATGCTAGAGCATCTGCCTGTATGAGAATAGTTAGTTGTGCCTGTTATGCCAAGCATCCTCCTCTTCAATCCTTCCAGGTCTTTAAGTATACTGTTAAAGGGCTTCCTTCTTTTACATTTAATTTCTACTCACTGGGAATTTTTCTGCATGCAACTTCTCCAAGATGTTATTACAAAAGCTTAGCAACTACACTGCCTCTTATGTGTAAGTGCTAAGCAACATAAACAAGAGAGGAAAAACGTTCTTTATTCATGAAGGACCTAAGTATCTGCAGCACTATTTAACAAACCAAGATTTTCAGTGCAGTCCTGAGTTGAATAACGAAGTTGAATAACATGAAGTTATTACTCTGTATTTGCTTTAAGTATTAATGCACAAAGAATATGTGTAACAGATCTGTCTTAATTTCTGGCATTGTCAGAGCCATCAATACAGTTTTCTTCCAGTTTTACTAGAGTCTACTTTAAAGATGAAGCCATCTATAATCAACTCAAGTGTCAACCCGACATTTAACTCCTTTCAAAGACCTTTAAAATTTTTATTTCTCAAGAAATAAAGCCCTCAAAGATTTTGAAAGCTTCATAACTGATCAAAATAGGTCTCCCTGGAATGACAGAAATCCTAAACAGTCTCCAAGTCTTTGTGTGTTGCTGCTCTGAGGCACATATTTAGATCCATAGCAACTACGACAATATCAATTATCAGAAGCTTTATTTCCTAGAATTGGTAACCAAAGCACTGGCTAGCCTAAAATTTTCAGCTCCCCTTTCTGATGGAAACTACAATGCTGGCAACATCTATGGACTTTCCTTTTTCTTATTTGGTGGGTATACTGCAGGTTGTTTTTTGGGTTTAGTTATGTATTCTTTTTCATCAACACTCTTCAAATAATTAGAACTGGTGCAAGGCTGAAGTATGTGAAACTGATACGATACGGACACCTTGGGGTTAAGCAACTACCACACAGTTCTCCTTTCAATAGCAGAGGATTGGAGTTGTCAACTCAATCCTACATTCCAGTTCCTTTGCTTTTAAGGGTATCATTGCATATAGCCCATTGCCAACCAGATCACTTACACTTCCCTTTCATGTTAGGAAATTCAGATAATTGTCAAAAACAATGCAATTAAAGGTTTTGGAAACAACTGCATACAAGTAAGTTGATCAGTTTCCCTGGTTCTATGTCTACCTGTTTCATTAACCATTATCCTATTTTGTCATGTTTGTTTCTTTTTACTAGAGGAATAACAGACCTTTACATAATATTTAACTGATAAAGTGAAAAAAACCAGTGTTTTGAGTATTTGCTTCTGCATTAGAGGAAGTTTAGTGGTGTTTAAATGACTAATTCAAAGTTATCTCCTAATTAGATGTTTTTGTAGAAGTTATTTTTCAGGATTTCTAGGAGGAGGGAGATACAGGATATCAGACAGAACAGAGAACCTTATGGACAACAGCTTGGCTGCTGTTAAATGTTACAAGTGCTAAAGGACTGCTAAAACATGCAACAAAAACCTGAAAGAGTACAGTGTTCAATTTGCCTCTGCCAGACTTCAGCATGGGCACAAGTGCCAGCCTAACACTCATATGGAGCTCTCCAGAAAAGAAGTCTTTCCACTTTTACCTCTTGCAGCATATCCCACTACCAGTCATTACACAGACCACACATTTCCATCACAAGTACTGAAAAGTTCTCTTGGGCATTTTGACATCAGCTATTTTGTGATTTTATCATTCTCTCTCACTAGTCAAGTTCTCCAGGCACCCTCAGTGAAAGAGGTAATTTTGTAGAGGCTTAGCCCCTTAGCACTCTACTTACCTTTCTCATTTAGTTGGGTTTTGGGTTGGCTTTTTTCTTAAGAGTCTAAAATCCAACTTAGCTAACACACTTTTTCATGCATCTCAAAGTTTCACTCAAACTTTATTTGAAAAAAAAAAATCTAACTTGACATGTCAAGCATAAAAATTTCAATATAGGAGGTCAACATTTTATAATACACAAAAGTTTTCAGTGTACACAATAAAGGTTTTAAAAGAGAAAAGTATGTTTTAACTACATTAACAGAGATAATATAACAAGACACACAGGAAAGCTTTTAAGAGCCCAGTACTTAATCACTATAGCACAAAATAAACGAAAAAGAAAATTTACTTTAACTCTACAAACTACAAAAACATTTTTCATGTTTCTTTAGAGAACTGTTGAAAATCATTCCTTCTAAAACCACAGGAAGAACACTAGTTGTAGATTCTGACAAAGAGCCACTAACTTCCCCCATCCTCGCCCCAAGTTTTGCAACACATGAAAATCTGCACCATCAGCAGAGACCATAAAATGGAAACTTGACACCCTTTAGCAAGCTCCAGTGTTAAAATCAGGACTGTCAAGAGGTTGGCCAACAAGAAGACCTGAGAAGTGTAAAGATATGTAGATAGTCGAATCCACATCTGGCATTTAATACATTTAGCTGCCCTCATGTTAAATTTAAAATAAAGTATTTTTAGAGACTCCACTGAAGAACTCCTTAATACATCATTTATTATCACAGACTTTCTCTTCTTTTCCAAAGCTCTCTTGCTAGCAAAAATCTGTACTCCGTTTTTAATTACATCTTACTGAAAAAGAAGATAGAATTATAATTAGATTCTGCATCAGACCTTCAATAGGTGTACTTTGATTTAGACACTGTTCCTACAGTGGGCAGACAGTAATTAAATGATTTCTCACCTTGACTACTCCATCAAAGCCAGGGATCGTGTTGACCTTTGCATTCTTGGCTAACAATTTGCTTTCAATCTTGTCTCCCATAGCTTGAATAGCATGTGTGTCAGGTCCAATGAAGGTGACACCTTGCGATGCCTGCGAAGACAATAAAACTTTAGGAGACAAAAATAAAAATCAGCTTTTCTTTATACAGGTATTTTTCTCCTTTTGAACTGATTAATACAATAATGTTTATAAAACAGTAATCTGTTTATGTAACAACCTAGCAATATAATTCACATTTCAGACAGTTCATTAAAAATGTGTATGACCTTGTGAAACTATGTATACACATAGATTCAAAGTCCCTATAATTAGCATTTGTATAAATCAAAGCCAGGCCAGAGAAAAATAGCTGCAAGTGAAGATACTCCAGTCTGAAAGTTCAAAATATTCCTTTAGAAAATAGAGGCTAGTTAACTCACCCTTGAAACAGCCATAAGTGATTTACAAAGACACACTTGCTAAACTGTAACGCAGTTTAAAATTCTATTTATTACGCATTCCTAAAATCAAACCTCAATGAAACATCACAACGAAAATGTAGTCTCTTACTCAACATATTTAAGATCTTGAAAGGTAATAAGTGAAAACATATTTCCCGATTCTTTTAGGAAACTCTCTTGTCCAATACTAATGTGGAAACAGGTTAACATAATATACTTAAATACTTCAATTTCAATATGTAGGTAGAACACTGAATTGCATTTTTCTTCCTCCTGTTTCTCTATACCAACAATAGACTTCAGGAAGATGATTCAGATACAGGCATTTTTTTTCAAACCTCTTCAGGTCAGTGCTATACTGAGTTAAAGGCAATTCTATCAGAACTATTCCCTGAAAGTTACTGATTCATCAACAAGTACATGCGTGTTTCAGGTAACTGAACAGCTTTTGTACCGGAGGAGGAGAAAAAGGTATGGGGGGGGAAGATTAAAAAAAAATTCAAGCCTTGCACAATGTTTCCAACTGTTACATTCCTTTTTTTCTTTCCCAACTCTAAGACATCTGCCTAAAAACCAACTTGTTTCTAGACAATGGGCAGCTTACTTAATACCAACACTGACAAAATGGCAAATAGCCAATTTCTTATATCACAACTTATGTCTTAATATTTTGTCTTTTTGACATATCCTTGTGCTGTATATACCATAGTGTTGAAGTCACTAACAACAAAAAGTCATTGTTGAAGCTTTGTGCACTTGTGATGGTAGTACATGATCCAATCCCCGAACACAGGAATCACAGGATATGCTGAATTGAAGAGGACCCACAAGGATCATTGAGTCCAACCCTTAGCCCTGCACAGGAACATCCCCAAGAGTCACACCATCTGCCTGAGAGGATCATCCAAACACCTTGAACTCTGTCAGGCTTGGTGCTGTGACACTTCCCTGGGGAGCCTGCTCCAGTGCCCAACCACCCTCTGGGTGAAGAATCTTTTTCTAATATCCAACTTAAACCTCTCCTGACACAACTTCAGGCTGCTCCCTTGGGTCCTGTCACTGGTCACCACAGAGATCAGTGACTGCCCCTCCTCTTCCTCTCACAAGAAAATTGTAACTGCAATGAGGTCTCCATCTCCTCTTCTCCAGGCTCAACAGACCAAGTGACCTCAGACACTCCTCACCCAGTTTCCCCTCAAGGCCCTTCACCATCTTCATTGCCCTCCTTTAGATGCTCTCTAAGAGCTTAATGTCTTCCTTATACTGCAGTGACCAAAACTGCACACAATATTCAAGGTGAGGCTGTACCAGGGGAGAGCAGAGTGGGACAATCCCCTCCCTCAACCGGCTGGTGATGCTTTGCCTGATGCACCCCAGGACACAGTTGACCCTCCTGGCTGCCAGGGCATTGCTGACTCATATTCAACTTGCCTTCAACCAGGACCCCCAGGTCCCTTTCTGTGGCACTGTTTTCCAACACCTCATTCCCCAGTCTGTCTGTACATCCGGGGTTGCCCCATCCCAGGTGCAGAATCCTGCACTTTCCCTTGTTGAACTTCATACGGTTGGTGATTGCCCAGTCCTCTAATTTGTCCAAGTCTCTCTGCAGGGCCTTTCTGCCTACGAGGGAGTCAACAGCTCCTCCCAGTTTTGTGTCATCTGCAAACTTGCTAATTATACCTTCTAGTCCTGCATCCAAGTCATTGATGAAGATGTTGAAGAGCACACGGCCTAAGATGAAGCCCTGTGGAACCCCACTAGTGACAGGTCACCAGTCTGATGTTACCCCATTCACTATTACCCTCTGTGCTCCGCCCATGAGTCAACTGCACACCCATCACACATGATCTGTTTATCCAGATGGATCCTGTGAGAGACAGTATCAAAAGCTTTACTGAAATCCAAAAAGATTACATCAACTGGCTTCCTTCTCTTGATCAGCTAGGTGGGTTTTCTTGTCATAAAAGGAAATCAGGTTGGATAAGCAAGACTTCCTTCTCATGAAGCCATGCTGGCTCTGAGCAATGACCGTGTTGTCTTTCAGGTGTTTTTCGATACTTCCCAAAATAATCTGCTCCATAACTTTACCAGGCAAGTAAGTGCCTCATAAGAAGTGAGACAGACAGGCCTGTAGTTTCCAGGGTCCTCCTTCTTGCCCTTTTTGAAGACCAGGACAACGTTCACCAGCTTCCAGTCAGCTGGGACCTCTCCAGATTCCCAAGACTGCTCAAAAAACATCAAGAGGGGTTTTGCAATGACATCAGCAGCTCTTTGAGGATTCTGGGACAAATCACATCATTCCCCATAGATTTGTAGGGATCCAGCTGAAACAGTAGATCCCACACAGTCTCAGGGTTGACTGGGAGTTGATCATTCTCACAGCCATGATCCTTCAGCTGAGGGCACTGAGACCCCCTTGGTTCATCATCCATGTTGAAGACAGACAAGGAAAGCATTAAACACCTCTGCCTTGTCTCTGGCCCTGTTTGTGAGGTGACCATCTGTAACAGGACAATGATATTTCTATACTGCCTATTGCCATTAATGTATTTGAAAAAGCTCTTTTTATTGCCACTCACATTTCTGGCAGCTTCAACTCCAGTTGAGCTTTGGCTGCATGAATTTTCTCCCTACGGTGGCAAGCAGCATCTCTGAATTCTTCCCATGTCACTTGATCTTGCTTCCCTTGGGCATACACATTCCCTTTTTGCCTTATTTCCAAGACAAGATCCCTGCTCAGCCAAGTCAACCTTCTGCCTTGTCGCTTGATTTCTGACACTTGGGAATTGCCTGGTCCTGTGCCCTTAGGAGGTGATGCTGTTTTTTAAAGTTGGGGAACAACATCCTTCTATTCATGATCTTACAAGAGCTGAGAGATCCCAACATGCTTGGGAGTCATCACTTTCACTGTCAGCAGCTTCCTAGCCTGAAGAGTATAACAGCAGAAGCTCTGAGTAGGCAAGTTATCATCCTAGCTAACAGGGTGCTAGAAATAGAGAAAAGATCAGTGCAAAGACACCCAAAACAAATGCAGAGCATCAGTTCTGCTACAAAGGATTGTTAGCTTCAATTCACAATGAACCAACTGAGGTTTCATCTCAGCCCAGCACTTCTCTACTACATTCAGCTTCTTAGTTCAGCAACTCAGTAATACTGATTTGATTAATGGATGCCTTACCAAGCTGGGAAGAGTGAAATAGGAGGAAGGAAGAAAAAGGAGGACCAAAACAAGGGTGCAGATCTATAATTATTTAGTGTCCAAATCCTTTGGTACTACAAGAAATTTATTTTTTAAAGAAGCAAAGAGTTGACACATGAAACCACAGTGGCACAAAGTTTGGATCTGACTTTTTCAGAAAAAACAGATTTTGACCTGAAAACTGATACTTCATCCTCTCTTAACAACGGAGTTGCAAACAGGCACCTGCATACACCTGGAGATAAGGCAAAGTTCTCTTCTGTCATCAGACTGTATTCTAACCTCAAAAAGCTGTGTGGAAAAGGTTCATTTACATACTTAACAACCAGAGATTACACTGTCCCTCTTGTATCACTCCTTACCTGGAAACACCTTGTATCTACAGTTTCTGCCACAACACTGGCATTTACATCCTGATCAATACCACTTTAAACTCCATTATGTACTGCTTCCTCTCCTCACTTTCTTCTCAAAGTCTACCACTAAAAACATGGACTCACCAGAGGTCAAGACAGTGGGTCCATAACTTTTGCTGCCCTAACAGACCATCCAAGACTTCTATCTTGCAGTCTATTTCCGTACTCTCACAGTATTTCTCTCTCTCCTCTGACTTTGTTCTGACAGAAAATAAACCTTCATTCCAACTGGAGGTCACTGGAGGGGATCAAAATTGCATTCATGACATCAGCAAGCACACACCTTTCCAGCAAAAGGCACATAGGGGTCATTGTGCTTGACTGTCTCATGTCACTGGCCTGTGGCATGGACTTCCCAAGTACCTGATTCATTCCCTGCTCCCGTCCAAACAGGTAGCTGGATAAGAAGAGAACAGCACCACTTAGGAGAGATTCATGAACCACCTGAGAAGGAATGCTCCAGGTCATTCAAGAAATTAATCTCCACATCCATTATATTTGTTACATGAATCCTATAGAGCAGTAATATTCCACATGGATACAGTCAATGTTACTTATCAAAACTTAGGTACCAGATGATATGCAGCAGATTCACATTACTCTAATGCAAATATAACCTGGTGCAACCTGCATCTTTGTCTTTTTTTAATGTATACTTTTCATAACCCAGAATTTACAAACTGCACTTGTCTACACATGCACCTCTCTGCTTTAACTGCTTTGAACCTTTGTACCTTACACATGGTGAACAAGCAGCAGCTTAGTACCACCAGCTATTCCCTGATACGGTTAATCAATTCAGGCAGTTACCACTGCCATTTATTTTCCAGCAACAAAACCTGAAACAAAATAGTTTAACTGAATGTGATATCACAGGACACCTAAAACCACATCACTCTGCATGCTGCAACATCCATAAATCAAAAATAAGTCACCAAACCAAAGGAGTTCCCCTGGTTTCCAGTCAGTATGTCTAACCATCTCTTACATAGAAGAAATGTGCATTGTCTGAAATGACTTGCAACCAACTTTAGTTAAACACACAAAAAAAAGACTTTGTCAGCTCAAGGTACTACTGAACAAACTCTTGAAAGTCTTGCTACAATAATTTAAGTCAATTTAACTCAAAGATGGTTGCTCAAGCCCTCTGCCAAAGCTTCTCAGTTCATCACCAGAAAAGCATCCCACCTTCTTCACCGCCAACCATCACATAATGTAGTAAACAATCTGTTCAAAACTCTACTGCCCAAAACTGAAAAAGCAAAAAATAGACCACAAGAAAGAATGTGCTGGAAACATCTTCAGCTCCCACAGAGATTTACCAGCACTTCACCATTAGCATCCTTAGTTTATCAAACACACAGAAGTGGTGAAACTGTACCAGAAAAACTTCTAGTGTCTGATAACAGTCTGTCTACACACAGACTTGTTAGTGTCATAGCAAATACAAGAAACTCTGCTGTACATACACAAGCTTACACACTGCATATCAAACAAGCTCTTCCAAAAGTTCTGTTACTCTACATATTCATAAGCGTATTTCAGCCTTGGAGACTAATTATCCAGCTGCAGGGAACATATAAAGTTTCACCATAAACATGCACCAGCATTTTCTTTAGAAACATGTCTGTGATACCTGCGTATCACTGCTCTACTTTGCACAGTCAAAAGTACAGGCAAACAACAAGGAATATAAAAGAAAGTTAATTTTTAGTTGCCTTAAGTAGTAGATAATGAATTTTCCCCAAACCCCCTCTATTTTTGAAAGCAGTAACAATAGGTGTAATTGTCATGTAAGAAGAATTGTGAGCAGTTCATCCTCTCTCCCTTTTGTTTTTTTTTTTTTTTAGCCTGACAAAAGCCTTATTCTACCCTCAGGGAATATGGGGCTCATAATATAGCAAAAACTAAATGGCAAAGTATGACAAGGCAAGGCAAAATTTGGAAAACCCATTTGGGAAGTTCATGATTGAGCTATTTGTTACCTTCACAGTCTACTAAACACATCTGACTGCTCTGGGAACAGACTGGGCCAAACAGACCTATGCTAGCGTAAATCACCATATTCCCAACATCTGGAAAGGACCTGCCCATCTGACAAACTCTTGTGGACCTGAGGTAATTGAAGAGACTGCTTCTAGAAGAGGAGATTCCTTTGAACCTCCTCCCTGAAATTATGAATGTAGATATTCACAACTACTGCATTATACAGTCAGCAGTGGATTCAGCCTCAGTGACAGCACAAACAGAACTAAAGATAGAAGGGAAAACTGCATAATAAACTTTTATACACACTAGCTCCCTTGGCAACATATACTCTTCTGTGGGATTATGAATCTGTGGCAAACCAGCCATCTCACTGCCAGGCCTCCAAGAGCTGCAGGAAATGATTGAACAGTTCCCATCCAGCTTTAGACAAAATAAGTGATATTGAAACTTATCCTCTGTCTTTTACTATGTTAGTAATGGACAATTGTAATGGACAATTACTATTGTAATTGGTGTCTTCATTTGAGCCAAGATATTTGAATCTGCATGTGACACCAGTTTAACAGAAACAGTTTTAACCAGCAAGGAGGTACGCCATGTACCAAAACACGACTCTCAAGAATCTTATGTTTTCTCTTTCAGAATCATTCAGTGAGGGGATTTTTCCATTCACAGCACGCTGATGTGGCAAAATACACTCCAAGTGCCCAGCTGCTTCCAGGTGCAAGTGCTCCCATAATTATCCACAGAATATACCACACAGAAGCAGTGGTAATAATGTAGACTTTTTGCTTGTTCCTTCCCTGGTACCTGAAATGGCTAGTTATAGGAAAATGTTTCCCATTTCTGATGAAGAAATGGATGAGAGGATAGAGATCTCAGGAGCAAATGCAGCTGCTCTACCTTATTGAAAATAAGCTTTCCTATGTAAACACAGAACTGGTTTTAAACAAATTCATGAAATTTACAGGAGAACCCAAACAATCTGTTACACAGTGCCATTGAATCACAGGTTCTCAAACTCAGACTTACATAAGATGTTTTCAAGATTATCCAAACTCAGAGTGATACTTATGGAAGACTAACAGTAATTCAGTCAGGAGGAAAGGGCTTAACCCCAGCCCTGCTGGTTGGGTATCCCCCTTCTTTAATAGCAGGCTTTAACACTCCTCAGTTGACCTAGATGACCAACATGGTAAACAACGGTCTATTTTTGGAGTGTTTTCCATCATTTTCCTGAGATGCAATGAGTTAAACAGAAAGAAGCTTAATGGGCACTTGAAGGAAGGACCACATGAGCTGCTGGTGCATGTAACTGGGAACAAGAATGCTCTTTTGGGGGAAGACACATCCTCAATCTCTAAGGTGCACAGGGGGCTGCACGCTGCCGTATTGCGTTCAACTCTGCATTACTGCTTTAAGGTTAATTTTAAAATCAAACATGATGCTTCTCTGAGGAGCACTGTATGAATTGCAGCACAGTTGAAGTCTGAAGCATCAAAGTCACTACTTGAAACAACTCTTTGACACGTGGTGTCAAGTAGCAGAACAACCCAATGGTAGAAGAAAAGCCAAAGAAAGATTCTGTCAGTGAGGTAACAGCAAGATCAGCAAGTGTGGGTAACAAGTCACCACACTTACTCAAGAATTTATTGGTGAATAAGATTAAGAAGGAAGGTTCACAAATAAGAACTCCAGTAGAGACTTTATCATAGGTCTGGTTTTCAAGGGGTTTTCTCTTAACCCTCAAGTGTTCTTCACTGGAAAATCTGGAAAAGGTTTCCATGAAATACTTACATGCAGTTGATGAATTCTCTCACCACTGTACTGCCCTTTTGACACATAACCAGTGAAGGAGGCAGACCCAAAGGGGAAAGGAATAAGCACAAGTAGTCCGGTAATCACAGTGTTCCAGAAAAACTAGAATCTTCCATAAATACAATTTCCCATCTACAGTTCATAGCTCACCAGAAGGACACAAACCTGTACATACAGCTGCCTGCAGCCACATACAAAGCAGAGCAGATAAGCAGCATAGTTCAAGGATGACTGAAACAGTCAGCTGGCTAAAAAGCCTCTAAGACACATGAGCTGAATGCAGGGCTGAAAAGCAGAGCGGGCAGCAAAAGGAAGGTCCAAGAGAAGTATAAACAACCTAGAAAAAAAACAAGTAGAACAGACAAATCCAGATGAAACATTCAAAGACAGACAAGATTCAGACAAGACACTAGGAAAAAAAAAAAAAAAAAAAAAAAAAAAAAAACACAAAACAGCAGGCATACTGACATCTGTTGAAAAAGATGGGGACATAAATCACTTCACAATACAGGAACTGTCCATTCAACACTAGGAAGGAATCCCCCAAGGAAATATACTATAAGAACACATAATAAGAAGCATCCATTCAATAACCTAAGAAATACTGAACTGATAAATGCTCTACAATAGGATATGGCGGACATGGAAGAACACCCTGAAGCTTTCCACTAGATGCACAGAAACAACCTTATCGGTTCAAGTACCTGGGCCCTGTTGCTGCTATCCTGAAGGCTTACAATTCAGAACATATGCAGGAGTGCCCAATGATCTGTCCAGGCATCAACCTCCAAATTTAGTACCAAGAAACAGAAAATTTCATTCTATGCACACTTATTTTAAGCTGGAGAAAGCTTGTTACTTAAAGCCTAGGTATTGTCATGGATCACCAAAAGTAGTAACTCTGCAGCAGGTCAGTGAAAAACAGTTCCTCCAATCTTGGTTAGAATGAAATAAGCAGAATTTGTGAAGACAAAGGATCTTCAGAATATACACACATGAAAGGAAAGACAATACTAACTGTACAACAGCATCCTTCATTAGAACAAGTATTTTTACAAAAGGAGCCATGCTGAAGAAAAGCAAATTTCAACCTTCTGTACAGGTTTACAACAAAGTGAATACAGTATGTGATGTAAATCAATGGATAGATATGCTAGAAGGGGAAGAGCTGTAGCCAACTGTTCTCTGACTATACCTGCCTTTGGCTACTGTAGTTACTTCTGGAGGTTTGGCTTTTGTTTTATTTGAGGGCTTTGGAAGGAGATGGATTATTACAATCACCTTGAGTTCTAGAAGCAGCAGGCAGGTAGACCGTGACAACAACTAGCCTCAAAAGCAAAACATAAATTGACAATTGGAAAAGTGACAGTGCCCAATGAACCTTGCTAGAGGAACTAGGTGGTGACAAAGAACTGTGCTTCCCAGACTGTCAGACCTCATGGCTTGTTCCAAATTCTACTTCAAAATCAAAACTGTTACTTGGGTCCAAAACACATAGCAATTTAGAGGTCAGAACTCACCACACAAGCTATGTGACACTGTACTGTGCCATTTTAAATATCTGTACTTGCTGTCTCAAACAGGAGTACATACTGTAAGAGAAAGTAATACATTGCAAGTGTTTCTTTTGAAAAGAAAAAGCTAGTAGAATAAAAAAGACTTACCTAAAATTGAACACAGTAGCAAGTTTGTCTCTCTTCTTAAAACTGAGCTTAAAGAACACTAAAGCATTTTCAAAATCACTGCCTTAAGAAAAGAAGATAACTGCTGAGCAGCAATACCAAAAAAAATGAAAACTAGGATACACTCATTTTCTTGGAAATGAACCAACACAGACACCAGTTTCCACATTTAACCTTTGGCATGGGGAGGGATATGTGTTAATAAATTCCCTTTAAATCATCACTCTAAGAAATATTTAACCCTGGTGTGAATCTGTTAATACTGGTCTCCAAAGTTTAAACTATGCAGAGGCACGAAAACCCATTCATCAGCTACCAGTACGACCAGAAACTTCTGACAGACCAAATGCAAACAGGCCTTATCCAAGCCCCAAATATGCTTTCTCTGAAGCAGGCTGGGAATAGAATGCAGGAACAGTACATATATATATATATATATATATATAGGCATATTTATGGGTTTTTTTAAATGTAGTATATGTATATTCAAATGCTGGAGGTGGGAAGAGAGAACTCTGTTAGACTACTCTAAAACTCAGCTTAAACAAAAAGCACAGTTGCTGAACCAGTGTAAACACAAGCTAAGGCTACTTAACTTCACTGTTCCAAAAAAGTGTGCACCTCAGAAAAGGTGCAGGACCTCCTGCATAAACACCAGGGAAAGACCAGAATAAAATTACATGGTCAGCATCACCTTGAGCACAAATGCTGCATGGAAAATAGCTTTTAAATAAACTTTAAAGTCATCTACCCTTTAATTCCACAGAAGTGTTAAGTTTACAAAGTCAAAAAAAGGATCAGGCTGATCTGTAGACATCTTCCTTATAAAGACACAAACTGTGAACTCATACTATCATAGATTAGATGTACAAAGAATAAATGTACTTCAAGGGATTTAATTCTGCATTTCAAAATTAAACACTCTCATTCACCAAACATTTCATAGTGTATATTATAACTTCTAAGTGGAAAAAAACATTCCAGGTCATATCTTTGCAGGCGAAAGAAGCACAGAAGCAGCTTTTTCCAAGGACTCAAAGCACAAGAGACTGAGAACAAGTACCACCTCTGTGGCTCTACACTTAAAAGTTTTCACTTAGAACTTCAGCTTGCTGATCAGATCCAAACTTGATAATTTCAATTCCAAACAATTAAATGCTTTAAAAGATCTATATATTTGTCTGTCCAGAACCTAAATTCAATATTGAATTATCTGAATTTAGAAGCATTTCTCAACTATAAAATATAAAACTTGAACATACAGGAGTTTGCATGACATGCCACTGCTAATGATTAATTGCTTCACCATCTATGAAACATCACACAGACACCATCCAAATGCACAGGAACTTAGCCCTGGTATGCTGCAAAAAGCTTAAGTATTTGACTATATCAGGAGTAAAAAATACCCAGAAAATTTAGGGAGAAACTTGAGAATTTTCCCTGGATGGTTTCCATATTGCTTTTCTTTACTTCATGGCATTGAAACCATCCTTGATTTTTACATGATAAAAGAAATCTGTGGAACTAATCCTAGAAACCTCTCTCTGTTTCCTTGCTTAACACCTCCAGGCGACAGAAAAGACAAAATACTTCATTTGCATCCTTAAACATTAGAAACTGCGAATGAGCCTTTTCAGCTGCAAATGTTATTGCATCTACATTTCCAGAAGAGAAAGAAGGTTAAACAGCCTACTCAGGTTTATGTTAACTCATCTCTTTTTAGCACTGTGAGCAGCACAAAGAGCAGAGAATGCGGAAGCTTAACAGCAGAACCTCTTTCTTCATTAAGTTCAATTAGATCCTGGCAATGGATATAGCTGCTGATTACATGAAGATAAAGAGAAGAAATCAGGTATGCACAAAGGAAATGGCAAACACTAACAAGCGTAGTAATCTCAGTCCTCCCGATCATCTAGGCTCATGAAGACCATTTCATTTTTCATGCAACACAAAATAGTTTTATCAGTTGCACGACCACACAAGATTCTGCATGATGTAAAAGCAACATTTGTTTAATCATTAATTCAAACTTAGCTTAGAATGTGATGTGCCAGTGCTGCACAAAGCCATCCTGAATATGTTAGTAAGGTAAGAAAGATTCCTTGCTTATCAATAAGTACTCCATCCAATTAAATAATAAATTTGAGCCACAAATAGCCAAATCTATTAACTACTTGAAAATACAATTAAACACAATTTGCCCTCTGAGAATTAGATCTTTTGACTTTTTTTTTTAATTAAGATTCAAGTTAAATGTTTTTAATTTGCTTGGAGGAGGGAGAAGCACTTGGAATTACTGTATTGAATTCCGCAGAGAAAGTTAGCAGCACTTTATTTTCTAGGACGTTTGGTTTTAGTTTGGAAAAAGTCTTCAGCTTTGCAAAGAACGTTCAATGAGATGTTGAACAGAAAATAGACATTACTCTAAATGAAAACCAGGCAGTCATGGAGAAAAAAAACGGGACAGAACGATGAGGGGGAGAAACACCAGAGGATCACTGTAGCTAAAACAATACCTCACATTACCAAGGACCCAAGTTTATGACATGGACAAAATTTTCTATGTCAAACTGAAAGTTCAAAACCCCCAATGTTAGAGCAGATTAAGAAAATGCATGGGCACAAGGCATATTCTTAATACAGCCATACTATTTCTCCTGTCCTAAAGCTGCACGTGAAGCTTTGCAAATGAATACAAAACACAAGCATATAGGTTGATTAGTAAGCACACTTTGCAATACCTTAGCTTGTGTTTTTCAAGGGAAGGACAGAAAAAAAAAAACAAACCAACCAAACATGAAAATACATTTTGAAGTCAACAAGTAATAAAAAATTAGCACTGTGTTATTGAGATGTTACACTGAGTTTGCAGTCAAAGGATATTAATTGTATGCCTGCATGTTGAAAAAAAAACTGTTCAGTATTTTTCCAGACATTCTACAATGCTTTCAAAGTTAGGTGACCATGATTATATTTATACTGTACATTCAGAAACCAAAATAAAACTCATGATGACTGTTCAAGCTCCCACCACCCTGAATTTACTGATGATTTAAGCATAATCACAACCAGGAAGATAAGTGACCCTAGAATCGCATTCATAATAACCACTAATAAATACATTGAAATAGCGTCATTTCTCAAACACTGACAAAGACACTGAATAAGCAACACTCTTTATAAAAACAGGAGTGTTAAAAGTCCACTGCCCTGACTAAATTCTAACATGGATAATTCCATTCTACTGAGCTACAGTACCCTTTTCTTAGCTGGCCTGTATACTTTAAAATCCTCCCTGTCCTCACAAGAAGGCTACTAGTTTACTTCCTGACAAATAGCTGCAACTGCTGATATCTAGACAAGTGTTATTTCTTCAGCAGATGTAGTCATCATCAAACATTTGATAAAGACTGTTTCAAAGACCTTCACAGAGTTTATAAAGATGCCAGAAACTACACTCGAAGACACAGAGCAGACCATCAAGTTCACTTCAGAAAACTGGAAGCATCTGCATCTCATTAGTAGACTGGAGTTATTTTCCCCACAAGAAGAGAGTCATTTAACAGCATTAGATTTAATTTCTGACAGTCCAAAACCAACATTATATTATATACAGGTATATTTATGAAAAAATAAATCTTACTGTAAGTTATATTAATAAACATTAGTTAAGAGCTAAAGAAGCAGTAAGTAAATCAGCAACAAAAACATGCATGTGCACACAATTGCTTGTGGTTTTGTTTGTTCACCACCACCACACCAAATCAGGTTTAATTCACTGAACCAACACATTGCCTTCTACCGAAGCCAAGATATACTGACCCTGGAGTTACTAAAAAAAAAAAAACCAAAAACAACTGCCACAGAGTAGTGACTCAAAGAAAATACCCCCATCCCAGGATCCAATTCCTCCTGCCTCTCACAGCCCAAGCAGCATCTGTGCAGCCATCAGTTTGGGAACCATATGACCTAAAAACAGCTAAAAGGGCAAGGCGTGCTTAGAGGATTGTGAAGGACAGTTCCTAGAAGGGACAATAGCAATCGTGACAACTTGTCAACAAATATACTGTCACCAGACATATAAGAGGGTACAGAAGGGAAAGCACGCAGGAAAGGTATAAGCAGGATGACTGAAAACTACGCTTGTGGTTAGAGATGCCTGTGGCAGTCACCAGCAGGCAAGAACTGGGAGTTACATCAAGGCAGTGGTGATGAGATGACTGGCACATGTGGTAGCTGAAATCTAGAAAGGCAAGAGTTACTGGATGAAGGGGGTCAGATATAGGAATGGGTAGCTCAGAGAGGCTGTGGAGTCTCCATCCTTAGAGATATTCCAAACTCAACCGGATATGGCCCTAAGCAACCTGTTTCAGTTGATGCTGCTTCAAGAGAGGAGAACTAGGTCTCCAGAGTTGCCTTCCAAATTCATTTACTCTATAGAGCCAAGAGAAGAATATCAGGAAGACTGTAGTCTCTGGTCAGAGGAGAAGTATTACAGCAACCAACAGCAGAGAGGAACCTGGCACAATCCTTGTTAAAAAGCAAGACAAGACTCTTGTAGGTTGTCTGAGATAAACGGATATGGATCTTCCTACTGAATCTCACAACATTCATTTCTTGCAGAGAAAGTAGTGCCTTGCAATACTGATCTTTCTTCTCTTGTAACTGCTGGTCTCTCTGGCCACTTATTCGTACATCTGTACTCAAGTATGCTGTTCCTTTAGCTTTGCAGACAAGTGATACCCATTAGATCAATGAAATAATTGTTTAAAAAAAAAATCCAAAAGGTTCCCATCTCTGAAATGCAAGCCCATCCAATTGCATTAGGTCACCATAGGATACAGAACAGTGCTAGGAAGACACAACTGGAGGTGCAAGCAGGGGCAAGAGGGAACTCCCTACACCAGCACTGGAATGAAAGCACTTGGGAGAAGCAGCTAAAGTCTGAGGGAGGGAAGATGGTAAAGTAGTACTTCTATGATACCCTCTCATCAGTTGAGCAAGTACTACTGTACATGTGGGATAATAACATCAGACAATGCAGTCACAGCAAAAGATACCATTTCACAGAATTCTGTTAAGCACTACTATCTCATCTCCTACACTAGTTAGTTGTACAGATGCCTGTAGTAGTATTAGTAACAGAAGATGTTCTTATTGAAGTCTTAAACACAGTTTCTTGGAGAAAACTGTGTTTCTTGGAGAAAGACTAATTACCCTGTAAAGAAAGATAACTACCTCTTACAGCTACCCACTGCATTTAAGTAAATGAAAAACTCCTTTTTTTTTTCCTTTGAAAAGCATTCTAAGAAAATTCTGATTTTTTTCTGTATGTTTTAACAGTCAACGTACATAGTTCTCCCTCTGATTTCCATTTTTGCTCTACTTACATGAAGTTTACATTCAGTATCATGAACAGAGATATGTGTGATTAGGTTATCCTCTTAAATGGGGATGTTCAAATAAAGCTAAGAAAAGAGGCTCAGTGCTTTTGTAGCCAAACTTTAAAAAAAATTATTCCTGATTTTATTATCTTTAAGTAATAGGACTTATATATACAAATTTGGATTTTCCACCAAGCCCTGTTCTTACTTGCACATATTCTTGCATGAATCAAAAATGCAGATTTGGCCCTTAGTTCTTTGCCTTCAGTGTAAAAGTAAAAACAATGTGTGACCATAAACATCACTAAATAATACAGAAGTTTCAAACTATTTTCAAAGTATGCGTACATTACACTTCTTGGCTAGTGTGAGGAACTAACAGTGGAATTGGGCACATTTAAATCTAAAGAACAAAATGTGATGGACAGGCAGTATTACATCATTCATAATGCTACAACTTTGGGATAATAACCTCTCAGCATCTCAGTGTCATAAATAAAACAAGTCAATAATATGTATCGATACGTAGCACCAGAGAATTTACAGGCACTTAAAATGAAGCAATCCATGAGATCCCCTTGTGGCCCTGCTCCCCACAGACCCCAACTATTCAGAGCTCAAAATAATGTGTTATAACAAAAGTATCTGCCATGTATTCCTGAATACCACCAATTCTGAATCTGAAAGATAAATTTCATCTGATGGCTAAAGGTGGAACAGGCTTTTTGGAACAGTCACAATCAAGTTCCTCATCCCCCCTTCCCAACAGATGGGTCTGAGAGTTGGACAGTCTGGCTTCACTCATGCTATTAAAGTAATTAGACAAACAAATCTGGACCCTGTAAATAAGCATGTACTTGAAATTAAGCAGGCTTAAACAGTTGCAGAGCCTAAATTTCAAAGTTTTAGCCTGTAGAGGAAATTAGTCTACTAAATGATGTCAATCTTCCTGAAAAGTTGATATTTCTTTCTTTCCAAAGGTCCCCACAGAAATGGGGATGGCAAGAGGGGAATGAAACTTGGATAAGCAGAGACTAGAGGACTATCAATTTTTATGTGTATATATATATATATATATATTTCATTTTAACACAAACTGATGTCTCATAACTGCATAAGATAGTAAATAAGATCATGGTACCCTGGAAAACTCTTTCTACTTTAGTATTTCAGCTAAGTTATATGAAAATGGTGAAATGGAACAAGTTTTAGAAATCCAATCTCCAGTTTATCCACTGGGCTAGAATTACCTTAAAATTCCTAGCAAACTGGATTTTCACTTGTGAATTGAATGCTGATAAGGACGTAAATCTAGATGTTCCTCAAAGCTACAGTAAAAAAAATCCTTAAAGGCAGAATATACTCCAAGATACTATCAGTAAAAAAAGCATCCATAAGTATATGCAAAAGGTTAAATTTTACCTCCTGAACTGAGGAAGAAAGGCAAAGAGACAAGGAGAGATCTCAACTGCATCACAGCACAAATGCACACAGGGAATGAATGCAGCATGCCAGAGCAAGTCTAGAGCCTGATTTTACATTCTCACAAGTCCCTTCATTATCCTTGCCATTACCTGCTAACAGTACAACAGGTAGCAGCAAGAGGCTTGTCCTGATGGGCTCAGTCTAAGAGGGAACACATAGGAAATTTAATTGTCAATAGCCAGAAGTGCTGTACCATGGCAACAAAGTCCACAAAAAAGTGGAGTTCTGACTTCCAGTCATTTTTCACACCTAGTTCATTGCATTTTGCCAATTTCTCTTTCTGGATTACTTATAAGCTTGCTCTAGATGACTCAATAAATGTTAGATCCAGAACAAGGGAGATGGCAGGAACATGATCAAGGCCAAAACCTCTTTGCAACAGCAGGAAAATTTTAGTTTATGGAGATGTGAAACTGCACCTTTGTAAAAATGTCCACGAGAAGAAAGAGGGTATTATGGCTCCCACTCCTTGCTTTGCAGAGCAACCCGAGCACCATGAGCAGCAGGAGCTACAGCAGGACTAGAAACATACAGCCTGGAGTTCCAGGAGGAAGAAAGGTTAGAACAGATAAGAATATACCATGCAAGGTCTAGATCATCCTCCTAAAAAGTAATTGGTCCCATCATTGAAACTTCTAGAATAATTAACACTGCCTGTTAATCACCTGTTAAAAAGAATGATCTTTCCCAGTTCCCAAACAAGGATGCCTTTAATCAGGGAAAATGTGGAAAGGACCTGTTCCAAATTAGAAATTTTGACAAGCTTCAGAGCTATTGTTGAAAACCAGTTCTGCATCAGTAGAACTCCTTCCCCAGGCCTTATCCTTCGGGCACTACCCTAAATCATCACAAACACAACATACAAAAAAATCTCAAATGGATGCAAAGTAAGCATGAAACCATGAATGTAAAGGATTGGCTTGGCAAAGTTTCAGAACAAATAAGAACCACCACTTCCAGTGAGACATACTTGTTTATTTTAAATATGGTGTTGCAATGATCTCTCTACATTATCATAATAAAAGATTTCATTAACTTCGCAGAGACAAATTAAACTTATTCCTTCCCTATGCCAAAATTTTAATCTGTAAATATTTTTGAACAAAAACAATCTAAAGAGTATATTTATTAGTCTCTGTGTGTAAAAAAAAAAAAAATTTTGATGCTAATCATCTCTCCAACAACTTAGAAATTCAAAAATAAAACAACTGAGTACTGACAAGAGAGCTGGAGATACCAGCTATACAAAAAAAAATTAGCTGCTCTGACAGAAGATACTCCCATACAGAAAATGGCTTATGAACTAGAACTGGTGCTTAAGACAGACTTTCTTTTGGAAGAACAAACAAAGATCCTGGCTCCCAAGATTTTCAACACAGAAAAGAAATGTGAAAATAAGAAACTCATTAACTCATGTCTGGAATAAATAATGTTTTCCACTCTGAATATATATACATTTCAAAAGAATTCAAAAATATTATGTATAAGAAGGGGAAGTTCCAAAACTGTAGAAACCAAGACCAATACTGTCACTCTTTTCTAGGCAACTATATCCTCTAATTTTAAGGACTACAGTTCAGATACCAGGCCCCTAATCCCAATTTTTATGAATTAATAAAGAGCTTATCCTTTATGAAAACAAAACAAAAGTTACATTAAGTAGTCTCAAGCTTATATTGTACCATAAATATGTAAGGTTAGAAAATCCTTGGCCTTTGTTGGTCACATTTTAAACAAGGTTTATGTTAAAAAGTTGCTATTAATGGAGGACATGAGACTCTTCCCACTGCAGAAGCCTGACAGGTAACTGAAAAGAGCAGAGACAAATGCCCATATCTTTAAATACTGCTTTACCCAGTCACAAGGACTGCTTCTATTTCTCTACTTTCAAAAGACTGGTGGGGATTCAGACTTTTTTGTGGTTGCAGGGATTAAGGTTTCCCATTTAGAGCCTCAGGTTTTTCTTCCCCATTTATTTTTTAGCTTACTCCTCTTTATTTTTCTTCAGATGCTAACAGAATTGGAAGAAGGGGAAAAAGGTATAAACCAGATTTTCACTACACACGTGCATATGACATCAAGCACAACGGGGATTTGGTGAGCATAAATAGGTTCTTTGGATTCTGCCCTAATACAGATAAAGTCAACAACAGACATGACTGATACTGTAAGGTAATTCAATTTACTATACATTGCAATATTCAGCATTACACTTAAAAATGGAGTGTCACTGAAGTGTTAAACAGTCAAAACTGTGACTGAAGTTGTTAGAATCTTTGCTCTTACAATCAAACTTTCTTCACCTCCAGGACTACATCTTCACTGCTATTTATTCTTCAACATTAGATCAGAAAACACATAGCAACCCTTGTGCTAAGAGCAAATCTCTTCATTGCAGATGTATAAATGGTTCATACAAGAGTTCTTCCTGTTCACAAAACTAAAACTACATTCGCCCTATAATCTCAAGCTCTCCTTCCAATTTATTATCTCTCAACTACTTTATGTGCATCTATATTTTAAAGGTATTTTACACTTCTGCTGTCTTATACTGATCCTCTCATTGGTCTATTTACCACACCTTTTAACGAACACACTGAGTTCACTGGTGAAAGGACAGTTTCTGTTTTACTTAGTCATATGGAGCTCCAATTCCACAACAGATTTGGAACCCATGATTTTAACCTCTGAAGAAAAATTAATTTGTCAATGCTTAATATATTAAATGTTCTTCTCTTGGTCTGAACACATATACCATTTGTACATATAATGATATGCCTTTGTAATCCATAAAGGAGTATATAGATCTCCACACATATTGTCTTACAGCCAGTTTAATTTTTAAAGAAGGCATGAAGAACTAAGGCTCAACTATTGTACATAAGCACTATTACCCCGTAAATGCCACCTGTCTTAGCAATGGAAAGTTATAGTACATTAAACAGCTCAGATGAGTTTTTTAAATTGCCATGATGTATTTGAGCAGTTTCAAAACTCCCTGGAAGATCACACTGGATCCTTGTTTTAGGGAAGTGCCTCCATTATAGGCTCTTACAATGCAGATAATATAGCTGAATGCTAAACTCCTTTAAAACACACAATACAAAAAAGCAGCAAGACATGTCAACTGCTTGATGCCTAACAGCATTTCCTTTCCTGTTCACCAAAGCATCTCAGTTGTTTTCCACTCTTAAAACAAGATAAAAAACAAACAAACAAACAAATCTGCTCAAAAACTGATCTTGAAGTCATAAGCCAAGAACTTTGTGACAATTTCAAGACTGAGGTTGAGGTTCGGTTTTTTGTACTTTGCAACAGTACATTATGCTGATCAATCTCAGTTTTGGTATAATTAACAAAGTTACTACACTAAAGTGATACCTATTAGCAATCCTCAGAATACTTTCCAATGTGAAGGGAGAAACTTCAGACTTGTAACTTTGTTACAAGACAGTCACAAAGCCAAACTCCAGCTATCTGACTTACAGAAATACAAGACCAAACCACGAATCTTATACTCAAAAAGGAGAGTAAGTAATCAGAAGTTAAACTGTTGATAGTAATATTAATTATTTTACATGGCTCATTTTATCACTGGCATTCAATTAGCACAGAAACACAGGCTACAAACTTTTATTCATTTGTGCTAAAACCTAATGATTAGGTTTTTTATTAGCCAGGTTCCATCTCCATTTCAACTCCTCTAACTTATGCCTGCAGTAGTTTTTCAGTCCACATATATTAGGAAGGTTTGTCATTCCTAGAATGGAATCCAATCATCAGATTTTATTTCACTCTAGCAGAGCAAGATAAAAACATTCTACACTAGAAACTCCTTAAAAGGGGATAACATTTTCTCGTTTCCTAAGGCTGTTTTCTTTCACTACTTTTCCAATGCAGTTGCAATGACTGCATATGGTACTATCATGACGTTGAGAATACCTGGCAATATAAATATTTTGTTCATGGAGCCATAAATTCAGTAGGGAACCATTCCTGCACTGAATGATAATGCAGACTTTACAAAAATTAGCTGGACTGGAATTATAATTCACAGACAAGAATTTAGGGGGGGGATCGGGTTGGTGGAGGGTTTTCCCCCCCCCCCCATCCTTCTGTTGCTCTTTATCTGTTTTTTAAACTTTGGTCACAAGCTTCCTAGTCTCCAGTTCTGTGGAAAATCAAATATGAGAATGGATTTGTGTACTCTTACTAGATCATACAGTAGTCAGAAACCAGGGGAAAAAACTACCAGAACACAGACTCAAGGGGGAGAGGGAAAGACAACACTTGAGTTTAACTGCAAGAAGAATGCCTGATGTTGAAGTCCTCACGAACAACACTTTTTCCACAGAAAATGTGGCAGAATGCTAAATGATTCAAAGTCATATCGACTTCAGCTCATGCATGCTCATACTGGAGATATTTTATCATTACTTCTTCAATTTTAGGCTGTAATGGAAAATTCAAACTGTAAATTCAAAGCAAAATAGTTTTGTAGTTTTCTCGCTCTTGGAGCTAAAACAACAGCCTGAATTATATTCAGAACACAATATGCAAATACACAGTAATACACCCTTCCATGGATACAATATGCGTGCTCAGTTCTTTAAGCCATGTCTTACAGATATTTTGGTGCTGTGAGGTATGCAGTGTATCAGATTTGTAGCTGCTATTTTTTAAACAAAGCAAATGTTTTAACATTAAGTATTTTATGTTAGAAGAACAGATACTGAATTTAACACATTAAAGTTACATTGGAGAGGAAAAGCACTTGCAAAAGCAACAGGCAAATTACCAGAAATAAGTAAAGAAAAAACACTCTAGGAAACCAAATACAAATTTATTTAAGAGAATCTTTAGCTTCTTGCCATAGGGGTTGTTTGAACCTCCCATCCCTTTAATTGTGCAGGCTACTTAAGAAATTCTATGTCAGCCAGGACCAACACTGAAATACAACTATAGTAGCCCACTTTCAAAATTCTTGAAAACCCATTTAAGGATACCAGTAGGGGGTAAATTAAAGCTGTATGCATTAGGAAACTAATAATTTGAAAAATGTACAGGGGCAGTGAACCCTGAAGTTATCAAGCACTGAAATGACTGGAAAAGTCTTTTGTATAGTTGAAAGTAACCAAATAATAAAAAAAAAAAAGCTGCTGTAAAAAAAAATACAACTATAATCTACTACACAACCTAACATCTGAAAACAAAAATCTTGTAGATAAACCATTAATTTCTTATTATACAGACATTTCTAATATAATAGATACATTATCCTATAAAGTATAGTTGGGAGGTAGAGCCAGTCTATATGACAGCAGAACTTTTAAAGTTCTGCCCTTTATTCACTCTTTGGAAATTCTGTTAATTGAATATACTTTTGTCAAATTCTGAATCTCATTGGACTCAAGTCTTCTACTCTAAGCATTTCTTTCACAAGAATTTCTCTCAGCATCTGCAAAAAGCTAAAACTTTCAGCAAAAAAAATTAAGAGAAATAACAACTGTAATACTGTTTAAATTGTTATAATGAGGTGAAAAGGAGTTTCATACAGAAGCTGGAGGACTTCAATTAACAACTCTGAAATCAGAATCAAAACCATACTGTATCATGCTAAGCATGGTATACCATAAATAATACCTTTATTATTCCAATTAAAAAGTTACCTATATTTCAGTTTATAAGCCACTGAAAATCTCAGTTTGCACAACCTTCTAGGGAGAGTCTAGCTGTCAGGTACCATGAAAACTCATCACAATCAGAGCACACTCCACCCATTAGACAGACGACTATCTGAAATTGTTTCTTGCAACTGGAAATAACCGAAAATAAGGCCACTTATCTTCTGAGTTTCCTGTACCTTCTAGATGAAAAGCCAAGACATTCTTAAACACAGAAACAACAACAAAAAAAAAGAAGATCATGCAAGGAAGTAGCAGGACATGATCCTCTCCTGCTCAGCTCAAGAGCAACAAGACATTTTGAGAATAAATGCATTAACATGTATACAATTCACAAATATGACAGAAATAGACAGTTTCCCAGATAAATCAAATATACATGTGCCCTGTGCTAGGTTTGAATACTGTTCTGAAGCCAAACACTGAATGAACACAAAGAAATTCAGCCTCCAAGTAAAGCGAAAGTCCCAGGGAAAAAACCAAGCAACTACGTAACACTAAACTGTGTCAATGCCTACACACACACACACACACACACACACACACACACACACACACGAAAGACCCAAATGGGAGCAGTCTTCATTTGGGCATTTTTTTAATCTTTTGAGTAACCTGTTTTTAAAAAGCCTGATTTCTGGCATGTTAGTTTTGAATTTAATACCATCAGATTAGGCACAGCTTGCTAGCAAGATGCCTTGCTCAAAAGTCTGGGTAGGGAAATTCTTTCTAAATTCCAGCCAGAGTAAATTAAATTGCACTTCTCTGGGTGGGATAGGTGGAAGCACCACTCTGCAGCACACCTGCTGCCTGCCTTTGAAAAGCAAATTTACACATTGGATTCCTGAGCAGCTCTTTTGTGCTAAGAGGCATGTTCTCCATATATAGATGTAATGCACTTTCAGCTTCTGTACATGCAACAGCACACACAGTATTTGGGTAGCCTACTTCATTTACCAAAAGAAGTCACAGCTCTATAATATGGCTACTACAGGAATTATTTAACAACAGTATTAAAACAGAACCCATCAATAAAAGTAACAGTCTTACAGAATTCAAGTGTTTCAGTTTGGTATCACCTTAAAACAACATTTTCTTTCTGCAAGTAGAATAAAAGTATACACTGAAAATAAGAAATTGCAATATCCCTTACATATATTATTCTCTGGCTTCCTAAAATACACAGAAACTCACATACACTTATTGTCCTCCAAAGACTAAAAATTTTTAATCAATGTTTGGGATACAAAAATTAATGCCTGAAGTACCACATACGTTGCAATACCTATTACTTCAAATTACCAACTTGAAAAGTATCCTTTGAACACTGCAGAATGGGTTGCATGGGTGTTGAATTCATAGACACCTTCTACCAAAAGTCTCCTTGAAGACAAATGTGGTTATGGACTACACCAACTTGGTTGACAAGAATCTGCCTCTCGCTCCATAGAAAGCCAATTCAAAATTTAAACTACAAAAACAAACAACTTCCTCCCCAAAAACACCAAAACAACCAACCGGTAGGAACAACAGGTATTCTGAGATCAGATCCCATTCCAAAGAATCATTTATCTACTCAGAGCTACCTTTAGCGGAGCAACAGCTTTGTCCTAGCATGCACAGCTATAAACCATTCCTACCAAATCACATACAGGAAGATACAAGCCACAACTCTTCCTTAATCAAGGAAAGGATCAAAGCACCAGAAGTCATAAGAACCAGAAAGCAAGTAGTTCACCTGCCTTTAATAGCTGCACAACTCTGAACACAAATACATACAGTAGACAATGCCTTAGAGTACAACTTAACCTTACCTAAATGACTAGAGCAGTGGCACATACAACAGCCATGGTTCTTTTGTTAGCCATCAGGAAGCACTTCTTTCAGCCAGGCAGCAGTTGAACCTATTTGGCAGAGACTAAGCCCTACTATCCCAGAAGCCTGCCCCTCCATAAACCTGCAAGGGGGAATCTTAATTGAAAGCACTCTTCACCCCCTCCCCTATTTGATCCAATCAGAACCATAGTCCAACTCTAAGACAGAAATCTGCAAATATCTTATGACAGTTACTACTGAAAAAGAAAAACTAAAATCATTCTAAGTGTGCAGGGTAAAATGTTCTCCCCACTTTTGTAAAAGTTCTACTCAGGTAACCTCTTTGCTAGTCTCCATGATTCTTTTCCACACAAGTATTTCCAGATTTCTGAGAGGGTAAAGAACATGGAAGCGTCCTGACCATGACGCAAAACATCTGACACAAGTTTATTCATTAAAAAAAAACCTAATCTTTCTCATGATTTTTTTTATAACGAGCCATGAAAACTGTCTTGGCTCATAACCAAAAATGTCTCTCCAGCAACATCTATACTTTGCTACTTGTTAACTCATAAAATAGTAGCTGTTGCCTAGTCACTGTCTCAATCAAGGTTCTGAATTACCGCTTCAGGTGTTAGCACCCTGCTAAAGGTATCAGCCTTCCCAGACAACCCAAATAGTAACTATTTTGCAAATTAACAATAGGAATTCCAAATCTGACCAATGCAGCTATGAAAATATTTCAAGTATGTGAAAAATATTCAAATGGCTCTACTTTCTGCAAACATCCTCATTTAAATATATGCACCTAATGTTCAGATAAGCTAATAAAAGGGTTCACAAATTCTTACACAACGAACTGGCGGGTTTTATTCACAAGAATGTTCTGGAATACCTTTTGCTGGTTTCTCCCCCATTCTAAATGTTTAATGCATTCCCCATCCCAAACTGTATAATAAGTAGCTTGAATATAAACAGCGTTCACAATACCTCAGAGAGAGTGGGAGAGAGTAAGCACCAGCACTCTTTTGCAAGAGCTCTGAAGAACATGTCAGTATGATCCTAACAGGCATCTGGAATAAAAATGCTCAGTTGTCTGTGTACATATGTAAATTCAGCAATACCTATCCTTTTGGACAGATAATATATGCAGGTCTCTCTACAAAGGAAAGTATAATTTCACAGTATAAGTTTCCACATAGTGCTCTGAAAATAGAGCAGCTTGGAAAATAGCAAGAATACATTTAGTTAATCATATGGTTTTGTTACCAAACTAAGCTGCTGCTACATGAAAGCATCAATTTTCCCCCGAAAAGCTAGCAACCTTTGTCTTGCATCTCAATTGCCAACCGCAATGCTATTGCATCCCAACACACGTATATTTGCTATTACTGCAGAGAATGACACACATCTTCAAGCCAAGTCAGTATCAAATGAGACAGAGGAAAGAAAAAAAGTACGAGAGCAAATATCCTTGAGACCCCTATCATCACAATCTGATAGCAGCAAACTGCACAACCCATAAGATCATTTCTTTCTAGGACTCACTGCACAAGTATTACTTTCCTGTGCCACCTCTAAGTAACCTAGTTGGGATGTCCATCTAATGTACCACATTCCCATATTAAGAGAAGACCACTACGAAAAATTTTGAGGAAGATGGCTGTAAAGGTAGTTACAAAGAAAGAGGGGTTTGATGGTAAAACCTACCTGAAGTAACCTTTCTAGACATCATCTTTGCATTCTTCTGCTGCTCCATGCATTACTAATCAGTGACCCACTAGAAACTTCAGCACCCATTGAAAAGCCTGGCAGGGTATTTGGCTTTCAATTCTTCTACTCAGTTTATTCTCAACACAAGTATATTCATCAGGCTTAAAAACAACTCTTGAACAAGGGCAGCCACTCAGCAATGAAATGTAAATTACTGACATGTGCTAAAACCTGCACTTGCCACTGCTAATGAGCACATTAAAGAAAAAAAGCTCACTAGATATTACTGCAACCTTTTCACTTAACCCTGTGTGTACTGAAAGCCATAATTTAGTATCAATTTAAGAACTCACCTCTAAACAGTAAGACACTGTTCAGCAGAACTTCCTACAGTTCTCATGTAAAAATCAGAATGATGGACAAATGTGTGCACGCTGATAACAGCTTTATTTTTTATTTAAGTTTCATTAAACTTTTCAAGAGATCAGTAAAAAAAAAAAATCACACATATGATAACATACATAAATTGCCAACTTTACACAATTAATAGTGTCAAATCTTAGCTGATCAAATAAAACAGGATTACCTACCAATAAGCCCCAAGGTTAGGAACTCAACTTGTAGCAACTTTTCCCTTCCTATTATACTCACAGAGAGTTGAAGACCCTGAAAATAATCTTCTCCAAACAGCAGTGGCCTGCTGAGTCACAGAAAACACCACCTTTGCCTCCACAGCATCTGTGCAATAAAAGCCCTACCAAATATACCGTCACTCCAAGTTTCAAAGCTTTCGATAATTCAGGCTAGCAGTGTTTCAAGAAGTTACTGTAAATTTACATACTGGAAAAGGGGGAAAGACAATGTTTGGTGAAAACCATTCTGTGAACCCCCTTTGTATTTTGGGGTATGAAAGAAATTCTTTAAAGGCTGTCTGTTTAATTAAGTTCTTTAAATACTCCTATTAAATAACATTTTTGATAATGATACATCATGAACAGATGACATTCAGAACTGACTTTTCAAAATGTAAATTAGGTACCTAAGTCAGTCTAAATTAAGTACCTAAATCCCTTTCAGGAAGGTTTCTGTCAAATACTAATTCAGCTATAAATAAGTTAAAAGTGTATCAACTTCAGTTGCTTTTTTTTTCCCCTCATACCCCTATAACCCTAATCCCAAGATAGCATCCCTTTGAGTTTACCTCCACTCCAAGTCAGGCAGAAACCTAACTTGACTCTGCTATAATCAGCTGTACTAGCTTAAAGACTTTAATAGGGTAGGAGTTGGGAGCAAGAGATATGTGATGTGTTTCAAACAAAGATAATTTTAACAGGTTTACAAAGTGACTACATGTCACTGTCATTCCAGCATATCAAGGAGGGCAATAACTGCTCATGGGGACAGACAACAACAAGCCACTGGGAGCAGTAATCTCTTCAGGCAGCATGGTCACAATCAGAACAGCAGTCTGACCACAGGCTTCCTTAGTAACCTGATCTTCAGGAGTTGAATGCATGAGTTGGCCTTCAGGGAGCAAGTCAGAAGCACATACCAGGTTCTGCACGAGTCACATCACCCACCTTTAGGAAATCAACTTTTATATTTCTGTTAATTCAAAACTTCATTGCTGAAAACATTCCAACTGCTAAGTATTTTAATGACTTTCTCCATAAACACATGCGTAACAACTCTAGTAGGAATTGTTCAATCAACACAATTGAACTTTACCAGTGTTATTGATCACTGTCATTCAGACTGAAATACAAATGAATGAAGTATGCTGGGAAAATACAAAGCTTATTTGTAAGCAAATCTACAAATAAAATTAAAGTGAAAAGGTAGATACACTCATAATAATGGGTGGGAAGTCTTGAAGTTCCAGGGAATTCCTTAGAAGATTTGCAAAATGAACCACTAAGCACAATTAGGTGGCTGCAAGCAACCTATTGAATTCTTACTCTTACCTAGGGGTCATCATTCCTGTTGCACTCACTAAAGCCTTTTGCTGACAAAACTGACAAACCAGATACATTACTATTAAGTAGTGCTTATGTTGATATGCGTTCATAGATATGTTTTTTTTTGTTTGAGCAACTCTCCTATGAGGAAAGGCTGAGAGAGCTGGGACTGTTCAGCCTGAAGAAGGCTCATGGGGAGCTCAATGTACCTGAATACAAATACCTGAAGGAAGATGCAAACAGGACAGAGTAAGGCTCTGCTTAGTGGTGTCCAGTGACAGAATCAGAGGCAACAGGCAAAAGCTGAAACACAGAAGTTTCCCTCTGAACATCTGGAAACACTTTTTTGACTCTGAGGGTGGCCAAATACAGTTGCCCAGGGAGGTTGTGGAGTCTCCATCCTAGGAGACAGTCAAAAGCCTTCAAGACATGGCCTTGGCAACCAGTCCTGAGCATCCCTGCTTGAGCAGAGGTGTTGGACCAGATGACCTCCAGAGGTCCCTTCCAATCTCAAAGTATTACCTATATAAAAAAAGAATTACATAGCATTACACTTTCAAGCCTTCTGTTATTGCAGTGAGGAAAAACACAAGCATATACGGTTCTTAACAGAATTGCAATTGAGGAAAAAGAGCAATAAGTTTTTATTCTCACAACCAGACATAGCAACAGTGGGGAAAAAAGAGGACAGAACACAGCACTTCAGAAGAAACACGAAGGTTCTGTAAACCTAGAAATAAGTGCTATTGCAGTAACACTGCATGTCAAGAAAAAGAATTTTTACAAATTAGAAGTCCATAAATCCATTCAATTGCAGAACCACACACCCTAATAAGTGTGTCAAGCCAAAGTGCTGCTGTTGAAAGGCATCTCATGGGAAATATCAAATGACTTACAATAGTCCAGATACGCAAAAATCTCTCTAATATCTTCTCTAATCACATGCACAGCATTAAATTATTCCAGAAGTCATAGGAGCCCACAGTTTATCCACCAACAGCCTCAAGTTACTGGACATTGCTATTTAAATCGAGAGGTTTTGTGTTTGCATTTTTTCTAAGGACAGTTACACATGCTAAAGCTTTCAACCCAAGCCAACTTAAGAAAACAGGTAGCTTTAAAAAATACAAGTTAAAAATAAAGGCTTACTCTTAAGTGATAAGGGAACTTCACAATTTCCTCACAAATAACAGCCATGAACAACAATTGTAAAGAAACGATCCTGAGACTCCCATAATTAGATATGCATATGTTGTAGATCCACTTGCACAAAGCTCTTCACAGATCAGACACACGTACCCTTACAGAAGATGATAAGTCGCTATTTGGCTTACCTTTCCATTCTCAAACTTAGCAGCCATTTACAAACATGTGATCAACCACTTCCATATACATTGTCTGACCATTTATTTCAGACAATACATTGTTGGGATTTTTAATTCCACCAAGAATGTTAATCTAGCTTCAAAGGTAAAGAGAAACAGCACTGTCTGCTTTGTTGTCCCCTTAGTCACACCAAACAGTAGTTGCTAAAAGGGCACAAAAGACATATAAAACCAGGTAGCACTCGGAACACCAAGAAGGTTCGTATCTTATTCCAAAATTGAATCCTTTTGTCCCACCATGTTTATGGCTTCTATTGCAAGGAGTAGATTTTGGGGTTAGTAGCTGGTTATTTTTTTGTCAAGAAACAAAGCATCAGAATATTGTCAAGGCTGCATTCAAAAAAGAATATTCCAGATAAAGGTCGCATTTGTAGCTTTAACTCTAATCATTTTGAGACTGTTCTATGCACATATTAAATCATTTTCTTGGAGAAAATACACCACACCACCTTTTATGAAAGCAGGAACTCTATCATATACATGCGTCCAAGACACTAAAATACTCTGAAGATTTATGATCTTGAAAACTGGTATTTTTCATAGACTTTGCAAAGGAATAATTTAGCTGATTTTTTGTTTGTTTTGTTTTGAACAGTAGCTTCCCAAGAGACTTTCATGGTAGTTGGGAAATTGAAGTTCATTTGCGTTTTTCATTTAATTAAAAAGAAAACTGATCCCATTGTGACCAACTGACACACGGAGTCACCGTGGATCATGGTTCGTGTTTGTAATCATTACAAGGAAGCACGAACATAAATAACCTCAACTACTTGCTGCTAACATCAGTTAGGCCATAAGAAGCAGCACTGACTCTGAAATAATGACTGTGTAACAGTTACACACTTCCTTTCTCTCACTCTTATCTCCCTCATATTCTTCCTCACCCAGATTAAAAAAAAAAAAAAGAAAAAAAGGAAATAAGAGTCACTGTGACCATGGGCCAATCCCAAACTATTCAATAGGTGAAGAGACCTGACTCAGCACTCCCAAACGACACTGGCAGAAGATACTGGTTCTTTTTTTTTTTTTTCAGCGTAGCAAAAGATTTTAGCTTCACCTTTACATTTATGACAATATTGAATATTATGCAATTATTCCTTGAAGGACAGAAATTACTTACATGAAAATACATTTGCATGCATAAACTACAGGTATCAACCTACGCACTGATTCTAAGAAACATTTGCAGAAATCCATATTTTGTCATTCTGCATAATAGTGTTATCAGCATTATGTAAGTTCATCACAAGATTCCATGTTCAAATACCAATCTTTAAGAAATTTAACTTAATGTTTATGAAATCTTTGACAGTCTTACTCAATATAAATGCCACAGATCTCTTTTCTGTCAGCCATCAATAGCAACCAAAATAGATACACATGAAGAGGGAACTGAATGCACCAACTTTTTTACCGGATCACAATGAACAGCATGTCAGATATTCATCCACTGATTGCTTTTTTTGATAAAGAAGAAAACAATAAAAACCAGCAATTTTCAATACTCTAAATGTATCCACCCAAATTCTTCAAAAGTACTGCCTATAGCTGTATGCTATTCCACAAATCATTCAGATAATAATGAACATAAAGACACGCTTTTGTTCAAATCACACAAGTGGGATTACATGTGAACTGACCCTCCACGTGTTAATTGAGGCAAAGCTTTGCTTTGAGCTCATTACTGCTCTTACACATAAATTGGCAAGTTTAGAAAGTTTACTGTATTTCCTGGTTTCTGCATTTAAGTAGTTTGGTTTAAAAGTACAGGTGCACACCAGGAAATAAGCCCAGGTTTCACAAGTTCCAACACTACTTTCAGTACAGAAGAACAAAACAGTATATGCGCAAAGAAAGGGAGAGGGAAAAAGAAAACAGAATGAAAACATCTTCACAACAGCTTAAAAACATTTCTTACTTCTTTAATAAAGAAACAGCAAGCAAGTTTTCTTCCTAACTATATTAATCAGGTTGTCTTGAAAAAATATAAGCAGCCCGAGTGATAAAAAGACAGATCACTTCACCAGTTCTCACCAGGGGTTTGATCTTCTAGAGCCACTGACAACAGGGGAAGCAGGATTATGTCTTAATTGAGACTTTAAATAGTGCATTTCAGAAAGCAAAGTAGCATTACCTTGTTTTAGTATATTTTTAGAGAACTGAACACACCAGGTTTCTGAAACATAATTAAAGCTATTTTGAGACTGTAGCCCCAACCCAAACTCAAACATGTTTCTAGTCACCACATTATTTCAGGAAACTGTTCAGAAACTGTTCCTAGATTCCGAGTGAAAAGATGAGAAATAGAAAAGGGCAGGGGATCCACAGGAATGTTTGTACTTCCTCCATTCTTCTTAATTCTGCCCAAAAAAAGTGTTCCAGACTGTCACATCACCAAATAACAACCACACTATTAGGATATGTGCCCAGTTCAGAGTAATAACTACCAAATTTCAAAGTTTGGCAGTAAAATAAAATGCAAAATAGCATATGCAAGCACTTCTGTTTCATTAACTTTTTTGTTATCAAAAAGCAGGAACTGCCAACTAAAGCCAGTTATCCTGCTGGTCTAATCCAGTGAGAACAGAGTTTGTTATAAATTAAGCCAGGAATCTTCTCTGTAGAAGAGCTTCTGGTACGTGAAGCAGAACAGTGATAAAAGAAAGCTGCTAAACTGCATGAAAATAACATGTAAGAGATTACCCTAGATTCGGTAAATCCTGGCAAACACCAAGTCTTTAGAATTCCTTTCAACTTAAACATTACCAGCACCTGGCAGGATCTGCACTTGTTTTTATCTAGGGGTTTTAAAAAAAAAAAAAAAATGCCAGCAACTATGAAGTATGAGAATTTTTGTATTTCATTCTCCAGTAGTCTCCTCATAAGCAGGTGGTGTTCTCTAACACCAAATAATCAACTAAATAATAAGGACCTGTATTACAGATAGAACTCAAGCCAAAAGGGACATGGTTAAGGAAGATATGCGGAAACAAGACCTGTTCCACAAATGCTGAAGCTGAAAGAGCTATCACTTTAGAATCACATTCTTCATCTAAGTTTTTTACCCTGAATCAAAAAGGTACAAATCATTCTCAAAACCAGAAGCAAATTTATCTTGCTGCCTGTAAAACAAGATGTTTCTTCAGCTATATGCTTCATTTACTCTGTAACAAAGTTGGTAGTGCAATGTAAACTTCAATGTAATATGTGTTTTGTCCTTATTCTGAGCAAAACCAGTAGATAATAACACAAGGTCTGCAGTGACTACACATACAGTATCCACTCAGGACTTTGTTCAAACATTGTGCATGTAACTTTCCCCTAGCAATGCTCAAATTTATAAGCAGCTGCATGAAAGCTTTTGGGAAAAAAAAAAAATCAAATCAGTAAAAAGGTCATATATCAGTTTGTGATATACAAAAACCCTACTGAAGTAAAGAGGTTTTTAACAGTAATTTTTATAAATTCAGACATGAAGTGAAAACAGCACCGTCTTGGCTCTTTGGCCCTTTCAGAGAATGCAGCTCCACGATAAAATACCACCAGCAGAGAAGCCAGTTTTTAAACAGTTTTCTATTCCCATCCTGAAGTGCAGTTCAGCACCTTCTCAGGGCTGCTGATACAGCTGTTCACCAGCTGTGCTATGAATCACCAAAATGATCACTTAAAACCACATACTTTTAACCTAGATGATTTCAGTGACCCAGTTTTGCAGAGCAGCCTCATAAACAGTACAGGCATAAGTGAAAATGCCAAAAGGTTCTTACATCCTGGATAAGGTTCTTACAAACAGGCATCTCCTCTTTTCCCAAAAGAAAACACAGGCTGCAATTACACTCTCAGAGTGCAAGAAGTCCACATGCACAGAAAGCGTACTGAAATCTCCTACCTTATGGTATCTTTTAGATCTAAGTTATCTCGATTCCTCAGATACCTCGGAATTAATATATGCCACCTAGTGCAGCAGTCACAGCTAAGCAAATAGAAATAACTTACCAAACGTCTAGCAAATTCCTTATTTTCTGAAAGAAATCCATATCCTGGGTGTACCTTGGAAGACAAAAAAAAAAAAAAAATTCAAGCTGATTGAGTTCTGAAACCAGACAGCAAACTTGTCAGCACCTTTTCAGATACTGGGGAAGGTGAAGTAGATCACTAAGCATTTAAATAGGTCGAATACCTTAAAGAAACTGTCTTAACACACTGATTTATCTATCCTAAGTCAAGTTGTTGAGCTAGCATTTCTGAAGCAAACATTCCTTACTTAACTAGGGAGAAAGGGGCTGTTTGAAGAGCAATGAACTCTGATGATCTGCTTTCTGTCTAAATTTTTAGCTCCATTGCAGATTTCCACACGTATGCTCATCCATGCTCTTCTCAATAACCACCATAAAGTACTCCTAATCCCAAAATATTTCCAGCACTCACCACAACAGTGGTGCAAAGGTCCACAGTAACAGGAGGTCACTCCAACCTCTAGCGACCCTTGCTGGAGAGCACAGTACAGGGTCTTCAGCTGTGTAAGTGAAGCATCCTGGTTTGCTACATGCATCCCAATATAGACCCAGTGTAATTACTTGAGATGCGCATGGGAAAAACTTTCATTTTACTTCCCACGATTCACATAAGGTTCTTGATCTAATACTTTGATAGATAAAGTATAAGCCCTTTTATTCCCCTCTTTTAAAAAGAGCCAATATTCAGTTCCATATTCAGAGTTCCAGATTCAGAAACTCAAAGGGAAGATAATATTTTTTTCTTTATAGGAAAGTTTTTGGCCCCTGAAAGCACCATATCAAAACATCATCTTTGAAAGAAGTTACAATGCTGATCAAACTGTTCCAGGGTAATTAGTGTTGCTCATATATACACAAATTTTACTTTAATAAATGTTCTGTGTAGAGTAGCTCTGAATAATACATTTATTTCACTGACAGAACAAAGAACATTAGGCATGTGAACACAACTACATATTAGTTTTTCCAACTGATTCCTGCTAAGCTTTGAATCTCTGGCCAATTTGGAAGAAGAAAGGCAGACTAGTCCACATTTACACACAAGTTCATGTGCATTTTATAAACATTCTGAACCAAAAACAATTAAAGGATGCACTATTTACCTTACCATCCTTCAAATAACATTTATATAACATAGAAAGTAATTCAAACTAAGTTTAGGTAAAAGCCTTTCTGGACACACTTTGTAAAGCATTCAAAAAAGCCATTATGGCATATAAAGGGTTAGCGCTTAAAACTAATTGGGATTTTTTTTTTTCCCCCAGCAAATTTGGAAATGAACTGAAGCTGCTCCCTGGTGTGAAAGCTGAATCCAGCAGCCACCTGCAGGATCAGCGACCAGTGCTGCCAGATGCTACAAAGCCTTTGATTTCCAGTAGCGATTTCAGACACATTTAACTCATGTGACATGAACTAACTGGAATAGCATATTCAATCACTTCCCCCCCCCAACACCTTTAAAAAAAAAAAAAATACAAACTCTGGCTTTTCTGCTTTCTATATATGAAACAGCTGCAGCAGATAGACTCATTCAGACTCACAGCTTGGGCCCTGGTTTTCCTAATGACTTCCATGATGGCATCCATGTTGAGGTAGCTTTTGCTGGTGGGAGCTGGGCCAACACAGACAGATTCATCCGCCATTTTCACATGAACCTGAAGAGGCAATATTCTGCATTAACAGATGCTCCCAGCAAAAATAATTACCATCACCCAGTTATATGCACACAAATCTGATTGTTTCAAAGATAATTTACATACCATAACCACTCTAAAATGCGCACTGAAATTACCAACACTGACATACAAGTACTTGCACAATAAATCTCATTTCATTTAACTCTGAGCTTAAGTCACTGTCAAAATGTTTTATTATTCCAATATATTATTTTTAATTTGATTAAATAAAATCATGAGAAATATAATTTCAGCTTCCTATACTGATCATCTATATGTAAATTCAGACAAAAACTACTTTGTTACATGTAACCAGGGTAGTCTAATATCTTAATACTTAATAACAAACATTCATGACCAGTTCTAAGCAGGCTCCCCAGGAAGTTGGGGATAATTAGAGTGAATTGAATGAAGGGATGCAATGAGTGTCCCTGCACAGCATCAGGTCAGCACCATGCACAAATTAAAGCCTATGACTAAAGAGTTCAATATCGCTACACACGAACCAGAAAATCTTGAGAATTATTTAAGCAGGCTCATGTTTGATTCCTAATTCATTGTATACTTATTTATATGCATTTGCCAAATACTTTTAGTTAAACACAAAAGGGATAAACATTTCCAACCTTTTATCAGGAAAAATAAAATAACTAGATTTGAAGTTAAAAGTCCACATACAACTTACATGCACACTTAACTTTAAGAAAAGTTATGAAAGTTTAATCAGATTGGTCTTTAACATGCTTTCAGAGTTCAGAATACTTTCTTTGTAGTAAAATACACACAACCAAGAAACCAAACAACCAGTTTTATCTCATTCCGCTTGTTGTAAGCTCCCTTTCAGTGTGTATTTAAGAAAGCATGCCATTGCCTAAACTGTGGAAGATTATTAGCTATGTCAGTAAGACTTGTTTGGAATGACAATTTGACATTTCCAATGCTTACCAATTTTAAAAGCTATTTTATGAACTATTTGATATCATCTTCAGCATTTGAAACTGAAAATACATTGTCTAAAAAGGGTGTTCTTTTAGAAGATGAGTATTAACATATGAGAAACAAAATATTCGTGGTTTATAAACATGAAATTTCATTCTTTGTGAAAAGGAATTTAATTTGCAAGTAGTATGAAGGCTGTCAAGGATGACAAACTAGTAAGAAGTAAAGTAGCCTGCATACACTATTGGCTCATTCAGGAAAAGTAAGGCCAGAAAAAAAATTATCTAGAAACAGTGATAAGCAATAGTCAGACAGTATTTTGAACAACACAATGAGAAGTATGTAGTCAGATAAATATAATAAACATGTATCAAAAGGACAAGAGTCCTTATTAAGCATTTTTTCTTCTGTTTTAGTGACTTTTTCTGAATTCTGCAAAAGTTAATCCCAGAAAGGAACATTAACTTGCCACCTAATCCAAAGTTTCTTCCTGGAGGCATCTCTTAAATAGCTTCTGAATTTGCTACATACTCAAGTATATGAGAGTTCACATAATGTCCTGAAATTGCCGCATATTTCACATTTGAATTATTGCTTCTGTAAAGTCACAACAGTTTTGTTTTACCACTACAGCATTGGCCTCGCACTATAAACAGAGCAAAACCAAAACAAAAAATCCTAAGAACTAGCACAGACAATCACGCAGCAGGATTTTAACGTTTTCTCGTAAGTACACCTCCGCAACTAAGTCAGCAATCTATTTTGACCCAATGCTATCAAGATTAGCCTGTCATCCTTCTTACAGCTCTAAGTTCAAGAAACAGCATGGCCCCTGGATACCTTTATATTCACGATCAATTTATATGCTTTCAGTTGTTTTGAATTCCAATGCGGTTTACATGTCTAAACAAAGTCGTTCAAGATTAAGCTTAATTAAGCATGTATGTTTTACAAAACCAAAAGCTTCCTTACTGACAAGAACTTAACATAGTTAGCTACTTTTGGGTATTAAGAGAGAAACTTCACACCCACACACTGAGACACCAACACAGTCCTACTAGTACAAAGAGCAGCCATTGAAGAACATCAGAATGAATACTATTACATCATGTAACTATTTTTGGATTAAGGTACAAAGTCAGTTGGAAACAATTTGAAGTACTACAACTATTTTACTGCATAAGTTTTCCTGACCACAAGAACTAGCTCAAGTCCAACAAGTTTATTAATCCAGAAGCAAACTGCACAGAAATGGCCACTGGTTCCAAAGCTAGTTTAGGTCCAGGAACCACCTTCATGGCAAGGCACCTAAATCAGCAAATCCTGCCAGATCTTTACACAGGAACAGCTTCGTGTTTCTTCACTACCTTTCCAGCAAATAGGTAAGTAAAGCAAGGAGTCTATCAGGGCTGACTAGCCAGTCATTTTTGGCTTGGACTGGTTCCAAACACTGCTCCAGGCTGCAGCAGCTCTCAGGGTTCAGAGTGCAGTAAGAGGTAATAACAGGAGCAGCAATTTGTTTTGGAGATCCTTCTACACCATATTTCAGTATTTCAGGACGATTTATAAACCAAGGTTGGTGCCAGGGCTTGCCCCCACACCCCTGAATACAAATATGTCCATATCCCAAAGTTTTGTATATAAGCGTCACAAAAATAGTCAATATCTGCTTTGCAGGAGACAACCCAATTTAGTAGGGCTGCATGGAACCAGAGCTTGTAAGTACCCAAATTACCTTGCTCATGTTAGCTCTCCTTTACCCTGGAGTGGCACATATATTCATTTGACAGCAACACGCTCTCTTGCCTAGCCATACTCTTAATTTATTATCCCTGTAATTAAAACTGTATATCAAATAATCATGATTTCAAGATATCAAAATTAATAACTTTATACCTAAAATATATGTAGGTCTCCTAGAGATGTTCTGTTTCACACAGCAAAATCAAGGTAACCTTCTTCAGGAGTCACTCAGCTGCTGCAGATCACTAGTTGAAATCTATATTATTTACAATGCATATTAAATATGCATGCCTCTCAACACTGAAACATAGAAAATTTTCTCAGTATGGATAAAGAATATATTAAAAATTATTTTAAGGTAAGGAACTAAACCACATTCATATGCAATGCATATGCAATCTAACCACTTAGTTTTAGTGCATATGAATATATAAACAATCAAAGACACCAAGATAATTTAAAGATCCCTAGTACAATAATTATTCAGCAGTTCCAGAGTTTGTTACCTTCATGTGGACCTGGTTCATGACAAAACTGTTTTTCTTCCCAGTTTGTTTCACAGTTATTCTCATTTACTAATTCTAAAAAGTAAAGGCTGACTTTGAGAGCCAACAAAGAGAAATACATCTACATGCATTTCCTAACAGAGTGCTTAATACCACCTGCCTAGTTTCCACAGATTTTATATACTTCAGCAGTTTCTGAGGCTTATCATGTGACAGATGTAATGTACTTCAGTGTAAATGCCTAATTAACACATACACACACACACTCACTCCCCTTCTCCTCCATCTCCAAGGAGGTAAATGTCTGGGATTCCCAAGTGTCCCAGTTTTTCAGTGTGGGTCAGCCTACACATCCCCAGATCTCAATACAGGTTGATATTCACTCAGCAGAGACAGTTATACTGAGTTGCAAGCTGCATTTCCCCCCTAAATCTTTTGTACTGCTTCAGAATTTATATTATAGGTCAACTCTTATGGATGCATTTACAGCTGATCAAACCTAAGGAGTAATTAAAAAAACCTCAATGAAGAGAACACTTTTGCTTGGTATACTAGATAAGATCGAGCATTGTTTAGACAAAGAAATCTAATCAAACAAGTCATTCTCCTTTTATAGCTCAAATCAATATTACACATTGGAACAACATCCGTTGGTGTAAGTGGATTCACTTAATTGGCCCAAACTGCATAATATGCTCAGCAAGACAAATGACAATTAGCTCAACCCATAAAATAGGGCTAATGAGTAAATCCTTTGTAAGGTAGCTAAAAAAAAACGCAAGCACCTCAAATCTTGCCAGCACCACTGCCAAAAGAGACAGACAAAACAGAACAAAAAACCTGTGACATTTAACAGTCTTGAGTTCAAAAAAAATCAAATGGATGCAAAAAAGGTTCACATTTACTGGTTTGCAAAAACACGTTTTTCATACAACTTAAGTGTCTTTAGCAGCTTCACACCAAAATACACACAGGAATAATACAATAAGTCTGAGCACACAGTGTGCAGTATTCACACAGCCTTTAAAGTGCTGTCTACAAAGAAATACTACCACACGATTACAGCATTTAACCTTAAAATAAAATAATGGAAACATTTCTATAGCACATGAAAAACAGAACTGTGAAAGGCATAAATAGCATAACTATCCCATATTTTCCATATCTCTTTTTACTCAGCATTTCAAAAACCTAAATGAAAATTTATGCAAATAAACAAGCCAATCTACAGAGTCGGCAAAAGTAGGTTTCTCTGCAAGCCTATTTTAAAACATTTTAATTTGATGGCCCACAAACAGTTATGCAAGGACTATATAAAACAATTCTTCAGTGGTCTTCAAACATGTTTTGGTGAAGGGTATTTACTTACAATCCCCTCCAAGTCCACAATGACCCTCAAAACAGCCCATCCATTAGCATCTGTGGGATTAGATCCCTGACTGGTGGACACCAGCTGAGAACAATAAACATTAAAAAAAAAAATAACCCCCTTTCCTTTACTTCCCTGTCTTGCCCTTCAAGTTTGCCAGTTGGTCAAAACCTGAAGATAGCAATAGCCTCATTAACTAGGGGCCTCAAAAATCCACCAATTTCAACTAAAATTAAAATGAATGGATCCAGGTTGAACTGAACAGTCTTTAAAAGACAAGTAACATAAACCAGGTGAGGAAGACAGCATTTTTAACCAAGACTAAGAGAATGTACTTTTCAACACACATCAAGATTTTCATCTGTTTGCACTCTCACTTATAAACACTGATTTATTTTTATAACCTTTAAAAAAGAGAAAATAATCTCAAAATTGTCTCTCCCGTGAACAAAGCTCTGAAAATTCATTGGCTGCTAATAAGACACAATTTTTCTTGCCTCATAAACTGGTAAGGATTCCCCACTGTACCTAGAGACCTGATCACTCCTGCTGTGAAAAGGAGACCACATTAAGGCTGTCATGAAGTGATACTCAAACTGTGCTCTGCTTGCTGCTGCAAACAAGAGAATGCCTCCTGAGTACTGAAGAAGACATTACAGATAAGAATCTAGAGAAGAGTCTTCCAGAATGGCTTTGGCTCCTAAAGTCGTTTCCCATATGCTTATTCTTTGACAAGCAACTTCAGTGAAGCACTTTCTAGAACAATGGGGGGAAAAGAAGGCTTCTCCATCAATTTTGTTACAAGTGCTTCCTGTTTTTTACCCTCCAACACAGCAAAGACTAGAAACAAGTACACAAGTTTGCTATTGAAAATTTAGCAGAATTAAATGGTTAGTTTGTATTGCAACCTTCCACATGTTTTAATCAACACCAATCAGGAACAATCAGTCTTTCTTTGGTAGAATCACTGAAAAAGTAGATCAATAGTCATCTTGTTTACTAGTCTACCTTTGGATGAACTGAAGAATTAACACAGGTTGAGGAATCAGGAGGGGAAAACCAGAATGTCATATCCTCTAACTCCAAGTCATTGCATCAACAAAACATTTGCCACAATCTTGCAGGAAAAGCATTTCCCTTGTCTTTTTCCACTCGTGTCTCCCTTTGGTGGGGCAGCTAGCAAGTTACTTCACCCAAGTGAAGATTACAGGCAGCACAGCCACTCAGCACAACTTTTGCTGATGTCTGGGGTGCTGTGAAGAAACAATCTGCAAGCTAGCAACTGCACTCATACATCTGCCAACTGTTTTTATTTTGGAGCACATTATCTAGACCAAGTCTCCAGGAGTAACAGAATTTTACTTCAGAGCATACACCAACAATTTGGGAAGACACTTAAATCTGTTTACCAAAGGAAGAGTTGAGCAATTCATCAAATTTATTTAGAGCAGTCCACTATACTGTCTGGATGCAAGAGTTTCCTCTTTGGAGTATACAAGATTCTGCACCTTTAAGTGTTTTAGAAAAAGAAATAAGTTTTTTGTGATGTTAACAAAATAGTGATGCCCTAGTGTTTTTAGTAGCCTCCCTGCATTTCAAACACATCTGCACCCACATGTCAGCCTCTCCCTAATAGAATCTCAGCTTCTAAGCACATTAGCAAAGCAATAGGACATCTTTCTCCTGCTGTTTCTTTTTCCTGCCTCTCCCAAAAACAAGCTCACCAAGCATGCTTCGTTTTGCTCTCTATAGGGGTAAGACACCTGGGAGACAGGAAAGCTACTATTTAGACAGGTCTAGGAAACAGTATCTCATGGTAGCAAGGGCAGTCAACTACAGAACTTCCTATAGTAGAGATTTAGCTCTTAACTGAGCTAGATATCCTACAAGACATCTGGGATTCAGAGAAAGTAGCTTAAACTGAGCCATATTACAAAGCAACACAGAATGGATTGGTTGGTAGCATGCTCCTATCCACCATTTTCAGCTTAATTTTTATGGAGCTCCTCTTTCAGATGGATGAACACAGGAAACAGCCATTCAGATGAAATCTACAGATGATAGGCTGCAGAAATTACTTCCAGCATCCAAAGACAGCAGTAAACTCAGGGATCCCTGAAACCAGTTCCATGGTTGAGAGAACAGCTCACAGCAACAGCAAGGTGAATTCACAGCTACCTGGCATTTCAGCTACGCAACAGTATTTAAAAGAAAGGTGAGAAGGGAAGCATGGACATCAGCTAAAGGCAACATATTCTGAATCAGTAGCTGGACGATTAAAAAAAAAAAAATCAGAAACAAAACATGCAGGCCCTACAGTGAGTTATGTTCTTCCCAGTGTGGGGACTAACTTCAGGCCCAAAATGAACAATATATTGAGACTTGCATTAAGTTTTATAATATGCCTCACTATAGGCATATACAAGATGCCACTCACAGGAGGATTCCACCCTTAAACTCTCCTCCACACTCAGCCATCGCAATTACGATGCTGCTGAGACAGATCAATGAACTGAACAGACCCAGTGGAAAAGTAATCTAAGGGGAGGGAAGACTAAACTTTTTCAGATCAGCAAGTTAAACCATCTTCCCAGCCACATGATCATCAGATCCAGTACAGTGAATGAATGAGAGGGGACAAGAGAGTCCAAACAGTCCTTTCAGAAGTACTTTAGACTTACAGAAATTCAGACATAATAAGAAACCAGTTCTAAAATGCCAAATAATTCAAAGAAAATACCAGAAAAAAAAACAGTTTGTGAGTGAATACAGAATGCCTTCACTCACAGAAGGGTGAGAAACTTCCAATGCAGGTTTTCTAAAACAAAAATTTTCCTTATGTCTATGCAATATATGCATGTACAATAGAAAATATATATGCACATGTGTGTATGTATACATGTACACACACAGACCCCTTAACCACTTCTGCGTACCCAGCAAGAGGGGTTTTACCACTGAGGCTAAGTACTAAAGCAGTACCTACAATAAATAAAAATTAAGTCATAAAACCTTAAAATTATCATCATGGTCAGCATAAGATTATGTTTTAAGTGAAATTAAATAATTTAAAATGCCTTATTAAATATTGGTACTTAATAATAGGTTATTACATAACATTCATAAAAGTAGCACATTTTTCCTTCAAAATGTAAACATTCAGAGTTGTAAAAATTATGCTTTGTTAGTTCTTCAATAAAATTGTTAGTTCTACAAGAAAATTAATTTTCTGCCAATGTATTATAATTACTTATTACAGGATAACTTTGAATAAGATAGTCCTCCATATAAAACCCGTCCTAAGTTTTTTTTACCCTCAAAAGTCTTCTTTTGAAAGATGAGTCAGATCTGAGATTTCAAGATGCGGATGTCAAGATGAAGACTATAAAAACAGTGTAATGGAGAAAAAGCACCAAGCATGCTTGCTGTGGGAACTCACAGAACACAGTAAGCCGGAAGTCCCATAAAATCTACTTGTGCAGTAATTTTTCAGTACATATTTTTAAAAAAATATGACTTTTAGAAATCTGCCCATGCCAGAAGTGTCGTTGCTTCTATGCCGTCTGTTTGACAGTCACTTGATCACATTACAAACACAGTAAGAAAGCACAGAGCAGCATGTTACAAAACAGTCAACCCACCACTAACTCTTAGCCCTAACTTAGATTCCAAAAACCGGTCTGTCAGTGCTTGGAACCCTGTATTCAAAGAAAGTTCAAGCAGATTTTGTGTAGTACTAGATAAAAATAATGACAGAAGACCCCAATGTCAAGTACATAAAGAATTACGTGTAAAAAATAAATCCAGTAAAGGGATACCAAAGTAGCTAACAGCCAGTAGGGTCAAGGACATCCAACAAAAAAAATAAAGTGCAGTTCAGCAGAACTAAGTTACAAGATTAATAGTTTGAGATGACTGCTAGACATGGCACAAGGTTATCTTTGCTTATAAAAAAAACTGAACTAGGCATAAAATGTATTTCTCAGTTTCATCTTATGGTGTAATGCTTTTAGAAAAGGCATCTATTGATCAACAGACCACGATAGTAACCTCCATTCCATCCTTAAAGAGAACTTCTATGTTTATATTCTACAATGCCAAACATATTACCCATACATGAAGTGAAGCAGTGGGTATCTGGTAAATCTGAAAATGACTGTACAGACAAGTGGCTGGCTCATCAAGTCTGTAAGGACTATGCACAGCCTAACAAACAGGCAGGAACAGACAAGAAAACCAGCACTGTTCAAATACAATTTTCACACAGTTAATACCATAACTGGACAACCCACAGATGCCAATGCCAGACTTTATGTGATCCCACCCTTTTCCAGACCATCTGACAAAAATTTCTTCAACAAGGGTTTTTCTTTTCTTGACAGCCCTCAGAGTTCTGTCATGGCTATATCTCAAAATGTAAAAATTTTATTTTAGCATAACCCTAGAAAAATCCTTGATTTGTTTGCAGGTTTTTAGATTATTAAGTAGTTTCCATAATAACGCGTCCACGTCCCGACTTATTTCCTATGATGCACACTTTTCAATCTTAAGGTAACTTAGGGATAGCAAGTAGAATCTTAGTCTCCACTGTATCCCCTTAATCTCAGACATTATTATTTCAGGATATCAAGCAGATTTAAAAACAGTGCATGTATTGAGGAAACAGGTCTTGGTATATAGAAGAGCATTCTTCACAGGACACTATGAAGTTCCTCCCACCAAGAGTTTAAGCACAAATCCTGTTCCAATAAACTAAACAATAGTAAAGTGTCAGATCTTCCCCCACACCTACTTCACCCCCTTCTACAAGAAGCTATCACTTCTGGGATCCTCTTTTTTGAGGCAAGAATTTAAGTGCTAAGTCAAATGCTCCCATTCTTCACCTCAGAACGCTAACTAAAAACTAGAAAATGTGGGAAGTACCACTATCAGAATAGCTTAATTACAGTATCATAAATACATGTGACTTATTCATATAAATTCTATAAATAGATATTTAAATATATCTTAATATAAATAGATCTTAAATATTGCACACTTAGTCAATGTTAAATATATTTCATATGGTAAAAAGAGATAATTACATTCAATATAGGCAACACGCACGCAACACTGAAGGAAAGAAACAACCTATTTCTGCAAGGTAACAACTGTTTCCATTTAGGAGAAGTACAAATTTTTGCATTCCTCACAAGATATAATATTCACAAGTTTAATAAATTAACTCAATCTTATAAATAGTTTTATAAGTCACTGGAGCAAATCTGTATAAATAAATTCCTTTAGTTTTGACTAAATGTTTTAAAATGAATCTTTTAAAAAAGCCTGGAATTAAAAAAAAAAAAAAAATCTTTGAAAGTTGCATGGAATCTACATAGCACAGCAACACATGCACTTACAGAATATTTCCTTCTAAATCCTCTTTCCTGTTAGCATTTAGGTTTGGGTTTTTTCCCCTCCAACCTGCTAAATAAAGTCATATTTCCTGCTGACAGCAAATGATTGGTTTACCTATAACTCCAGGGGGTTTAACTATCCATCCTTTAAGAAGCTTTGACAGTTTAACCTGCTGAGCTCACAGCACCCAAGGGAGGGTCTTACTTGCAGTTTTACTTCTGCTGCTGCTGACCACTAATACTGACTCCACAGATAATGGATTTCAATAACAACCTCCTACAGGTTAACACTTTGGGTACTAGCCACAATACTGCTCTAATTAAGCTAATACATGAAGGTTACAGATTGGTAGAAAGTTGTATTAAATTTGGCAGTGCTTACAATAGCAGGAAAAGTGCACATGGTCACCTGCCCACTAGCTCTGGGATAAGTGTTCCTACAGATATAATTCAGTTGGTTTATGGGTTTACACAACTTTTTTAAGGTGAACTCAATTTATTAGTTCCATGTCCTCTAAATATGAATTTTTCCAGCATAACTGACAATTTCATGAGGGTATGAAATGGATGCCTCTAACCATGCTGGGCAAAGAATATGTCTACCTGGCATATAAACAGTTAGAGGGTATTGGGTTTGGTTTTTTACTTTACGAGGCCTGGAGCATACTGATAATGGAAAATATTAGCAATTTTATTTCTTTGAAGCTAAGTTGCTACCGCTGAAAATTAATTTTATATTTTAGCAAGCTATTTATTATGTAAAATTTTAAATATGTTAAAAACATCTAGCTGAGAGTGGGAAATAATTCGTATTTACTGAAAACAAGCATTTGACAAAATACAAAAAACTGGAGAGGCATATGCTTAAATGCATTTTTCAGACTATGTATTTAGTTACTCTTTTTCAACACAGCACTTAAAAGCACACATGCACATCAAAAACAGAGGGGGGAAAAAAGGTTCTTTGTTAAAAATCTAGTATTAACTTTACCTGCAAAAACACCTATTCATTAGATTTTATTTTTGGTAAAGTACACAATCTGACAGACACTCTACCAAGTAATAATGAAGCAGCATGGGAGCCATTTAATATATTTCTTGATTAACTCATTGCCTGTCCAGTTCTCATTCAGACATGTGCTCACATGTCATAATCGTCATAACTCCCATCATCCCTACAGTTAACACACAAGCTCCTTGATTAGTGCACAACTCCCAAACGAGCCATTGCTAATGCTAAATAATTCCCTTCAGCCTCCTGCTACCATACCACAGGCTCTCCAATTAAATATAATGTCTCTGATGAGCCATATTAATCCGGACAAATTCCTGCCTGAGATTCTAGCCCACTCACTTCCTCTAAAGAAGCAGCTGAAATAAAAAGAGGAAAGCTGCGGACATAAAAATTAGCCAGAAGAATAGATCTGCCATGAAGCTTCAATTACAAAACTTTGCAGTTACAGTTATGGTATTCATGGAGGCATCCGTGAAACTGGCATGTTAATACAAGTTTACTGATAAGTGACAATGAGTAAATTACCATTTTAATAATTGAAAAGCAAGCATGTAAAGCAGATAGCTTTTCAATCAGTTAATTACAATTAGCAATATCTAATCACATGTGATAAAATTAACTCAGATCACTTGCTGGTGGTATAGCAATTATATTCAGCTGGTCTTGTGCATTAAGCATCATTTGAAACATTGGCATAGCTGTGCACACCCACACAAAAGGTTTTCTCAGGTTATAAAAATATTGCACTAATGACCCATACATAAAAACTTCAGAATTTGTACCAAGAAACTACCATGCCTATTAAAGGCCTGCTGCAGTATCACAGATTATATGGTGAAGTCCACATTTTTAAAGATATTTACATAGGTATCAAGCAACATTAAAATATTTTAATAATAGAAAGGAGCCAGTCATGGGTCAAATATATAATAGCCACATTATAGTAATCTCCCCACTTCAAAATGGGAAGAGTCTCTGGAAAACCTAATCTTTTCAGTGTACACCACAATTCCTTAACATTTAACTCAAAATTGCTGCCATTAGCTGGAAATTGACTACTCAGATTTTATGAAAATCATAAGGAGTTCCTCTGATTCCTATAGAGTCTAATGTCCTTAACCCTAGTGCTGACCCTCTCACTAGAAGAGATATCAACAAAGGACATGTAAATAGACTGTTGCAGAAGTATCCTCCAGTAGTTTAAAATATTGCTTGCAACTGCACAAATTGTAAGATATTCAAATAACCCCCATGAAATTTTTATAAGCTCTTCCCCAAGGTCCTTGCACCTTCATCCTTACACTAATGCACTTCATCTTCATTTACCTGATCATTAGTTTCCAGTTTGTTCAGCTGGAAACCAACACACACTAATTACTTTGACATCACAAAGTCCTATCTGTCTTCACCACCTCCCCAGACAGCAGGGAGAAATTATCAAGGGTAGGCATGATAATATCCTGATAAATGATGATTCACATCACCTCACTGTCAATCATCCAGAAGTGCTCACGCAAGATACCACTCAATCTCATTACTGAATCCTAGGGCTAAGAGTACAATACACACCAGGAGTCATATTTCAAACAGCAGGCCACCTGGATAAGATGCAGCTCTTGGAGATTTTCATGAATTTTGTTGGCTTTTTGTTTTAACACGGTAAATGTCAAATATTCATCCATTTTACCATGTGTATATAGGCTGGCAGAAAAGGACATGCTGAAAAGCAAGGCAATTCATCTTGAGGGTTCAAGTGAGAAAACAAATCTAGGTTCTTCAGAGGGGAGGGGAGGAGGACAGGTAAATTTCCTTAATTTAAGAAGAAAATTCATCAACCTATCTGAGGTTTTAAAGTTCAGTTTAATGATTTAAGTATCCTTCCTGCTGAAACAATCTAAATGTATTCAGAGCTCCAAAAGAAGTAATGCTAGCTTTGAAACTCATTGACAGAGGCAAAGTTCACTTTTTCCATGACAAAAAGCAAATATTCATAAAAGCAACGTTATGGTTCAATAAATAGTTGATAGGGAGTGAGGGATGGGAAGGATGTGTGTGTGTGACCAGTCAAGGAGCAAAACAAAAATTTAGTAAGAGTTGCTTCCTCAGAAAATATCAACTCTTTCCCTACTTCCAAAATAATATTGTCCTTCCATCTCTCTCAGCCCAATTACACATATAAAGCAACATCCAACAGATAAAGACGAGGACTTGCTATCCAGCACAGGATCTAAGAGTTGCTCTTTATGCTAGGGAATCAGGAGGGAATAACACATATGACCATCTCCTAGGTCTGTAACATACTCCATTTTCTTGCCCAAGAGAATCATGCACCATCGCTAAACTTGCACAATGACTGATCATATTGTTCAATGTATGGTGCATCGCTTATGGAAGAGGTGAGGGAGAAAAGAGGAAAACAATACTGAGAGAACGCAGGGGGAAAGTGCGAGGGAATTCCACAACCATGTGTGGTATGTACTGTCAGGGAGAAGAAAAACAGTCAAAACTAAAGACCAAAAATTGAGAACACTATAGAAACAAACAAACAAAGAGCAAGCCAAAAAAAGAACAAAGAACGTACAAAGATGCACATTCTACCATTGCACAGCATTTTTCTGGCTGAAGACATTTTAAACACTCAATCCCAGTCAGAGCAGCAGAGCGCTCTCTCGCAGGTATGGATGATGCTGTTACAGGCAGGCTCCTTCTGCATCCAGCAGCTGCCAGCCCACACAACTGAGGCTGAACTTGGCAGGAACCCTCACATACACTTCCTTGCACCTCCGCTGCCCTAGACTGTTTGAAATATGATCACAGGCTCACAATGAAACCCTTGTCCCATTTCAAAGTACTCTCCTCCTGTGGGGCTACAGGGGACAGGCAGCAACTTACAGACTCCTGTTCAGATAATGTTAACATAACATTTTTCAAGGAGAAGCTCAGAGGTTTCTCCTTCAAATGTTCTAAACGTTCTAAAATATATGTAAATGCAAATATAACAGAAATGCAAAGCTCCATAAAAAGCGCTGAATGAAGTCATTTAGGTGTGGCTGCACTGCCTACCTGACATATACACTATTCAAAGTCTACATTTTAAAGCAGGTATGAATCACTAACAAAGTTCAAAACTGAAGAGCCTTCTTCATAAGCTTCCTGTCAAAACACTCAAGCTAAGTAAAGACAGCTTCTAGTCTAAAAATGCTTACAGATTTCCTACTCTCAAATCTGTGACCCACACCCCTCACCTCTTTGGCTTATCAAACATACCTTACCAGCCTTATCTATCATGCTAAGTACGACAGACAAATGATTCTACAACAACTTGGCCCAGAAAGGTTAAACACCATATGCTTGGCCAACAGAACTTGAAGCATTTTCCCCTTAAGAACCAAAGAGTCTGAAAATAAAACATAACCTATTTGCTCTAGTACATCAAGCAGGGCAAAACTAAGAGCAGAAACAGAGAACCTTTTTCCACTGAATGCAACCTCAGTGCTTTCCTTCCCAGCTTTAGAGTAGGGCTGCTAGGGAGGGAACGAATAATGAGTAGTTTACAGAAGCGGAGCACTTACAAGAAAGGAAACAAGCAACTCTACAAAGTATCACTCCAAACAAGATTCAAAGTTACAAAATTTTAGAAATGTCATTCAATTATGAAATTCATATATGTGTGTTTTCATTTTAACTTAAAAGCAAGCAGCCACCTTCATCCCAGGCTAACACCTCTGGTTTCTTAAAGAGCATATGATCTGACTATTTGCACTGTGAGAAGGCCACTGTTGGTTTAACTGTGTGAAGGCATACAACAGAAATTTCTTCTGCAGAAAGAATACTGGTGCAGAGAAGACACAGGCAGGCATGCCTGCCTGTAAAATGAACTTATGAAAGTTAATGTGTTAGCTTTACTCACAGGAATCTGAAGGTAGAATATTATAGAAGTGATTGTATGCTTCAGATCAGCTGATGGAAATAAATGACACACCAGCAGTTGAAGACTTTCTTAAAAGGGCATATCTTCAAATCAAAAACTTTGTTTACATTTCTTTATGTTAGAGCTATAACAACTGCTTCACCCAAAAAAAAAAAAAAAATCTTAACACAGTGGTGCCACTTCTTGAATCTCAGTAGCCTAATTAAAAAAAATTAGCTTTCAGAACTAATTGACAGAAAAAAACCCCACATTTATTTTTGTTAGCTAAATTGGAAAAGAATTCCCCATAGAAAGACCAAAAAAAACTAGCATAGAAACAAACTTTAATATCAGACAAATACCGAGATGGACACATTAAGATATAAAAACTTACATCTTTCTCTTAAGTTACTGAAGTTAACTTGCAGTAGAATTACAGTACTTCCTCTAAAGGAAAAAAAAAAAAAAGTACATGGGAAACTGCTGTCAGCAAGTGTCACCACTGCAGAATTCACAGTCTATAAGTTTGTCTACCAATCTTGAGCTCCAGAGATACTGAACAGGAAGCACATAACAAAACTTCAGGCTCAATTCAACCCATATTCAAGAATGGTACTAAAAACTCTTCAAAACATTCAGCAAGTAGAAATTAAATACCAATTGCACTTCAACAGTAATTGTACCACGAGTAAAATAAAATCATATTTACTATTCAAATTCAGGTTATTATCCAAAAATTCCCAATCATTCATACATCTAAAATCCCACATTAGTCAAAACTTTGCATTTACAGAGAACAGTAACATATTTAAGGTAGCAACAGACCCTGTACATACTGTACTTTTATCAAATAAAAGCTAACATTGATCTAAAAACATGAAAGAACATTAAAATGACAAAATACAACAGAAAAATCCATATTAGTACTACGGTTGTGTAAAAATAAAGCTTTGAATTCATCATTTAATTACTGCATAAAGAATCACCAACTGCTGAATTTATCAAGTATTACACACAGTATTAAAAAAAGTCTTCTCAAACCAAAAGTACAAGAGGTGTTACAGTGGTTTCCACAGTTCTCCAAAATTTTGCTATGTTTAACAAGGCAAACAACACAAGCAAACACACAGATAGTTAAGTTTCAATCTACCTAAAAGTTAGGAGCAAGCAAAGTAGAGAAGAAACAAAAAAACAGCAATGGGTTTTCAAATCCCAGCAGGTGGTCACTGTGGCAGACAGCGAAGCCTACCAAGCCCAACCATTCTACACTTCATTCTCCTTTACAGAAAGGAAAGTTCACAAACCCAGGATGTGGTTTTATCAGGCAATAGCACTCAGTACCCTTCTCTCCCACATAGGAAAGATTTTCAGCTGCTGACAGCAGATGCTGACAGCATCCACACTCAAAGGCGCTTGGGATCATTTCTCACAGTAAAGGACCAAAGAAAATGCCAACAGGCAGGCCAAGCCAGGCAGGCTTCCAGGACCAAGCTTTCACTGCACCAGGCAGCCAACCTGCCAAGGTCCTAATGCTACAGAAATGTCACAGTACCTAAAAACTTGTCATCACAGTTGGTTTGGGGTTTTTGTTTTGTTGTTGTGGTTTTTGTTTGTTTTGTTTGGGGTTTTTTGTTTTGTTTTGTTTTTTGCTGCCCCCTCCCACCCAACCCACCCCTGCTTTTTTTTTTAAAGTTTTTTTTTCCTGTTAGTCTACAACACATTCCAAGTACCAGCTTCTCACCTCCACAGAGCACAAACATTAGCCAGGCAATACCATCATCTTCATTATATTCAGGAAAAGTCTTTACAGAAAAAAAAAAATCTGAAACATCAGGCTCAGCAAATTAAGTTTTTCTTGGGTTCAGGAGCATTTCTAGGGGATTGGCAGTTCCAATAATTAACTAGCTGCATCCAGAAGAGCTAGTTAAGAGCAACAGCTGTGCGTGTTGGAACAAAACCATCACCTGAAAGTTGAAGTGAAGAGCTTTGAAACAGCTAAAGCACCACATGCAAAATTGAAAAACATTAAGCACAAGAATAGCAAAATTATGTAAGAAAGTGTCTTAAACATGAGCTATTATTAAACTTCCTGGACATTATTCTCAAAATTTTACACTCAACTTTTATTAAGAGACAAGTAGAGACTTATATGTACTTTCATTATTCCCTTTTTATACCTTCTCAGAATCACATCAGTATTTTGATAATTGCATATGCCAATGAAAAATCTTCGCTGAAAAAAGCTTCTCCAAAGCTGAACTTGATAGTTCTGCCATGAGTGAAAAGAAATTTTAAAAAAAACATCCCCCAGATTAGGAAAAAAAAAGCCATCCACACAAATAGGTCATACTTCCATAAGCATCTAAATTATCTGTGAAGAGGTATTCCTTTTCTCATCAAATATGATGCAATAATCTTTCTTCGTGAAGCCTAGCCATAAATGATGCACTAAGTGGTCAAAGAGACAGCCTCCTTCTTTGATGTTGCATAACCAAGGACTATTGACTAATCATGTATTTGCCCATTTGACAACAGAATACAAATTAACTTAGTCTGTTTACTTGAGTTCTCTCCAACCTTGCGAACTTTTAAAACAAGCAATAAACAAAAGTGAACAATAATTGAGGATGGATGGGACCTCTAAAGAGCTGATCTAATTTTTCTATCGCTTAGTAGTTTACCTAAGTTGACTACCTCACAAATTCAGCTACTAAGATACTACAGAACACCAATAAGAGTCCTGGTAAAGCCACAGTAATTGATATCTACTGTTCTTTTTGGAGCAGGTCACATCGAAGATGGGCCACCAGATTAGCCAGGCACAATTTGCCGCAATAAACTCACGTCGACTGCTCTCAGTCATTCTCATACTTCATGAGAACAAGACACAGCCTCCAAAAAAATCCACACCATTTTTTTTTCCAATTACTTCCTGTAGTTCTCTGGATCAAATAAACACTTATCTCCTTCCAGTCATTAGGACGCTCTGACAATACTGACATTTCAAAGATGGGAGAGAACAGTCTCATAATTAAATCAGTTCATTCCTTCAATCCAGATGCATGCCATCCCTCCCACAGACTTTTCTATGTCCCAATTCACTTACCTAATCCCATTTGATCTTTTCCTACTGTGAACAGGGCTACACTTTTGCCTGACACTGCAACCAGGCTCATGGACCTAGGAGGCCAAGGAGTGGACCTTCCCAGTACAAGCCAAAGCAAATTAGGTACTGAGTATCTCAGACTTTTCCATACCCTTGCCATTATCAGGTCACCTTGCTCAATGAGCCCTCATTTTCCTTTTCCTTTGCAAAAACTTCCTGTCAACACCAGCAGAGCTTTGGCTTCCTTAATTATGCCCCTGCACACTCTGGGTAACTCACCTCTGCCTTCATCTGCTCTATATTCACTTTCTGCATTTGAACTCTGCTCAGGTTCTTGTGCCTGTAGAAGATTACCCTTGAGGATCAACAAGCTCTCTTGGGCCACTCTGACTTACAAAGCAGTCTTCCATGAGATCCTGGAAAGCAAACCCTTGGCTCAGGCAAAAAAACCCTGGACTTCTGAAGTCCATGGTTGTGATTCTGTTGTTTGTCTTGCTCCTCTCAGAAGCCTAAACCTCACCATTTCAGAGTGGTCCCAGGGCTTCGCATCCCTGATCACTTCTTTCCTTTTTCTAAGAGGTCCAGCACAGCATCTCCTCTGGTTAACTCAATTACTTGTGTCAAGAAACCACTCTCCACACAGTCCAGAAGACTCCTCAAGTGCTTTCACTCGTCTTTCCAGCAAGTATCAGGATGACTAAAACCCCACATGTGTACTAATGTCTTGGAATCACAAGGTTTCCTTCAGTTTTCTAGAGCTGGCTTTATCTGCTTCTTATTCTTGATCAGATCTGTGGCATTCACCACAACATGGCCTAGTGGCAGAAGTCACAGCCTCCCCTAAATTAAGTTCTCTATCCTCCGCTCATTCAGCACAGTCTCTTGCAAAGCTCTTGGCTCTGCAGCTTCTCTGCAAAGAGCCTGTCAGTCTGTTTTGTCCTTCCTGATCCTGCAAGTCAACTCATCTCCTCCCTGCAGCTCCTTCACTTGCAACTCAGCATCTGGACCAGAGCACAATCCACAAGGGAACTCAGCACCTAGCCTCAGCCTCAAATGCCTGGCAGAAACAGCAAGCATTTGCTAAAGCCCAAGACACGAAAGGCCACAGCCCTGCTCTTTCCATGTGCTTTTAAATATCAACTTATGACTGATGGAGAGATTTATGATTAACACATGTTCAGCTACTCAAAGACGCTCTTCTTCTACTCTTACAATATGGTACCATAAGGAATTAATGAGGGCATGGAACAACTTTTGCAGTGAGTATCGTAAGAAAGCATTCCCCAAATTTAACTATGATTACTTTCAAAGCATCCCTTGAAAATACAGCATTGACACCATCCAAGAACAGACAAATAACTACTAAAAAGTCTTAAGAGCTACCCACAGATTTTTATATATCCATGTTAGTGAGAAACAAGACAAAATCAAAAGCATTCCCAAGTCCATACCAAAACATACAGATTTTCATTAATTAGCCATTAGACATTCATGTGAACAAACTTAAAACAAGCCTTTTAACATCTTTCAGGATCTCCACAGTTCAGCATGACCACAGAGCATCAGAAAGAAGTAATCCAAACAACAAGCAGTTTCACACATCTGACAAAGTACCACTTTGTGTGGGACCACATGACAAACAAAGCCTCAACGGGAGAAATCTGTTCTCGGGAGACAACCACTGCCAAGGTAAATAAAGATATAACCCTGTAATAACTGTACTGAGGTGGGTCACCTGATTCTCAAGAAAGTGCCTGTAACATACTTAGATAAGAATCTGCCAAAAAGTGCCAACTAACAAGAGCTGGAAGATCACCTGGTGACATCTGTTTTTATGCACCAACACACACCAGATGCACCAACTGCACTTCACTGTATGACAGCTGTATGCTGTAAGAGAGCTATGGGACAAAATTATAATCCAATATTACAAAGAAATTGTACAGTCAAAGGGATACAAAACAAATCTATGATTTCTCAAAAGGCTTTATCGGACAGGTATTAGTCTAGACTAAGATTTCTGTATTATTGCAAAAAAAAAAAAAAAAAAGGTCTTTGAAGATGAAAGGAAGAGTACATAATATCTTTAGTCAGGCAGCTCAGACTACTTATGTGGAAGAAAGAATGTAAAGAACTGGTTTTTTTCCTTTGCTCCCCCCTTCCAAAGCACTATGACTCACTGCCCCCAACACATATCATCAGAGTCACTCTGAAACTATAGCTGCTTCTCTGATTAATTCATAATGCTTCAGGATACTACACACCGAATAAAACACATGAAAACAAAATTACAAGAGATCAACCTTACAGACATGCTTCCGGGACAGTGATGTTCCCTTACCACAAAAAGCAAACAAGGGAGATGACATGCTGTGGCAAGTTTGTCAACAGCAAAGCCCACATTAAAAACAGTTTCACTTTCACAACTGTCAATACCCTACTTTACAAGGCCAGTAACATTACAGGTCAACAGGTGAGCTGACATTAAACACCACCTACAAAGGGACTGCAAGAATTCATACAACACTATATATCAAACTGAAGTCCAGGAATGAAACTCAGAGCACTGCCCAATTAGCACAGCAAGACAGAGACAGAAACCAAGAGGTACTGTACCTAAACCTAAATCCAAGTTACCACTCAGTACAGCTATTACCTTGCACCAACTATTCAAACACTGACTACCATTCTTCCTCTATAATAAACAAGATACATAAGGGTTGGGGGTGGTTGGTTTCAAACAACTATAAAAGGATGTTAGCTGATAACTATAGATAATTCAGTGGTAATAAAAAGGGTATCTCAAACACATCCTTTTTACAGTGTTACCTTCTTGAAAGCAAACAAGTGACAGATGCTTTTTGTGAACAAGTAGAAGAATATAACCTAAAACCATAATACCCATAAAAGTGACATGCATCTATACCTTATATCTTGCAAACTGCACCTTCATTTCCTGTCTCCAAGCTTGAGTTTTTCAATCTTTCAGGCCTTTCATAAGCAAGTCAGTTCCTTGTTTAACATTCCTCCCTAGAAAAAAAAGTACCAGGATCCCATCCACGGAATCACAGACTCCACAATACCCTAGCAGCTAACAATCAAAGAAAGTATCTGGCTTTAAATACCATGCTTCTTACAAGGATCTTTTAAGACGGCTCTGCTTCCTAATCCAGTTTTCACATAGTGTGAATCTGTTACTCAGGTATCTCATTTTCTTCCCTGTTCTCTTTCCCCACATCCCACAGTGGTGGGATGTGTGATGGGACTAACTCAAAACAATAAATCTACAATGCCTCTCAAAAGGTTAATCAGGTATTCTCCTTGTTCCCAACCATGTGTCCTGATGCCATTATCTTTAGCATTCATTAACCTATGCAAAGAGTCACATCAGCCTGCTGATCCACATTTCTTTCTTTCCTTTTCCCCACTCTTCTAGAGATAAGCAGCCTGGATCCACTTAACAAAAAGCTGCACAAGTAGTACAAAAGTGTAGGTACACAAAAGATAGGAAGGTAAGAAGGGGAGAGAACTACTCTTAGCACAGTCTTACATGAGTTGGAAAAAGTAATTTTCTAAGTACTTGTGAATGTTATTCACAAAACCCCTGCCTCATCACGTCTTTCTCTGTCTAGAAGTGATCATTACAGTACAGGGAAATTGAGCCCAGGGACTGCTCACCAACATTTACACCCACACAGACAAAAAAAGAGATAGTATTACCAAATAGTATTGCTCATTCATAGTGCCTGAAAACAGATCATCTGTGAATAACCACAACCACAGCTGATAACAAACATCACAGCTGGGACAATATAAACCACAGGAACAGCAGATGTGAATCTGCATGACGAAATATTTGCTGCTGAGGACATGGTTGCAGGATGAAGTTAGGAAAGAGACAGAACACTCTCAATGCCTCAAAGGAGGAGTCATCCAAGGGACCTTCTGTTCTGTCTCCAAGGGAGTGAGACAGAAGCCATGCTGCTGCAGTGCCTCTCTTACAGAGCAACATGGTATAACTATCTTTTTTTGGTCAACTGACAATGTTTAATTGCATTAAAATTACTATATACAGCACTTTCCACCACCACCCCTAGAAAGTCTACAGTTCAGCACAAGCAAAACACACTACAACAGTGCTCCTTATAGCCAATGAGATATTGATTATTTCCTCATCAACAGCACCCTCCACAAACCCACACAGTTTCAAAGCAACGATACACTTTTAAAAAAGAAAAAGCAGATTGTACTTGGCAGGTAAGATACAATTTTCACACTCCTTCGACAGAGGTATTTGCCCTCCTGGGATGACCATTCCTCATGCTTTACAAAACTGTTCAGTAGTTTACTCAATAAAGCAGAGACAGGATAGCAACATCATCTCTGCCACATCTGGTAAAGAAATAAGCAACATGCTGTCTTGCTTTTGAAACAAGAGGCAAACACTTTGAAGGAGGAGGAGAACAGCAACTGCAAACCCGACCCTAATGTTTCCTTGGTGTGATCAGGCACAGTCCTGTTCTGCACACCTTGCAAACAACACCATGTATGAAGAGTGAATTTCTCCAGACAGTACATGGAGGCAGAGTCCATTCTATACACCCTTCACAGCAGCCTGGGAATCATGTATTTCAAAAAGGCATTAAAATATTAGAGTTTCCTTTTCATACAGGTACTCAAACAGATCTCTTCAAGTTATCTGAGTACAAACCCCTGAAGTGCCATTGGGATACAATGAGCTGTCAAAATCACTGAATTTCTAGTTTTGTAGCAGATGATGGAAGAAAGCTTTGCACATTTTAAAAATGTAAACAGAAAAAAAACCAAAAACAAGTAAACGAGAGTCTGGACAAATGTTAAGACCTCTAAGTTAGTTATAAGTAAATGAAACTCCTCAGTTTTGGATAAACTTCCACTTTTCAAACTAATTAGATTTTTTAGATTAAAACTTAAATGCCGAATTCCTCTCCAATATTTACTTTTGCCACCTAGATTTCTTAAGAACAAAAGAACTTGACAGCATCTCATTAAGCTATAGGGAAGTCTTCAGCAAAATTCTAAGTTCCTATTGCTTCAGTGAAAAGTTGATCTTGCTCACCCAAATTCATTCAGCTCAAAACAGACTTGGTAGAGAAACTTTCTTCTTCAGCTTTGCAACTTTCTTAAATGAGATTTTCCCCCAACTTCCTTCTGAAAAACTGCCTCAGAGTCCAAGTTTACAAAAAGAAATAAAGTCAGGAAAGGAATACAGATCTTCCATTTCTAGTTAATTTGATTTTTTTCAATTTTCTGACACTGAAAAAGACTACAGTTTTGGTAGAAGAGCTCAAATCTGTGCAATTACCTTTACACCAATAAAAGTATTTGCATTACTTTTTTTTTGTATTATCTAGCAGAACAAGATTTAGAACAGGCAATTTAATACAATAACACCTGAAGTCTTAAGTGACTGACTGAAAAAAACCTTATATGAAAGAAGTATAACTAACTGCCCACTACTCTGTTAAGTTTTAGTAGTTTACATTACTTTCCCATGGGATTTTTTTCAGTCATTTATAGTTCATTGCTTCATATGGCTATAGAATCCCTGCTGTGTTAAAAAATGCCAAGTAAAATTATATCTCATTCACTGCTTTATGCTATACCTTCTTTTGTTCAGATCCAATTAGTGAAAGCTTGTTCTTCATTTATCATACTTTTAGCTGATTACATTAGGCATTACAATAGTTCTCTAGCTTTCCTTGACAATGTTTGCACCATCAGTGTTACATTTATGGTTGAGGAGGCTCTTTCATCTTAACCCTCCATTCCAATCAGTTCAGGGGGAAAGAGTACATACGATTACTCTTGTTCAGCTGAAACTTCTTTGCTTGTTTTCTCATATCAAAAATAATTCCACCAGATGTTTTAATTAAAAAAATAATCCAAATTCTATTGGTCCTTCCCCACTTCACCTAAGTGTAAAGAATGTTTTGCAAGTTGAACATTGAAGTTAAAAAACCAAAACCCAGCATTTTGAATAGTATACAACTTTTTACCTCTGCTTTCCCCAAAATAATAGATGTAACAAAAAAGTATTGGCCAGGATTTTCAAGACTCTAAAAGCATCCATTATGACCTACTTTTTTTCAAAACATTCAGTACCACATGAGTAACTGTATGCTCCATGGGGGTCTCAGCAGCCATTTTGTCAGGTTGTTTTCCCCAACCACCACAATTATTTTTACGTCAGGACAATTGCTAAAGCAGCAGCTTCTCTTCCACAGCACAACTAACTTTAGACATAACTTTTTTTCCCAGTTCACACACACATCCTCTCACCTCCACAAAGATAAATGCAATTCAATCCCATTTAATACCATTTCCAGCTATCTGTAATTTTGCATTAATACAGATGCATCCAAAAGTCTCTAAAGTCACCCATCTCCTTTTAAGTTTTGTTAATGCTCTCTTCACTATCACTGTAAAAATTTTAATCCATACAAACTTTTCAGATCTTTGGTCATTTTTTAAATTAAGAGCACAAGCAGTGTATTTTGTTCTTTGTATTTTCCCTCTTCAGGTAAGCTTTATTTGGCTCTTGGCAGGTTGTTCAATTTTTGCAACATCCCCAGTTTATAACAGTCCTCTCTGCTGCTTCCTGATCGTAATGGCAAAGTTTTAATTCCTTGAAATGAAAATTCCTTTATGTTCTGATAGTCTAGTGGCCAGTTTTATCTATTAATGATAAGTATGTCAAAATTAATATTGCTCTAACAGCATATTCAAAACATTTGCCCTGGTGCTCTACAGAAACTAAGTCTAAAGACCAAGAGAAAGCCATTTCATGGAAAGTTTATATGTATATCAGCTATTCCCACCACCTCTATTCAGTACCATGAACTCCACAAGGATTTCAGATCATTTTAAAATTTTTATAAAATGAAAGAAAAGTTGAATATTCAACCAAAGAAAACACACAAAAATGAACTCTAGGATAAGATTACTCACTAGCAAGTCTTACACTACCTGCACTCAAAGACGATTATTTTAAGACTGTATACCATTCCTATCCAAACACCAGTGAAAATGCCTGAGTCATTTATGCATATCACTGGACAGGGAATAAATTAGAAGCTATTACTAAAGATATCACTGAATTGCCAGAAACCTTGGGACAGTTTTCTTTCTCCCCTTAAATATTTAGTGAACGCACTGAAGGAATTCTGCCTCACTTCAATTTCAGTTCTGTTTTCAACCAATATGACAGAAAGACAGAGAGATGGAACAGACAGACTGGATTGCCCTCTTTTACAGTTATTTTTGATATGAATTCATATTAAAAGTATCAGGCTACCCATTTCTCAGCAAGTAGCTATAGGGATGATGCAATCTATATAGCTACAGGTAATGTAATAAGGGGCCATTACTACATCTCAAAGGTTGCTCCACAAAACAGAAAATGTATCTACTCCAATTAGTGCTATTTTTAAACACATTAATAAAAAATTATTTTTGTAAACCATCCCTACCTGCTTTAGTCACCTAAAACCACATGCCACTGGATGGACAACTAGTTCAACTGCATGCCTTGACATTTATTTCTGCCTTTGGTTCAATGACCATAATCATCAGGGTAGCTGCCTATCATATTTGATGTCTTTGCAATACAAGTCATGAAGGAGTGAGAGATGCTCTGTCAAGCAGAAAATCAAAAGAATATTAACAGCTCTTGCAGCATCCCACTGCTAAACAAACAGGTTTCTCCTAGCTCCTTGAGGACAGAGGTTCCTCTGGCAGGTTGCATCAGCTCCCAGGTTTGATTTCAGAGCGTCTGGGATTTCACTACGACTGGTACAACCGAGAAGGCAGCTGTTGATGGATCCTGAACACAATTATGGGCAACTATGGTTGGATACTTTATGGTAAGCAACGGAGTCAAAGAATTCGGCCTCTGGGCTCATCTACCAAGATCATCCAAACTGGCAATCACACACATCACTGCAACAGGCCACACCATTCCCACAATGGATAACTGGAGGTATCCAAGTCATTAAGACAGGCAACATCAGCTAAACTATTTCCAGTGCAAGCACACAAGGTAGTGATTAAAGGATGTATGGTAGACATAAACGATGTGCATAATTAGACCAAAAAGCTTAGACTTAATACCACTTCCTTATTTTAAACATACAGAAGAATATTTCAAGTAGCCTGCCTCTCATTTTCTTTAAATACTTGGAGCTTCAATGCACACAGCTACTGCTTAACCCTGCACAGATCAGTTTGATTGGTCTATAAGTAGGGATCTAAAGAGCTAAGCAAACACTGTCACCCTTACAGCATTTGTTAGTCTCGTCTCTTGTTCGTGAACTCAGAATGTCAGCATCCCATTTAACACACTTAATGTTATCTTTATGAACTGCCATAAGTATATTAATGCATTTCTGAGATACCAGCTTGGATTTCCTTTCTCTCATGAACTATTACAAATTAAAGATCCTATCTGTCTTTTAAAGCTAAGACAGCACTGTAGATCGAAGCAACACAGACACATTTTCAAATTCCTCTTTGTAATGCACTATTTGTACTCCCTTCCCTAAGGTCATGAGTTATACTTTTCATGTCATTCTTACTCCTTCATTATGTTCTTCAATCTTTGTTTTTACTTACTGCTTTCAGATTTTTTTCACAGTCTCCAGATTGTAGAGTCCACACAATAAACAGACGTGTTGGAGAGAAGACCAATTCATTTTCTCAAGTCTATTATAGACTGGTGAAAGAACATGTTTTCTTTTTTTAAACAGCTTTTTAAGTCTATTTTCAGGATGAATTCACACCAGTGAACAAGGCTATGCAGTGCTGCTAAACAGTCAATCTATTTATCCTAACAGCAGATATCATATATATAAGATGGAATTCAAGTATCCATCAGCATGCTTCGGTTTTACTAGAGGAATCATAGGTCATACACAGTACTTTGTATTCATATTAACATAACCCTTGGTTTCCAAAAGAAATAGAATTAATCATGATGTCTGAAATCTCCCCATTAAGAATTTCATTTCAGTCCTTTGAGCCCTCACAGGCTACTGCACTTTACCAGTTACAGCTACCAGTTGAAATCCAGACCAAGTATACTTTCCATTCATCTCAAACAAAAGAATTACTTGGCATAAAAATCTTCAGTAGAGCATTCCATAAAGTCCCATTTCAGTCCCTTGCTCTATCTACAGCCTATTCATATGAACTGAGTTGGTCATGTAGTATTAGAACCACAAAGGAACTCTGACAAAAACACTGTCAAAGTCCAAAACTCCCAACAGTTCTCACCTTTCACTTAACTCTGAAAACACCTAACTTCTAACTACTTTCAGATTTCATCAACCATGCTTCAGTTTTTCCAAAGTTGAGTAACTCAGTATCTATATTCACAAGTCCTGTCCTGCACACAATACACATTTTTTTCCCCTGATATCTTGTCTGAGTGACTTCTTTTATTAAATCATAACAAGGTTTTCACTCCCTTCCAGATTTCAACAAGCTATCCTGGGACATGGGATTATCCCTAGCCATTTCTCCTGTAGCAGTTCTACTGTAGTAGAGTGTGTTCTCTCTAGTCAACAAGGATACACAAGTATGACTGCACTTGCTGTTATATCACAAAAGAAATTATCCCCTTATTCTTGCCATGAATTACTTCAATTATTTCTAAAATAGAGACTACAAGCACCTGAAAATGGGCAAGTAGCTAGACAAGTACCTTACTTGTCCGGAAAGTCATTTTACCACCTTCCTGCCATGCTGCTGAATATTCAAGGCACCTCAATATCCGAATCAAATGGAACAGCTCCAGTAGGCCTGTTCAGCACACCTGGTGAGAGAGGGCATTTCTCTGGGAAGGGGGAAGCAATGAACTCAATTTACCAGGCACAGGAAAAATTTATACTCAGCTCTACACCATCTCCTAAGATCCACTTTTCATTGCCTTCTGTGTGTACATTAGCAAAACATAATTTAAGTGTCACTGCCACTCACAGTAGGTGCACATATCTGTGTGCACATCTAGAACTTAATCCACACAAAGAGGAAGGTAACATTTACACAAGCAAAACATAGAAGAGTTCACAGAAAAGATATGCTAAATACTTGTCTAATTCTCCCTCCAACTTGGTACTCCACTCCGTTCAAGCACATAGAGGAAAAGGACATACAGAAAGATACTTCAGAATTGCCAATATGCTTACCACAATAATCAACAAACCTGTATAACAGCTTCAAGTCTTGCAGAATTACTAAGAACCCCATTTACCACTTGAATTCAAGTAGTACTTACAGCATTGGCATCAACATCACTGTGTATGGCAACTGTTTTAATCCCCATCCTCTTACACGTTTTGATGACCTACCATGTAAGAAGTGACAATTATCAATATTTAAAATACCAATAATGTAAGAATTAACTACAAAAAAAGAAAAAATTAAAAGACTACATACTTACTCGGCATGCAATCTCTCCTCTGTTGGCAATAAGGAGTTTTTCAAAAGTCTGAAGGGAAAAGAACAATAAGAATCTTGAGATATGAACAGAACACAAGTTTTTCTCCCTCCAGAAACATGTCTTCTTTTCTCCTCCACTTCCACTAAAACCATGGTTTATCCATGAGCTTGTAATTCTGAGATCACCTACTTTTAAAAGAGTTCTGCTGATTTAACAGTGATGATATAACAAACAGTATGCTTTACTAGATCTACCTAGCACACACACAGGTTCAGAAGAAAAAGGTTTTGATTATTCACACCAGCATTCTTTTGCTCTCCTTACCAGGCACTGTGCAGAAACTAGAACCCTACAGCAGCAGCTCTTGGAACCAGTCAAGTCCAGGGAAAAGGTGTAAGCAGGTATGCTGCCTGGCATCAGCACAGGTACATACTGGCAGTATGCAGATACAGTGCTGACAGGTACAGTGGTCAGTGCTCCTAATCAGTATAGATGACCTGGAATACAATACTCATTTGTTATGGGAGAACTTTAAAAGACATTCCAATCATAAGGAAGAGAGCCTTCTCTCTACCTAGGGTATGGGGGGGGGGGGGGGGTAAAAGACCAACACTTCCACGCTGTCCAGGTACTCCTGCTGAGTTATACCAGTTAGCCCCTACTCATATCTGAGCCTCAGGTGAGGAACCTGGCAAAATCCTTCATTGCCATCATGACACTGTGTGGTGGGGAAAAAAAAGTGTTTTTTCCCTGTTGGAGTTAAAAAAAAATGGTAACCCCCGAGGGGGTGGTGTCTCTCTAGGTGTTAACCCAATCAGCGCCCCTGCAAAATTAAAACATATCACACCAAACCGGAAAAGAAGGGTGATGTTGTAGTTCAAGATGAGAGTGGCCATGTTCTGAAGTCACCAGGAGAAGGGGCAGGAGCCCCGTTGGGGGCTAGGCCCCCCAAGCCCCCAGCTGGCTGTGAGAACTTGGAACAGTGTTAAACTGGGCTAAGAGCTGGAGAGAGAGAGAGAGAACTAAGCTCTACAGACAGGGTTTTGGGGTAAGAACTTAATCAAGAAACCCCCAAAACCCCTTTTGAGACACATTCCAGAGAGGAGGGGTGGTGGACTCCCATTTGAGGGGAGTCTTGGAATGCAGCAGTACCGGTGAGAGGAGTTAAGAAGCTCAGACGTCCTGGAGCTGGACTGGGACAGCCAGAAGGAATGCGGGGAAAGTGGCCTGCCCCCACCCCACCCCACCCCGCTGCTGCCAGGCTGGCAGCCTGAGACAGAGCACAGGAGCTCTGGTAGAACTCTTGAGGCAAAGGCTTTCAACTGACAGCTGCCTCAAACCCCAGGCAAAACCTTCCCATTAAGAGTGGTGCAAGAGCATAGCTGCTCAGCGTAAAAATCTCATTGCTGGGAGTAAAAATTATTCTTGTCACAGGCCTTGCTACTAAATACACAGGTGCAGTTTGATACTGCACTTGCTTTGTTGTAAATACAGACTGCCACTGAAAGGGACAGTCCTGCTTTACACACTTATCCCCACTGCTTTCCATGCACCAGACCTAGCAGGGGTCCAGCTCCAGGACAGGGCACCAGTTTAACACAGTAACCGAACTGTCTTACTCTGTTTCCCATGCTCTAAATAAAAACAGGACAGAGAACCAGCAGGACCTCTCCCTTTCAGGGGCAACCTGCAATCATACCACAACAGGTTGATCCAACTATACCCTAAGACATTCGACAGCTATTCTCCCCCCTCTACACCAAACAGCTGGTTTTCATATGGACTTGGGGGGAAGGAATTATCGCCACTGCAACGATTAAACTGTTTGTTAGCCTCACAGTCATTAGTTAATTTGGGCAGGGGAAGACAGGTGTTAGAGGAGAGGAAGGAACACCACAAAACTCCAACAGAAAGTGCTATTGACAAACTAGAATACATACTGTTTGTTCCCTTACTCCAAACAGACAAACTCAAAGTGCCCTTGACCAAATTTACTTTTTCAAAGTCAGGGCTGAGCTGACATCACATGACCAGTTTAAACATACTACCACATGATAACACCATAAAGAAATTAAGTGACAAGAAACCCTCCAGGTAAGAGCTGCACAGCAAGCTTATACACCAAATTCAACCAGATCTGCTGAATAACACTGCCTGGGACACAGGCACACCACACTCGAAAGATGATCTTAAACACTTTTAAGCAAGCTCAATTAATTATCAGAGGTACAAATACTTTAATAACACCACAGGAGCCAGCAATTTGTTTGGAAAGGTTTTTTTAGCTGGAGATCTGATCTAAAAAAGATACCAATTGTTCCTGAATCTAAATTTCAACATTCTAGGTACCTAAAGATTTTTAGGCATACAGACTTGAGGGGGAATTAAAAACTACTTCCAAATACTTGGCATTGAAAAGTTTAATGAATCGAATACTCCATTCAACTTACTTCTTGGTATGTAAAAGTTGTTTTATTAATCAGCTGTGGTCACAGTACAAGACAAGACTTTCAGTATCAAGATGTTAAGAATATTTGACATTCATTTTAATTTTCCAATTCTACAATAAAGACACTGAGAGACTGGTATCTCGCTCCTGCTGTTAGAGGCTAGTCTCAAGTCCAGCACAATGAGAAAAAATTAAAAACCACACACTGCTTTGAAGTAACATTTTTTAAATGTCATTTCCACTAATTAGCTTGAAAAGGTTTCACATGAAAGTCTCGTCATTACAAAAACATTAGAAGGGGTAGTGAATGAAAAAAGCAGAAAAGAGCTTAAACCATCTGTAGTAGCCACTGGTTGAAACAACAGCTCCTATTTGAGAGAAACCAGATACCCAATTACGTTATCTAAACACAACTATGCATTTAGAAAAGGAAGGAGACCTGATTAAGCAAGGACTTTAAAGAAAAAAAAATTTTCTGAAGAAATCTGTAAAGCCATACTGTTTTTCCCTGTTTCCTAGTACTATCTTACTCACGGTTAATTGCTTCTACACTTGTACATAAAGGGTTTCTACACCGGTAGAATATCAGTCCTGAATTGCTATCATCTTTGCCCTTGAATACTAGCATACCTTCAGTCACATTATTTTTCCTAGTGCGTTACTTCATAGGCCATGCCAAGACAATCTTCTATAAGGAAAGTTTTTCTTGGCTCATAACTGTAATTTTGAGATTGCTACTGCACAAGACCCAAGATGAGGATTTGCTATTCTCTGCAGGCCTTAAAGGCCCATCTTTATCCAAGCTCTGAAGTTCCCACCCTCACGTCAGATCATCTAACAATCATGCTGCCACTATTACATACTTCTGTTTCCACAAAAAGCTTTTGGCTAGTCTAGCTCCCAGATGTTTTAACAGGCCCATTACCACCCACAACTACGCAAAACATTAACAGTTGTTTCATAATAGTAACATGTTCAGGCCAGTATGCAACTTTTCCAAGCTCACAATCACTTATTCAACCTTTTGGTATACACTTGAAGTAGTATCCAATCTTGACAAGCATCCCGCAAAAATAACTTCCCTTTTGGTTTAAAAAAAGGGAAGAAAAACATGCTATTAAACCAGGGATGGGTTATACCAGGAGAACTACCACTGTTAGTAGCAGCACCAGGGAGAGGATAGCTTAAACCAACTGCCAGCAGTACAGTAAAATGTCAAAGAGAAAACATGCACCATATTACTTACCTTTTCGTTTGGATCATACACAGACGAATACAGTCTATGTGAAGTTATAAGGCACCATCTTGAACACAGCGTTTCACACTACAGAAGAGAGAGGGAGTTAAACCATTTTCTCCTGTTACCGTAGGCCATTAAAAACATTTCACACACTGACATCCTGAGGAAACTTCCATATCCCTTTCACTCTCTCATCAAGTGGATGAAAGCTCATACCTTCCCTGGGTGCCCTTCCCCAAGCACACACCCACAAACAGTAACCAGAAACAATTCAGAAATTCTAGATATGAAGTCATTAGCTTAGGTATAAGCAGAGCCACACTTGATCACCCACTTGGAATCAAAAAGACTGCAAAATCCTTAACACTAAATATTGTCTAGCAGGAAGCATGAAACAGTAGTGACTGGCAACTGCCAGAACACAGAATCTGTCAATTCTGTCTGAAAGAACTGTTTTCAAGAGCTGCAGAAATCTAAGCAGTAGAAAGTAAAGGCTCTCCTGCAAGAAGGTTCTCCTGTATTTTTGGGGAAAACAATACGGATATGGACTACATTAGAAGACCAAAAAATAAGGAACCATATGATCGTAAAAAGAGGTTAATTAGAGAATTCACTTGCACCTTCCACAAGGGTAGTGAACTTAAGAGAATTGAAAAATTGTTAAAATTTTAAGTTTCCTGAAAGCTTATACTGATCTGGAAGTAACAGTGGCTGGTAGTAACTGGAATGAGAACACTCCCTACACAGCCCTCTGGCCTGATCAAGTTTGAAAATAATTCTCATGTTGCATCACAGAAAGCAGATAATAGCCCAGAATTGAGAAGGCCATCACATTTGTAATGCAGCTGATACTATAATTTTATAAAGGAAAAAAAATATTTCAATAAAAGTACTGTAACACAGAACTAAAGGAAGCCTTAAAGCATACCATCTCATGCCAGCTCCAACCAAACCTCATGAGCAGAAAGCTACTATAGTTTCACAAACCATTTAGATGCCGTTCACTAGTGGCAGACATTGCATACATTGTTCCCAGATAATCCAGCTGTGCTTAATTCTTCCAGAATGATTCATGTATATTAATTATTCTGAAACTAGAAAAAGTCAATTGAAAGCAACTGTTCCACCCTGTTTCACATGCTGGGCTCTTTCCCCTTCACTTTTTTTGTTTCACTAGGAGTTTTTTGCTTCTTTCATTTTTCTCACTTTACTCCTCAAAAATAAAATCCAGAACAAACTGAAATGCGAATCATTTGATATAGTAGAATCAAAACAACCAGGGCTTGGGTTTTTTGGAGGTTTTTTGTTTGTTTTTTTTTGCAGGGATATATTACTCTTATCTGAGGATGTGACAGTAGGAGCCTTTTCAGGCATTAAAGGGATGCAGTCAAGGACAGAATTCTGGCAGTTGCAATCACACCTACCAGCTGGTCCTTACTCCAAGTTTACAGAGCGACTAACATCTTCAGTGATTGTATTCTGCTCTAGATACTGTCAGAGGGAAGAGGAAGGATAGCTACAGCAGTAGCAGCAGAGTACACTCTCCTGCTCCAGAGTACACAGAGTCAAGCAGATTGAGTTCCTCTCCTCTGAAACACTATTGACAGAAGTGCTTGAGGGACAGCAAATAGTCTACAGAAGGTCACACAGGACACACACGAAAAGTCTCCACCGAGTTAATATTATTCATTGGAGAAAGTGCTTGTTAAGGGTCAGTGAGGCTAATCTAAATACTTGCAGTTAGCAGGGGAAAAGGGGACAACCAAGTAAGGGAGAAAAAGCTTCTGAACTTTCTTGCAAACACCTTTTATACAAAACTGGTTTTGAATGCTTATGAGAAACCAGAAACACAGATGGAGACTGGAAAAAAAGGCTACGATGGGAAAAATCAGTTAGCATTAAGTTGTAGAATCTTAGCCATCTTGAAAAAAGCCTTGTTCAAACTTTTTATACAGAAACAGTAAAGTCACCAAGCAATTAAAAAAAAAATGGAAAAGCTTTAAAAAACACTCAACTCTGTTTTTACACTACAGAATTGGACAGATTTCACATAAAAATCTTGTACTAGCCTAACCTAATTATGTACCTATGTCCTCTCACTTGCACACACACAAATCACGTAAAAAAACAGGTTCAGCTCTGAATCGGATACATGTGGGGTAACTTCCTAAAACAAACCAAGCATATTGCTCAACTCAGATGGGAAGTTCCAACTCTAATTCACAGCTTTGGAAAGAACAGGTTCTGTATGTATCTGTACCAATATACACTAAGGTTTAAGAGCTTGCTTAATCTAGAATCCACTTCAAGAAAAGTCTCTTTAGAGCTCTGCTCCCAGACACTATGAGCCATTGAATAATTACTTAAAAATAAACAAGCATATTGTAAATAATGCACATCTAAGGCCACAAAGGAGCACTGCTAAATTGCCATCTCCAAATCCACAGCTATTCAGGTGTCATCACCTACTCCATTTTCCAAAGTTCCCGCCATAGGTAGGTTCATTAAAAGCTGAAACCCCCAAAGAACTCTCAAACCACCAACCCAGCAAAACCAATCTAACTCTCAACCTACATCCTTAATTGGCTGCCTCCACAAACCCACACACGCCCTAGGTGTTATACCCTACTTAGAAATTTCCTCAGAATACTGCAAAGAGAGCTCAGCTTGATCTAGTGATGTTTTTGTATCCTGCAAAACTAGGAAAGGGCAGTAGAGTCATCAGGTATAACCTATTTTTGTCATGACTTGTAACTTCAATTTGATAAAACTTTTGACTCTTGAAAGCCCAAGAATGCAGACTATTCATTTATGAGAGCTCAACTCTGAACTTCTGCATGTGGCTTGGAGTTTCCCACCTCTAATGAATCTTCAGAAAATGGTGTTAGCACTGTATTTTAGAAAAGCATCTTGCTTTATCTATTAATGGTGCAATAGCCAAACTGAGCTGAAACCTAAACAGCTGTAACAGTTATAGAACAACTTCATATAAAAAAAAATTCAAACTACACAGTAACTAGTAGAACAGTATGCCCATTGCACACTGCCACTTTGAGACCTCACAGAGAACCTGCCTCCCCTCAGGGACCCAGTGCAGCCCTAGGAAACCTCTTCAGGTGGTTTAAGGACACAGCATACAACAGCAAAATAGATAATTAACTCGTTTTTCAGATATGGTTTACCCCTGTGTTTGTAAAGGTTTACATGCCCTCACCGAGGAAGGAAATTTCCTCGCCATACTGGTCAGCTTGTAAATAACTCACTGATACTGAGCTTTACAGGCAGAAAAAGGTCTCAGTGTTGAAAGAGAGGTACAGAATTCCAGATTTCAGGCAGGAAAAGCATCATATATAAACATTTGCTCTAAGAAGTCTAGTATGGGAAGGAATGTATATTTTAGAATTACTAGAAAATACAGTAAGCAATACCCAGTAGTAACAGCCAAACTAGCACACCTATTTCCACTAGACTTAAATTCAACTTTCTTCCATTAAGATTTTTGCCCCTACATTTTCAGAGATTCAGGTTTCAGATACTATGAGAACAACCCCCTTATCTTCGTGGTGTATCTACTCGTAGCCATCAGCATTCATGAGCAGTTATAAACATGAAGACAGTAGGGTTTTTTTCACATTTTGATTATACAGCAAATGTTCCCAAACCTTTTTTATTTCAACTCATTTGACATCATAATTCCCTGTCTATGGAACTCTACTGATAGAGTATGCACAAAGGAAGCAGGCACCTTCAGGTGGCTGCAAGACTTTTAATTCATAAGGCAGAAAACGCAGCTTCCTAGTACAATATTGTATGAATCTTGTAAATGGTAAAGCAAACATAACGCTTCTGTTCTTTTTCTCTAAGGAAGCACTTTCCTTTCCTTTGTACTCCCAGAGTCTTGAAGAGCCAAGCACTTGTAACTGTAAGCAGATCCCCCTGAAGCCAACTGCAAACACAGATGTAGGTTCTGTAAAGCACGCTGCACTACACATAAGAGTTCTTTCCATCTGACTGGGTTTGAGAAACACTCGTAATTCTGAGAACAGAAAATCTGGTTTTCGTATTTGCCACCACAGCACACAAACTACAAACAAGGAAACACTCATCCATCTAAGGCTGTTTTTTTAAGGTCAGTCATTCCTATGCCCGTGCAGCTTCTCCTCTGTGCCAGTCCCTCAAGTTCATACAGTCACACAGTGAACCAGACATGGGAATACAACCACCTGAGAAGATATTCAAAAGGAGTGTGGAAAAATATGTTCTCAGGTAGACTTTAGTCCAGCTTATCCAAGATATTTACACAGCAGTGCTGGCACAAGCTGGAGGAAGACAGGAGCTCAAAAGGAGCAGCCTGTGATCAAGACCTAGCAGCTGCAGAAAGTTGGAACAGTTTCTCATGCAGCAGCTTAAACAGCTCCAGGAAGGCTGGCTAGCATCTGTGAAACAGATCACGGCAATGTAACAATCCATTCAAGTTTAGGGCAGGCAAAATAACGAAATAATTAAAGCACAAAGTGTTTCAGAACAAGAGTGCCGTTTTTTACTCAGTGTAGACTTCAATGATCTCAACTTTTTGTCCTTTCAGAATTAACTTTTGCCCATAGTACATGGCACGGCACGCTTTCCCTACAAATTCCAAAAAGCTTCTCCTGGAAGCAGGAAGAAAACTAGAAATCTCTACCTGCATTATGCTTTGATAGTGTTCATCAGTACTAAAATGTGTAGTTTACATATTAGAAACAATCACTGAACTCCAGAAGTCTGTGGCTACATTCCTTTCCCCAGATTGGTGATCATGTGAACTCCCTTCCCTAAGGACAAATGATACCAATCTTGCATCCCATCAGCCTGATGCTTCTGTTCTCAAACAAGGGAGAAAATTTTTCCCTGGAATAACAGCATGCTAAAAACAATATCAGAAGAGAGCAAGGAGCTCCTACTGTACAGATAACTTCCATGACTTAAAAATGCTGGGTGCAGAGATGGCAGAGAAACTTTCCATACATTTAGTTCAATGATTAGAAAACTGATCTACACTGATGAAATCTATATCAGCAGTTTACCCTTGAATTCATGACGTATTTATCACTTTGTTCTACACTATTTTAAACCTTTTGAGTCTGACATCTCTCTCAAAAGAGTTTCACAACTGAAATATCAAAAGCCATCTCTCATCCTCATTCTGTAACTACAGACTTCTTTCAACATCAGATTTTCTCCCAGCTCCAGAAGTGCAAAGCACTCAAAATGAAATCTTGGTTATATTCTAAACAGAACCAGTTCTGCATAAAACCTAAACAGAAGTGATAGGCACTAAATTAGAAACACTGCAAAGAATCAAATCCACAGCTCAGTGGTTTTTTGCATCCTTCTCCTGTGGTCCTTTATCGATTCCCACATGAAAGTAGCAAAGGAAATTAAGGACATCTCATTAGGTACTAGCCTTCGCAAAACTTTTAAGACCTCCCAGCACACTAAAGTTTGAAGACATTAATTATATTTTTTGTCTGTCACCAAAACATTAGAGAATCTATGAAAGCTATTTCCATGCAAATTTGTTTTATTAGATGCTTCCCAATATACTGTTGTCTTGACGCTGACTTCCATACACAGATATTAAAGGTTAGAAATCACTTCAGTGACATAAATCACAACACTACCAGGCAGCTAAAAAAACACTTTATTTCCCAAAGGTGCCATTAATGTAACATTTCCATTCTGCTTACACTGGTGCAGCCAGACCACACCCTTGAGATGCCACATAGAAGGAGACAAAGTAGGCCTTTTTCAGGGAAGCTCCAAAGGACTGACACCAAAGTCTTAGGACTGTTTAGCAGGAACAGCAGAAGCGTTCCACATCTATATATACACACACTTAAGGCTACCAAAAATAAAGTCTTCAAATAGGACAAGCCCTCTGTTAATTTCAAGTCATCATCTCCAATTAAACAACTTTTTTGCTTTTCAAGAAAACAAGTTTACTTATGTATATTTCCTAAGGAAAAATACCTGCATAAAGCACGTGCTATTTTCCTCTTTAATCCCTTCTCAAAATGCCCTGCCCACATAAACCACCTCTTTTACATGATCCCTAAAGACATGTGATGAGTTCTTTACAGTACTGCTAGGAAGGAACATTTCTAGACAGAAACCTATCCTACACCACACCCCAAGGGGTACACTGGAGAAAACATTTTCTGCAAGTCACTCCTTTCTTCTCCACTAGAACCTGCAGACATCCACATAAATTTTCCTTTTCAGGAAAAAAAAAAATAATTCTTCCTATTGTAAACAATTAGACATATTTTGCACTACTCTTCCCATAATGAAACTAGTTGTAGTGTCATTCAACTGTTACACGACACTATGTGTTAATGCTGCTTGTTCTTATCTAAAATAACCTTCTTTTAACACAATCTGTAGAAGTAACAGATGAAAATAAAGCAAGTGCCTCAGCGAAAGCACCTTAAGTATCTGGGGTAAATGGGTGGGTGAGGAGAGAAGAGACAACAGTTCCACGAAGCCTTCTCTATTAGCCAAGATTTTCCAACTAAAAATAGCACAAAACTACCCTCTACCCCAGAGCTTTGATAAGCTCTCGTTTAACAGAGGGAGAGGGCAGAAGGAAACTGGAATCACAGAATGACAGGATCAACTGGGTTGCAAAAGATGTCCGAGATCATCGAGTCCAACCTGTGCCCGAACATCACCATGAACTAGACCACAACACTGAGTGCCACGTCCAGCCTTTTCTTAAACACCTACAGGGACGGTGACTCCACCACCCTGAAGCACCAAAAACCTGTGCAGCAGCATAAAATTAATTAAAAAAAAAATTAAAAAAATAACTAAACCGCCACGGTCTCCTGGCAACACGCCGATTGTTTACACCAAGGAACGACCTCTGGGATGCTGGCAGCCCTCAGGCACAGAAACCAGAAGGCAGCTCTTACAGCTGCCCGGCACCGCCGCCCCCCAGCCGGCACCCGCGGGCTCCCCCGGCCGCTGCCCACCGCCCACCCGGGGCCAGAGGGGCAACACCCCCCACGCACCCCCCGGCACCGCCGCGGCCGCAAGGCCCCGGACGCAGAGCTCCCCTCACCCAGCCGGAGCTTCCCGCCCGTCACACGGGGACGCTCCTCGGAGGGGGCTGACATCCAACTTCCCTCTTCCCCCCCGCACACAGGGAACAGCCCCCGCCCGGCGAGCCCATTCGACTCCGTCCACGGGGACCCTCCGCCGCCCCGGAGCGCGGCCCCGCAGCTCAGTGCCCGCTCCCAGGCCGGCCCCTCGGCGCCGCTCACCCCCGGCCGCCCCCGCCGGCCGCCCCAGCGCAGCAGCACCGCCGCCGCCGCTGTCGCCGCCA